>NC_086321.1:151095928-151412692 GCF_036172605.1 Pelobates fuscus
GAGAGGTTCTTATGATCTGTTATAACCATAATTTTCTGTCTAGAACCCTCTAATAAGTACCTCCATTCCTTAAAAGCTAACACAATAGCTAATAGTTCCCTGTTCCCAACATCGTAATTCTTTTCTGGATCAGACAACCTTTTTGAAAAGTAACAACAGGGATGGAGAGGTTCGTCATACAATAACCTCTGTGACAGTACTGCTCCCACACCCGATTCACAAGCGTCTACTTCCTTAACAAAGGGAAGAGAAGGATTAGGGTGGTGCAGCACTGGAGCAGAGGCAAATGCCTTCTTGAGAGTTTTGAAGGCCTTAACGGCTTCAGGAGTCCAAACCCTAGGGTGTAGACCTTTTTTAGTCAGCTTCGTTATAGGGGAGATAAGTGGTGAAAAGTTTTTTTTATAAATTTCCTATAATAGTTAGCAAATCCTATAAAACGCTGGATAGCCTTAAGTCCTTGGGGAAGTGGCCAGGACAGTATGGCTTCCAATTTAGCAGGATCCATACTGAAACCCTGTTCAGAAATTATATATCCTAGGAATTGCACAGAGGTCTGATCGAACAAACATTTTTCTAACTTACAATAAAGTCCGTTCTGTAATAACTTTTTAAGCACCATCCTAACATGATTATGATGTGACTTCAAATCAGGTGAATAGGGGCGGCGCCTAACCGCCGGGCTGAAAAGACGCACCGAGCATCAGCTCCTAACAAACAGCGACCTAATCAGGGGTAAATACCTCGCAAACCGGAGCAATCACCAGCAGGACAGCATGAGGGAAGACAGGGAATCTCTGGGGAATCGACTGCTACCAAGAACGAGACATTTCCTCCCAGGGAAACCGCAACAGCGAATGGGGCCTACTCAGGACCAAGCCAGAGAGAGGCGGCCGCTCTCCGCGACGGCAAAGCCTCGAGTGAACCCCTCAGCACACTCATTGCCCATTGCATAAAACTACCAAGCCAGTCCACTCACACTCCCCCTGGTCCACCCGGGCAGCCGACTACAAGGCTGAAAGCCCGAAAGCACCGCCCACAAGCACGGAGACACAAGCACCACAAGCGAAGGCTGACCGCCAGATCCTCCGACCTTCCTAAACAGGGAGAACCCTCGGGCCCCAGAAAAGGCCAAGTATGCAGCCAAGAGACGCAGGCCTGCACACCACCCCGAAGCTGGAGTGACACTCTCACCCACATCAGCGCAACTGCGGACTCCCGACCAAGACCTGAGGATGAAGGAGGACTTGACAAAATCGGCCTGCCAACACGAAAACCCAGAGTCCGCTTGCCTCACGCATGTGGTATTGGCTGATATAGACTTGCAGACTGTACCTGTGTCATTCTCTTTTGTTGTTATTATGGCATTCAGTTTGAGTTTTTATTTAGTTTAAGATGCAGACAATTAAACGCACACCACTTCGAACAAGCATAGTCGTTTAAAGACTCAGGCATCATGACTATACACATAGGTTATACCAATCCAACTTGCAAAGTGTCGTGAACAGCTTGTTTCATTTACTATGTATGTGTGGTGAAAACACGGCAGGCGAATTCTGTCTCATTGTTATCTATCATAAGTTAAAAACTTGTTGATTTTACGTGATGCCTCAAGCTAGTATACTAATTTTGTTTTATTTTTATTCTAATGTTTAACCTCTGCATGACAACGATATCAGGATGCCGTAAGCAAGCTCGAGCACAAACAAATAGATATCGTTTAGACATGTCTGCATAGCATGTTACGTTTAAAAACCTAAAATTGTTTACGTAAAATGCAACTGCCAGACGCTTTTGTCAACGCAGTACAGGCCCTCTATGCAAACCCCAGGGCACAAACACTGGTGCCAGGGACTTTGCCATGCCCCTTTGCCCTCAAAAATGGAACGCGACAGGGATGCCCACTATCCCCCCTTCTATTCATCATAGCCCTAGAGCCACTATTAATTCGAATCAGAGCCCACCCAGGGATCAGGGGCCTCCGAATAGCGGCAGAGGACTTTAAAGTCTCGGCTTATGCCAACGACGTTTTGTTAACTCTCACTGACCCGAAGGACTCTGTGCCCAACCTCCTAGATCTCTTGGAAGAGTACAGACTGGTTTCGGGATATAGAATAAATGTTGAAAAGTCGATGGGCATGCCACTAGGCATACAGGATACAGACACCAAATGGCTAGCCAGTACCTACAAATTAAACATCACAAACCGACCGCTAAAATACCTAGGCGTCACCCTCCCGGCAGACATCAACGACCTATACATAGAAAACTACAAACGCTTATTGGCCAACCTAACGAAAGACCTTGCGACATGGCACGTCAAACCTATCTCATGGATAGGAAGACTACATAGTGTAAATATGAATTTGCTACCGCGCCTCCTGTTCCTCTTCCAGGCTCTACCGGTGAAGGTCACCAAGGGAGACCTCAAGCCACTCCAAACAGCCATAGACAAATTTATATGGGCCGGGAAGAGGCACAGGATAGCAAGAAATACCCTACACACACCCAAAAGCAAAGGAGGCCTGGGTCTCCCCAACTTACATGCCTATTACCTGGCGGCACAGCTAGCCCAAATTATAGAGTGGCATTCTCCACCCGACACCCACAGGTGGGTCGACCTCGAAACCCTGCTAATGAGCACAGACCTTCCACAGTTCTGGATCTGGGTACCAAGACCCGATAGACCAGACCTTACCACAACGTGCCCGGCAATCCTGAACTCCATCAAGATCTGGGACTCCGCAGCCCACAAACACGCGCTCACACACCCAGTCTCCCCTCTCACGTCCTATCTACGCAACAAGGCATTCCTGCCTGGGCTAGCCGCTAGGGACTTCAGAGGAATCGAGAATACGGGTATACAAAGATATCATCAGCTGTACCACACTAACACGATAAGAACATTCGAGGAACTCAATACCCTAGCCCCACTAACCACTAGAGACCATTTCAGGTACCTCCAACTACGGGACTTTGCAGGCACGACACAGGTCAAAACAGCCGCCAGGGCCAAGCTTATATTCTATGAAAAACTATGCGCGTCGGAGGGACCACGTACCGGCCTCATCACCCTTTTATACAACCAGCTCAGTGCACCATCAGATAAGGCATACACCCCCTCATATGTTACACAATGGGAGAATGACCTACAGCAAACTCTGGAGGGGGGGAATGGCAAGATATCTGGGAGGCAGGAGCAAAGGCATCTGTATGCGTGATACACCAAGAGCAGTGCTACAAAACACTTTTGAGGTTAAATTATGTCACATGGGTAAAACACCTACCGACACATGCTGGAGGGGTTGCGGGGAGAAGGGCACATATTTGCATATGTGGTGGACGTGCCCCAAGGTAGTGACCTACTGGGAGGAGGTAGCTCACCTCCTGACCGCAGTGTTAAGCAAACCAATCAGGCCGGACCCGTGGTCATTCCTGATAGCTAGACCTGTTGACACTCTGACCAATAAAGAGCAGAAGCTGTACAACAAACTCACATTGGCAGCACGACGAGCCCTGGCTCAGACGTGGTTACAAATAGACATGCCACAAAAGGAAAGAATCATAAGCAACATCCGAGAGGCCTACCTCATGGATAACTTAACGGCACAAGTCCGAGACACATACCCTCTGTTCCTTAAAACATGGGAGCCGTGGGAGGACTACACCAATCGCTGAGTGATACGCCTCGGTCGGGTCTGACCAAGCACGCTGATAGGAAGATAACGACCCAGGTACCGCTCACCCCACAATGGAAATGCCCAAAGCCAACCCTATCCCCCCACCTCCCCCCCCCTCTACTCTTCTCTTTCTTCTCGTATTCTTGGACCTGACTAACGGTCCTGTTCTAAAAATGTTCATGCTAAAAAGGAGTGTATGGGATGCAGATGATATAACATGCTAATTACATATCTGTACCCCGTGAGGGCAGAGGTGCACGGAGACAAGGGACATAAGCAACTACCGACATATAATACTGAATACAACCTATAGCCCTGAGCTATAGAGTTATCGGACACACCGCCAGAACGGAGGATACCATCTATCTGCAAGGCACGAACCGAAAACGATACGGACTTGCTACCTTCCCCCATTCACACTGTACGAATGCATAATTGCACTGTATGTTGACAAAATGTAAACCCGATGTCTATATGAGAACTGTGCTCCAGAGCACGCATGTCCTCTCGCTCTATTAATGTTGTACACTGCTAACGTGCATGAATTGAAAAATAAAGATTTATAAAAAAAAAAAACTAAAATTGTGCAAAATCTTCCAAGCCACTGTTTAATCTATCTATGTTTAAATATATCTGTACGCTGTTGTGGCGTATAAACGCGCTTTGTACCTCCATGCACAACAAAAATAAAGAATTAAAAAAAAAAAAAATCAGGAGAATATACAAGTATGTCGTCAAGGTACCACGGCACAGACATGCAATAGATCCTTAAGGACATAATTTATGAGGTCCTGAAACACAGCAGGAGCATTACACAGTCCAAAAGGCATGACCAGATATTCGTAATGCCCACTACGCGTATTGAACGCTGTCTTCCACTCGTCATTCTCCTTTATACAGACAAGGTTATAAGCCCCCCTGAGGTCTAATTTAGTGAAGTACTTAGAACCTTAACACGATCAAACAACTCAGTGATGAGGGGGATAGGGTAGGCATTTTTAATCGTTATATTGTTCAGACCCCTGTAGTCTATACATGGCCTTAGGTCACCCTCCTTTTTGGCAACGAAAAAGAAACCAGCCCTAGCAGGAGAGGAGGACCTTCTGATAAAACCTTTACTTAAGGCATCCTGTATGTACTCCTCCATGACCTGGTTCTCTTTTTCGGAAAGAGGATGTACCTTACCCCTAGGCGGCATAGTACCAGGTAAGTGGTTTATGGCACAATCATATTCACGGTGCGGGGGCAGTTTATCTGCCTCCCTTTTTTCAAAAACCTTTGCTAGGTCTGCATACACAGGAGGGACAGAATCAGAAAGTGGTTTGGCTGTGGGCACATTAAGCAAGCTAACAGGACAAACACGGGTCATACAATCTCTTTGACAAGATTTCCCCCAGAAGAGAATCTCCAAACAACCCCAATCAATCATTGGGTTGTGTTTAACCAACCAGGGGAAGCCCAAAACGATAGAGGCTGTAGGAGAGTCGATTATTTGAAAGGACAATCGTTCCTTGTGCAAGGCACCCACATACATAACCAGTTCTTGGGTCTCATGGGTCACCAGAGGTTTCTCCAGTGGTCTACCGTCTATGGCCTCCACGGCCAAGGGAGTAACCTTTTGGATCAGAGTCAAAGATGCGGTTTTAGCAAAACTCTCATCCATAAGATTGTCAGCAGCCCCTGAATCTATCAAGGCTTTGGTAATCACAGTAGTATTTCTAACAAAAAGGGTAACCGTAATAAACGGTCTAGCAATGGGGACGTGAGGGGAAAACGACATAACACCTGAGGCCGACCCCTCTATAGGCCTTAGGTGCTGAAGTTTCCCTGCAATTCAGGACAGGTTCTTAGAAGATGTCCCCTTTTCCCACAGTAAAGGCATAACTCTTCCCTTCTTCGATATGAGTTTTCAATCTCAGGTAACCCAGTAGCACCCAATTGCATGGGTTCAGGGGGAGGTTGGCTAGAAGGGGGTAATGCTAGTAGCGCAGTATTGGGTAAAGCAGGTAACATATGTGTATACATACGCCTCTGACTACATCTCTCTCTAATACGATTATCAATACGGATGATATAATCAATAAGATCATCAAGAAGGACAGGCAATTCCCTGGACGCTATTAAGCGGCCAAACGCTCCTGAAAGGCTGTTACGAGAGCGTCATTATTCCAAACCACTTCAGCTGCTAGAGTACGGAATTCAATAGTGTAATCCGCTACCGATCTGTTCCCTTGTCGAACCCTAAGCAGAGCTTTGCTAGCAGAAGCAACCCTACCGGGTAGATCGAAAGTATGCTTAAAGGCTGTCAAAAACTCTGCAAAGGATGTAGGGGACGTATTTTCCCATATGGGATTAGCCCATGCTAAAGCTTTCCCGGATAGATGGTTAATAAGGAAAGCAATCTTGGCTCTATCGGTGGGATAGGAACGAGGATTAATTACTAAATGGATATCAATTTGGTTGAGGAAACCACAACATAATGCCGGATCACCACTATAACGCTGTGGTGGCGTCATATGCACTACATGAGCAGGAGCGGGTACTGGCTCGGGAACAGGTTGTGGCGTCGTAGCAACTGCTTCTTGGACACCAGGCTGCAAGTGAGCGGTGCGAGCCAGGTTTGTAAAGCCTGAGCAAATTGATCCATACGGTGGTCTAAACCATCTATTCTAGCTTCCTGATTAACCAATAACTGTGGAATGTCAGCAGGTTCCATTATGGCCCTGTTGTAATGTCACGATTCCAGGAACCAAACACGCTAACACACACACAGAAAAGGTGCAGTACCGGACCTTAGAGTGGCCGGGCTAAGCACACAAAGAATAGTCAGGAGACAAGCCGAGTAAGGGGAACCAGAAGACAGAATAACGAGAGACAAGCCGAGGTCAAAGGGTAGGAGAAAGTCACAAAGTCAGATAAACAAGCCAGAGAGTACATAACCAGAAACACAAGTTCAGTAGCAATTCTAGAAAGCAAAGACCACAACATGGCAGAGAGGAACAGGAAAGGTAAGTATTTAAATCCATAGGTTAATTCTGATTGGATAATTTCCAATCAGAATTAACAATCACACGTGGGAGATATCTAGACCTCCCACTGTGATTGAGGCACTGTGCCTTTAACGCCGGGTCAGGTGGCTGACCCCGGCATTTATTAAAATGGGCGGTCTCCCAGCGGGCAGCGTCATGCATGCTGCCGCTGGGGGACGTAGAGGAAGACGCGGGCGGCATCCGTGGCTGGGAGGATGCCGCCCACCGAGCGCACGCCAGGAAGGGGACCGTGGACGGCTGGAGGGTGAGTGCCGCGAGCGGACTGCAGCCTCCCCTCGCAGCCGCCCGCGGGATCCTGACACACAGAAGTTAAACTCACAGGTGTATAATTGCCAGGCAAATTTTGATCCTATTTTGACCATAGGAACCACATCTGCCTCATTCCAATCCTCTGATAAAATTCCTAAGAAAAGAATCTTGAAAGAATAAAAATAGAAGTTCACTTATTTCCTCATTTAGCTCCTTAAGTACTCGTGGGTGAATACCATCTGGTCCCAGAGCTTTGTTTATATTAACTTTCTTTAGTTGCTGCAGCACCTTGTCTTGAGTCATCCAATCACAAATTATCTGCAAGTTTTCTGTTGCAATCATTTGCATGTCTCTTACTATAATATCCTCCTTAATGTATACTAAGGAAAAATAGTTATTTAAAATGGTTTTAATCTCTTGTTTTACTTTTCCACTAAGCCACCTTGGTTTCAATTTGTTTCTTCTATATTTATTACCCAATGTTACATACTGGAAATGTACCTTTCTAATATTTGTTTGAAGATATTCCATTTACCCTCAGTGTTCTTTTCACTGAAGAGTTTATGCTAGTCAATATTTTGTAAAGTTGCCTTTATCTTATTGAAATCTCTTCTCATCTCTCAGTTCTTGCAGGTAATGCATAATTGCTCTAGTATTGACACACACTTGAGTCTCAACTTAAGATCATAAAAATGACATTCTTAATACATGGATAGAGACTTGAGATCCTTGAATGGACCCTCTGCCAAAGCTACTAAGAAATGCCACTTCTAGCATTCACCGTCCTCTGGAATCATGCAAAACACGCAGATTAGTGTTTCCTCAGACTTTTAACACCGCATCCTATTGCTAAAATAAATTGGAACCCCATCTCAGTTCCATGTGAAATGCCTGTTGTGGCTGTGGCTTCAATATGAATATTAATCTTTTAATTAATATACAATAATTAAACAATAAGTTACAACATGGATATGTTTTATAGTTCTTGGTATTATGGTCAAATATGTGGATAGAAAATACACAAAACGTAATTTTTTTTTTTTAATTCTTTATTTTTGCACTCGATAGGGAAGGCAAGAGCAACACAAACTGGTAGGCTTGCGCAGAAGCCAAAATATACAGGAACATACAATTAAATACAAATATAACTTCTCTAGCAAATACCGTAATTCACGTTATGCAGTCTGTATCACTCGCCCCCCTTCGAGGGTTTTTCTTTTTTTGTAGTAACATTAATTAAGTTCCTTATTAGTATATAGGAGAGGCATATCTAAAAGTAGCGTGATGATAGATCCCGTGCAGTAGTAAACAATAATTAATAACCTCTTCCAGAGTTCAAATTATATATCATTCCTACACATTATCCACCTCCGGAATTCCAGGCTATCCGCCTCTCAACGTGTATTTTGTACTACTAGACATGTTCTATGTCCCGAGCAATAGCCCAGAGACAACCTGAAGTAGGAGGAGCCCCAGGGATCCCCGTCTCTCCATCAAAATGGATGCCTGTGTTAGGAAGGAACTATAGCTATACGGACTGAGACTAAACAAGTAATAAAAGAATATAAGAGAACACCCTCATTTACCGAGGGTTATGGGAAGATATAAAGATGAAAGAGGAAGAAAGAAGAAAGAAAAGAAAGAAGGTCTAAGGAATAAAGAGGAGGGGGGAGGGGGGGGAGGGCGAACGAGCGTGGGACCCCCCAGGCAGTGATCTTAATATTATCGCATCAAGTGTCTCCATCGCCCAGGGCACTATTGTCCCATGGTTCCCAAACTTTTTGGAAGGCTGCCATGGTTCCTCTCATCCTGGCCGTAAGATCTTCCATGATCCTACTGTCCTTTATCCTAGAGATCACCCCTCCAAACTCCGGCCCTCCCGGTGTTAACAATGCCGCTGCTATAGCTCTACGCGCACTCAAGGTGATCGTCCGCACTAATTTCTGTTCCCTTCTCGACCATCCCTCTATATTTCTATTTAAGAGATAGATCCATGGGTCTAAGGGGAGGGGTCTGCAGAAGGTCTGCCTCAGTAAGTTTTCAACAGCCGTCCAAAAGCCCTGGAGCGTCGGGCATTCCCACCACATATGAAGATACGTACCTCGGAGACCGCAGCTCCTCCAACAATCATCAGAATCCAATTTGTGCATCTTGTGCAAAATGGCCGGGGTAGTGTACCATCTGAGCATAGTTTTCCATGCCTGTTCTTGCTGTGTGACGCATATAGATGCGTTCTTAGTTGCGTCCCAGATTTCCTGCCATTCGATACCTTCTAGTTCCTCCCCTAAGTCTTGTTCCCATCTGTCAATGTACGCCAGTCTACCCCATTCTTTAGTTTCCGTACTAAGATGAGCGTATAGGAGGGTGATCATCCCCCTGGGGGCAGAGGCATCTCTGCAAAGTCTCTCGTAGAAGGTAAACTGTCCCTTGGCCGCCGCTATAATATCTGGTTTCCTAGCAAAGTCTCTTATCTGAAGGTATCTAAAATAATCTGCTGGGGTCAAATGGGTGTTTTGTTGGAGGTCTTGAAAGGGGATCACAGCCCCCTCTCGGTAAAGTTGGTAATACCGTTGAACCCCGTTTTTTTCTATATTGCGGAAGTTCCTTGGGGCCATACCTGGTGGAAACGCTCGATTCCTAAGTATCGGAGTCATAGGGGAAGTCTAAACTTGGTGAGGCGAGTCTAAACTTGGTGCAGTTCACATCCCATAATCGTAGAGAATTAAGGATGGCTGGGCAGGTTGCTCTAATCATGGGCCTATGTTCCCTCGGGACCCACATGGTGAATTGGGGAACATCGAGACCGACCATCAAAGATTCTATTTCCACCCATCTCCTTTCCCCCACAGGGGAGTGCCACATAATCACCTGGGACAACTGGGCCGCCAAATAGTAATAATACAAATTTGGAAGCCCCAATCCCCCTCTATCTTTGCGCCTATACAAGATTTGTCTGGCTATTCTATGCCGCTTATTGTGCCACACAAAGTTACATATCGCCCTTTGCAGCGGCTGTAATTGAGACTTCGTGATGCGGATGGGGAGCGCTTGAAACAGGAAAAGTATACGCGGGAGGATATTCATCTTGGCGGAGTGAATACGACCCAGTCAAGAGATAGACTTATCGGTCCATTTGTCCATGTCACTCATCAAAGTCCGTAGCATGGGTTCGTAATTACTAGAGTACAGTCGGTTCGGATCTGCCGTTAAGTAAACTCCCAGATACTTGAGGGAGTGTGGTTCCATTCTTAAGTGGTGAGTGTTCTGTATCAAAGCCACATCTTCTGCCGCCATACCGACCGGCATCGCGCTGGATTTCCGAATATTTGCTTTGTACCCGGATAGGTCCCCGTATTCTCCTATAACTCTCTGTAATGTTGTCATCGACTCAAGCGGGTTCGTAACTGTGAGGAGGACATCGTCTGCGTAGGCGGATATGGTGAATTCTTCCCCCCCGACTTCTACTCCATGAATGTTCGGGTGCCTGCGGATCGCCTGCAGAAGAGGCTCCAGGGCCAGGACGAAGAGGAGGGGAGAGAGAGGACACCCCTGCCTGGTTCCGTTGTGCAGACTAAACGGAACAAGCGGGGCCCCCGAGATCTGTATCTGAGCCCTTACGTTATGGTACATTGCCCTTGTAACTTGTAGGAACTCATCCGGAAATCTCAGTTGTGCCAACACCGCGAATAGGAAATTCCATTTGACCCTGTCGAAAGCCTTTTCGGCATTAATAGATATTATCAGGGAGGGTGTATTCGTCGCCACTTGTTTCCAGATCAAGTCGACCGTTCGTCTGGTGTTTTCAAACAATTGTCGGCCTTGTATGAACCCTACCTGATCGGCATGGATAAGAGTAGTCAAAAGTGGGTTCAGTCTGTCCGCCTGTATTTTGGCTAATATCTTTACATCGTGATTAATCAACGATATAGGCCTGTAGTTTTCTGGTAGATGTGCATCCTTATCTGGTTTAGGTAGTAATACAATCGTAGCCAACGACATGTCAGGGCCCAATCGTCCTCCCTGTCTTAAGGAGTTAAATAGCGTCCCAAGGTGAGGTGCTAGCTCCTCCCGAAAGGCCTTGTAATACGAGCCATCATATCCGTCAGGGCCAGGTGCCTTGTTGCCCTCAAGGCTCGATATGGCCTTGTCCACCTCCTCGATACTGATTTCCGCAGCTAGGTTCCCGGCAGCGTCCCTTGACAGTTTGGACAAGCCTAATCCGTCGAGATAGCGTGATATGTCCCCGTCTTCCTGGCCTCCCGTCAAATGTTCGTGTGGTGAGTGATTATATAATTGTTTGTAGTATTCTTCGAATACCTTTGCGATGTCTGTCGGTTTCGTTTTTGTCGTACCGTCCGGGTGTCTGATGGCCGTAATGTGAGTCCGTTGTTGCCTGGGTCGCAACGTCCTGGCCAATAACGTATCCATTTTATTGGCTTTATCGAAATATGTCCGTTTGGACCATGTCATGGCCCTAGCTGTGTCATCCAGCAGTAGTGTGCGTATGTCTCGTCTGACTGCTTCCAGTCTACCGAGTATCTCTGCGTCCGGGGTAGTTTGGTGCTGTTGCTCTAGGTTCCTCAGCCGCTTAAGCAGGGTTTCCAGGTGGAGGTGTTTCAGTCGTTTCTTTCTTGTGGCCAGTTTAATCAAATCCCCCCTTATGACCGCCTTGTGTGCAGCCCATATCGTGGTGATGCTTACATCCGGTGTGGTGTTGACCTGAAAGTATTCCGTAATAGCCTTCCGGATGCTGTCCAGAACCGACTCATCTCTCAATAGCGACGAGTTCAGTCTCCAGGACCATGGGCTCGCCATGCAAAGATTACCTAGGACTATAGATACGTCAGCATGGTCAGACCACGATATATTCCCAACCTCCGAGCTCGAGAGCCTGGAAAGGCTTGCTGCATTTATTAAAAACAGGTCTATTCTAGAATAAGTTCCATGGGGAGCAGAGTAAAACGTATAATCTCTGTACAAAACGTAATTTTAAATGTATATTTGCTACAATAATTATAGCAAGTAACAGGCTATAACAAATGACTGCAGTAACAATGAATTACAGTACAAAATTATATACAAAACATTGCAGACCTTGGCTGGGGCTAAGAAGTCAGACATCCTGGTCAGTCAAGAGAGAGAGCCTGAATCTCTATTACATCTGGGATTTTTTATTCACAGTGAGATACTTTCTGGGAGGTAACTTCCCTAGAGTAGTCTGGCCCTTGATGTCACTGCCAGAAGCACATGACACAAGGAAACCATGGAAATAACCCTACATACTGCCCCTGTGGTGCCTCTAAAGCATTTACCTTATTATGCTATATTTATATCATAAATCATTATTTAAAATCATTACAATGCCAAACTCGTGGACATTCTAGTCCATACTGACACTCAACCAACAGTTTTACACAACAAGAAAACACATGGGTGTTATTGCTGCTTAGGCTGTGTTACATGCAGCCATATATCTCCTGGGTAAACTTCTTACCATTCCCACACAGGTAAATAATACTGTATCAAACACAGGATCACTTGCACCACCAAGTTTGTTGTATAGAAAAGGCAGTGCCTATGTGGACTGTCCTATATTGGTAAACCTCCCTCCCTTCTTCCCCCCTATCTTTCCCCCTCAGGACAGAATCCAAGGTCACTGTTCAGGTATCATGACTGCCATCATTCTACACAACCTGTGGCTAGGCATTTGAACAAGCGGCATACAATACTGATGGTCAGGATAATGGACATTGATCATATCTATCCATCAGCACAGGGAGTTGGGGGGTGATAGACCTAGAATTCTTGAGACAGGATTTCTTTTGAATTTTTACTTTGGATATGACTCCGGAGTCACATACTGGTAGCAGCAATGTGAGTGGAGTCTGCTAAGTTCTCTAATATTGTTATTTTTTTTTCTTTTTTTTTTAACAGGGGCAGGGGTTTAGTAGAGATGGGTCCTGGGATTTCATAGAGGGGGACTGTGATTTAGTAGGGGGATAAGTAGGGGGGGGGCTTGGGTTTAGTAGAAGGGTGGAACTGGGATTTAATAGAGGGAGACTTGGATTTTATAGAGGGGGGGCTGTGATTTTATAGAGGGGGGAACTAGGGTTTAGTAGAGAGTGATGCTGGGATTTTTTTTATACTGTACTTTTCCAAATAAACATAAACTTAAACCTTGTTTATTTGGCCCGTGTTAGCCTTTGAGTTTGACATGCTTGCATTACAGCGTGTTCTTTACATGATATGTGATCTCTACTTATGCTATTTTGTTACGGTTTATGTATCCTTTGTTTAGTCTTCTACTTGTTCCATTCATAATTTATTGGCTGCTACATACACACATATATATCAGGAATTTTCATCCTTTTAGATATTTATTTTCTGCTTTGGTGTGAGGCACGTTTTTCTGTTTAACGTATCTTTTATTTACCTTCCATTACATATCCTTGTTTCTTGTTCTATAAATACTGACCTATATGTAGTCATTGTAGGGGTTTATGTTCTCCATTTTATATTTGCTTATTGTGTTATGCATAGTGTGGTTTCCACACATATCACATTGAGTTTCTTAGGCATTTATTTTGAATTGGATGCTGGATATATCATGATTTATTGATTCACGTTGGTGATGTCATTAAAAGGTCTCTTTCTCACAGTCAGCCTCACTCTTGTTCAGTGATTATCCATATATACTTGTCATCTTTCGGGTGTCTCGATAAAAGTCTCACACGGTGACTGCAACGTTGATGTAATCTTCACCTTTTGAAGCATTAAAATAATATTTGACAATTTACTTGTTTGTGTCCTTTCTTGTATGGTATGTTACAGCTGTCACGGCTTACCTTAGTGGGAGTCCGGTATGCAGAGATATGGTCTCACCCTTGCAATTAAACACAGGCCAAGGAGGTCAGGTAAGAACTTACCTGGTCTGTGCACGGGGGCTGTGCAGGATAATGTTCCAAATTGCATGACATTATTAGTTAATTCATTATAAGTTAGTAGATAAAGTTAAAACAAATCATTTTGTGAATAAGTAAATACATTTAATAATATTAAATCTTATCTGAATAGACAAATAAATTAAGTGGTTATTAAATAGCTGAATTGATGAACTTCAGCCATAATCCAGATGTTGTGATAAAAAAAAAGATGCTTTTTTTTTTATATATAGTAAAAATATAAAGTCTTCCAATTTAAAGTAAAGTTCTTTGTGAAGGACAACTTATAATGTAACAGAGGCTTAAATTAGCTAATAGTAAAATAGTATATGTGCTTTCAAATAGGGAGGATTGGAAGAGTGTGTAAAATATAGATCAAGTATATGGGGACAATTAATAGACAAAGACAACTGTACCTTACCCAAAAATCCTGGTCAATGGGGATTGAATTGAACTATACTTTGCAATATCATAGCCAAGAGGATATATTGATTAAACTTCTTGTAAGGAATGGCAATTTACTGCAGAAACACTTGGAGATTATGGTACAGCACAATCTGCAAGGTCCCCTTGTGAAATGAAGTGGGTGCATGCAATGGGTTTAGGTAGTTATTTTTCAAAGAAAACACTGACATGTTTATATTATTTGAGATATCTCCACCTTATGACATTTTTATGTATTCATATTTTACAGAAATGCAGCACTTTGCAATTACCAGCTTATTAGCAAATCCTTAGGCTCTCATGATTTAATGCATTAGTAATAAGGCCTAGTCTTTGTCTCTGTGTTTACTACTGTATGTACTAAAGCATTGTCCAGATAAAGTCTTTAACATTATTGAATCTGTTAATGTTCTACGTTTATTAGACTGTTATTGTCTCAGTTCCTCTTATGTCTGTGTCACTGTGCAGCACCGCTATCCCCCACCTGACAGTAATAATCAGCCTCGTCTTCTGCTCTGACTCTACTGATGGTTAACGTTGCTGTGTTACCCGAGTTAGTTCCTGAGAATCGATCTGGGACGTTGTCAGCTCTTTTGCTATCATCATAAATAATTAGTTTTGGTTTGTTACCCTGTGTTTGTTGATACCAGTGTGTGTACTTGTCGCCAATATTGTTCCCAGTACAGGTAAGTAATGCTGTGTCTCCTGGTCTTGTTGAGAGTGAACGTGGCTGAGTCACTACATACTGTCCAACACAACCTGAAACAGGAGCAGACACAAGGTTAAAGTGACAGAAAAAATGCAGATTGCACAGAAGTGGCAGAGACATGCAGATTGCACAGACATGGTCTGGGTTGGTCACTGATTGAAAGGATAGTCATCATCCTTACATGTGTAGAGACAGGTGACAGCGAGGAGGAGGGGAACCCAAGACATGATGCTGGTCTGCACAGTACTCTGTGAGACAAACAGCTCACTTATAAATAGAATACCCACTCCAGCACTATTTAACATAGGCAAATCACCTCATTTGTGGGTGTCATAAACTGCTTCTTCTCATAGAGCGAGTCATTCGATAAATGCTCGCATCTAATGCCTTATGGCTAAGCAGTATTGTACCTGTCCAACTGTACACATCGTTCAGACCTCACACAGGGTATGTCAAATGAACACAACACCACCCTCCAAGATAAATAAAATTGCCGTACCTAAATATTTTTTTAATTTTAAAAATACATAAACTGGAGATTAAGGGGAGATTTAAATACCGGGAAACCACTACTGCCATCTCATTTATAGGAAAACAAACAAAATGCTTAGGACAAGGATCATGGTCTCCTGTTGGGAAGATCAGCCCTTGATCTCCATCTTATGTATGTTTAAAATAAAGAAATACAGTTACTATAATTTTATTTATATTGGATTGTGATACTGTTTTTATGGCATTCTCCATATGGGGTCTGACTAATATGTACATTTAGATGTTTAATAGAGATGGAACCTCACGCCATCAGCTCCCCAAAGGCCTGCAATGCTTTTTATTTTATCACTAGTTTGAGCACAGTGTGATGGGGAGATTAGTTGTTTGTAGGCAGTTAAATTAACTGCTAGACAATTGGTGGATTTAGAGTCTCTGTATGACTGTGATATGGCTGATGGGGAGGCAGAAGCTAGACTAAAATCATTTGACTAAACAAGCTCATTTATTTGTCCTCACTACTCCATTTTTCTCTGCTAGTACATCTTGTATAACTATTCAAACTAGGTTAATGTTTACAGACTTAAAGGGACACTCCAGGCACCCAGACCACTTCTGCCCATTGGAGTGGTCTGGGTGCCAACTCCCACTACCCTTAACCCTGCAAGGTAATTATTGCAGTTTTTTATAAACTGCAATAATTACCTCGCAGGGTTAACTCTACCTCTACTGCTTGTCTACTAGACAGTCTTTAGAGGGCACATCCTGCTCTATAGCACAGAAAACCTGTGCTAGAGCATCGCTAAACGTCCTCATGCTGTGTGACGACCTCCAGCGTCACTCAATTCCCCATAGGAATGCATTGAAAAGCATTTTCAATGCTTTCCTATAGGGGGCTCTAATGTGCATGCGCGGCATGTGATGACTGGGAGGAGCGGTGGCGAGAAGAAACCACCGCCAAGGGACATCGGCGGGGTCTCAGGTAAGTGACCTGAAGGGGTTTTCGCCCCTTCAGCTACCGGGGATTGGGAGGAGGGAGGGAGAGGGGACCTGCAGTGCCAGGAAAACAGATTGTTTTCCTGGCACTGGAGTTTCCCTTTAAGTCAATTTTTCTTCTCTATCCCACTTAGTCTCCCTCCTTTCTTACTAACCTGTTTACCTAGCTGGAAATACACTTGGAAAGGGCAGTTATGAACAGGTGATACTCGAAAAATTAGAATATCGGGCAAAAGTTCATTTATTTCAGTAATGTAACATAAAAGTGGAAACTAATATATGAGATAGACGCATTACATGCAAAGCAAGATAGTTCAAGACGTGATTTGTCATAAGTGCGATGATTACGGCTTACAGCTCATGAAAACCCCAAATGCACAATCTCAGTAAATTAGAATATTGTGAAAAGGTGCAATATTCTAGGCTCACAGTGTCCCACTCTAATCAGCTAAGTAAGCCATAACACCTGCAAAGGGTTTCTGAGCCTTTCAATGGTCTCTCAGTCTGGATCAGTAGGAATCACAATCAACTTTCTGACCTGAAAGTTGTGCAGAAAACCATCATTGACACCCTCCATAAGGAGGGAAAGCCTCAAAAGGTAATTGCAAAGGAAGTTGGATGTTCCCAAAGTGCTGTATCAAAGCACATTAATAGAAAGTTATGTGGAAGGGAAAAGTGTGGAAGAAAAAGGTGCACAAGCAGCAGGGATGACCGCAGCCAGGAGAGGATTGTCAGGAAAAGGCGATTCAAAAGTGATGGGGACTTTCACAAGGAGTGGACTGAGGCTGGAGTCAGTGCATCAAGAGCCACCACACACAGACGGATCCTGAACATGGGCTTCAGATGTCGTATTCCTCTTGTCAAGCCGCTCCTGAACAACAAACAACGTCAGAAGCGTCTTACCTGGGCTAAAGAAAAACAGACCTTGTCTGTTGCTCAGTGGTCCAAAGTCCTCTTTTCTGATGAGAGCAACTTTTACATCTCATTTGGAAACCAAGGACCCAGAGTCTGGAGGAAGAATGGAGAGGCACACACTGCAAGATGCTTGAAGTCCAGTGTGAAGTTTCCACAATCTGTGTTGATTTGGGGAGCCATGTCATCTGCTGGTGTTGGTCCACTGTGCTTCATTAAGTCTAGGGTCAATGCAGCCGTCTACCAGGAGATTTGGGAGCACTTCATGCTTCCTTCCGCAGACCAGCTTTATGGGGATGCTGACTTCCTTTTCCTGCAGGACTTGGCACCTGCTCACACTGCCAAAAGCACCAAAGCCTGGTTCAATGACCATGGGATTACTGTGCTTGATTGGCCAGCAAACTCTCCTGACCCGAACCCCATAGAGAATCTATGGGGCATTGCCAAGAGAAAGATGTGAGACATGTGTCAGGGTACCTGTTGTCTCTACCTCTGTGGAGGTGAGACACTTGGACGTTCTTCCTCGCAAAAGGGTTGAATCACTCGGTCCTCGCGGTTCTCTCGGTCGTTTACACGCCGGCCGCGAGGGATCCACTTCCTTTTATGACGCGGCGTTCAGTAGCCGACGTCATGACGACAACCCGACCCGATCTGCCAATCAAGCCCCAAGCACGAATGAGGATTCGTCGGGGGCGTGATTACCTGTTTGGAACCAGGGTATAAATAGGGCTTTCTACATTTGTTCATTGCCCTGTCGTGGTTCTAGCTTGTCTAGTCACTCAGTGCTCTTGTATTTTGTCAGTCTCTTTGGTTTTGACCCGGCTTGTCTGTTCTACCTCGTTTACCTCTATTACCCTTTGACTCGGCTTGTCTCTCGCTTACCTGCTCTCTCGTTCCCTCGACCTCGGCTTGTCTCTAGACCATTCTTTGCTTACTCCTTACGTTAGTCCGGCCATTCTAAGGTCCGGTATACGTACCCTGTACCTGTTTGTACTCTGCGTGTTGGATCCCTGTCCCGATCCTGACATTACAACAGGGCCAATGGATCCTGCAGGTACAAACACTCAGGTTGGTTCTTCCGAATCTAGATTTGATGCCATGGATCACAGAATGGACCAGATGGCTCTAGCGCTGCAAGCTCTATTATCTCGTTCCAGTAATCCACCGGAAGAGATGCGAGCCACGTCCATCTCCCCTGTAAGTTCAGGTCTAGAAGTAGCCACTGTGGGTGCCTCTTCCCGTATTACACCTCCTGTACGTTATGGTGGTTCTCCGTGGTTTCTTAAACCAAATTGGTATACATTTTGAATTGCAACCTCGCTCTTACCCTACAGATAGGGCAAAAGTTGGATTCATTATCACACTCCTCATTGATAAGGCTCTGAGATGGGCTAATCCTCTGTGGGAGAATGATAACCCGTTAGTCTATAATTATAATGCCTTTGTCGCTGCCTTTAGAAGAACTTTTGACCCTCCAGGTAGAAAGGTCAATGCAGCTAGATTACTATTGCGCCTTAGACAAGATAACTGAACCCTTGTGGATTATGCACTAGAGTTCAGGTCTTTGGCGGCAGAAGTTAAGTGGAATGAACAGGCTTATATAGACGTATTTTTAAACGGATTATCTGATGTAATTCTAGACGAGGTGGCTACTAGAGAGCTTCCTGAAAATTTGGAGGATTTAATTTCTTTTTTTTCTCGTATTGATGAACGTTTAAGAGAGAGACAGAACACTCGAGATAATACTCGTAGACCTTCCTTTAAACTAGCTCCTTTATTTCAAAGTCCTCAAACCCCTATCCCAGTTTTTTCTGAACCTATGCAGATAGGCAATACTCGCCTCTCAGAAGAAGAGAGACAGTACAGGAGAAAGGAGGGCTTGTGTATGTATTGTGGAGTAAGAGGGCACCTTCGCCTAAATTGTCCTAATCGTCCGGGAAACGCTCGCACCTAAGTTTCTCTAGAGGACAGGCCTTGGGTGTTTCTATTTTGTCCTCTATACACAATTACAAAGATCACAGGCTTCTGTTACCTGTTTCTTTAGCATGGGAGAAGGGAGTAATAAAGACTATGGCATTGATAGACTCCGGAGCCGCTGAGAGCTTTATCGACCAAGTTTTTGTCTCTAAACACTCTATCCCATCTCAGCTAAGAGATACTCCCTTGGCCGTTGAGGCCATAGATGGTAGACCATTATCTGAACCTGTTATTTCTCATGAGACTATACCTGTTAATTTGACTGTCGGTATTTTACACGAGGAGGATATTTCCCTTATGCTTATCTCGTCTCCTTCTGTTCCTATAGTTCTGGGGTATCCATGGTTAAAGAAACATAACCCTACTATTGATTGGGAGCTAGGGGAGATAACCTCATGGGGTCAGGCTTGCCAGAACAGGTGTTTACAGAAAGTCTCACCACTTTGCGTAGGTAATACACCGGTTAACTCCACCCAGTCTACAGACTTACAAATACCATCTCTGTATCTAGATTTAAAGGCAGTCTTTGACAAGAAGAATGCCGATACTTTACCTCCACACAGGTCCTTTGATTGCAAGATTAATCTCCTACCTGGTACTATGCCTCCGAGGGGCAATGTATATCCTTTATCCACTAAGGAGAACTTAGTCTTAGAGGAGTATATCTGTGAGAATCTAGACAAGGGATTCATTAGGAGATCATCCTCGCCTGGCGGGGCCGTTTTTTTTTTTGTAAATAAGAAGGATGGTACGTTAAGGCCTTGCATTGATTACCGAGGTTTGAATAAAAGAACTATTAGAAATGCATACCCAATCCCTTTGATTACTGAGCTCTTTGATCGTTTAAAGGGTTCCAAGATTTTCACCAAGTTAGATCTCAGAGGGGCGTATAACTTGGTGAGAATTCAGCAGGGAGACGAGTGGAAAACAGCGTTCAATACTCGATATGGGCACTATGAGTACACGGTAATGCCTTTTGGGCTCTGTAATGCACCGGCAGTATTTCAGGATCTGATTAATGAAGTTCTTAGGGAATTTCAACATGATTGTGTTATTGTATACTTGGATGATATACTAATACACTCTAGAGAAATTGAGACTCACCATAGACAAGTCAGAAGGGTATTGCGCAAACTCCTACAACATGGGTTGTACTGCAAATTGGAGAAATGTAGTTTTGACCAATCTCAGATAAACTTTCTTGGTTACGTGATTTCTGGGGAAGGCTTTAAGATGGACCCGGATAAACTCCAGTCTATTTTAGATTGGCCATTACCTAGGGGTCTCAAGGCCATTCAGAGGTTTATTGGATTCTCCAATTATTATAGGCGCTTCATTAAAGGATACTCTTCCATTATTGCTCCTATAACCAATATGACCAGACAGGGGGCTGACACTAAGACTTGGTCTACTGAAGCTCTCGTTGCCTTTAAGACACTTAAGGAACTTTTTGCTTCTGCACCAATTTTAGTTCATCCCGATACAACTTTACCTTTCCTACTCGAGGTAGACGCCTCAGAGACAGGTATAGGTGCCATCTTGTCTCAAAGGTTAGGCGTAGATAAACCATTACATCCATGTGGTTTTTTTTCCAAGAAACTATCTGGGACTGAAAGCAGATATGATATTGGTGAGAGGGAACTACTAGCTGTTATCATGGCTTTAAAGGAGTGGAGACATTTATTGGAGGGGACCTTGCATCCTGTTACTATTCTGACGGATCACAAGAACTTGTCTTATATTGGGGTGGCCAAGCGCTTATCCGCCAGACAAGCTCGTTGGTCCTTGTTCCTCACCCACTTCAATTACGTGCTCACTTATAGACCTGGTTCTAAGAACTCTAAGGCCGATGCTTTGTCTCGCCAACATGAACCTTCTACTATATCTGAGACGGTTTTGTCTTCTATAGTTCCCAAGTGCAATATTATCGCCAACACTAGCCTCAGGATTCATTCTCCGTTGCTTGCCGAGATTATGAAGCTACAACATCTGGCTCCTAGACAGAGTCCTGAGTCACGGTATTTTGTTCCTGCTGAACTCCAACTAGAACTGCTACAATGCTTTCACAACAGTAAGGTGGCTGGGCATCCTGGCATTCGTAAGACATGTTCCTTAATAGCTAAAGATTTCTGGTGGTCCTCCTTACATAAAGATATTAGGGATTTCGTCGAAGCATGTGAGGTCTGTATGAAGACTAAACGACCTCAGACGCTTTCATGTGGGCTTTTGCATCCCTTGGAAATTCCCGAGAAACCATGGACCTGTTTGGCTATGGACTTCATTGTCGATTTACCTGTTTCTAAAAAGCAGACTGTGATTCTCACGGTGGTTGACAGGTTTACTAAGATGGCTCATTTCGTGCCCTTACCTAAACTTCCATCTTCTCCTTAATTGGCTGAGATATTCGCTAAAGAGATATTTCGTTTACATGGGATACCCTCCGAAATTGTTTCTGATAGAGGTTCCCAATTTGTTTCCCGTTTTTGGAAGTCATTCTGCTCTCAAATGGGTATCAAATTGAATTTCTCTTCTGCCTATCATCCCCAGTCTAACGGAGCTGCTGAACGCACTAATCAAAAGATTGAACAATATTTGCGTTGTTTCGTTTCCGAACACCAGGACGATTGGGTTGGTCTGATTCCTTGGGCAGAGTTCGCACACAACAATCTCGTTTGTGATTCTACTCGTTCTAGCCCCTTTTTCATGAATTATGGCTTTCATCCCTCCATTCTTCCCTCGGTTTCTCCTTCCCAAGGAGTACCGTCGGTTGATGTTCATGTTGCCAATTTGAGGAAGTTGTGGGATTAGACTCGACAAATTCTTCTGCATAATTCCATGTTGTTCAAGAAACACGCTGATAAACATAGAAGGGCGGCTCCAGTCTTTGTTCCAGGGGACAGGGTATGGTTGAGTACCAAGAACATTCGCTTGAAGGTTCCTTCTATGAAGTTCGCTCCTCGTTACATTGGTCCTTACAAGGTCCTGACTCGAATTAACCCAGTTGCGTATCGCCTGGCTCTTCCATCTGCCTTACGCATTCCTAACTCCTTTCATGTTTCCTTGTTGAAACCCTTAGTATGTAACAAGTTTTCCTCCACTGCATCCTCTCCTCGCTCTGTTCAGGTTGAGGGACAAGAGGAGTATGAAATCAATTCCATCATCGATTCTCGTATCTCCCGGGGGAAGTTACAATATCTGGTTGATTGGAAGGGATATGGTCCTGAGGAGAGGTCTTGGATACCTCAGGAGGATGTGCATGCGCCTCGCCTCCGCAGGGCTTTTCACTCCCGTTTTCCATCTCGTCCCGGTTCCTTCCGCCCGGTGGGCGTTTCTGAGGGGAGGGGGGTACTGTCAGGGTACCTGTTGTCTCTACCTCTGTGGAGGTGAGACACTTGGACGTTCTTCCTCGCAAAAGGGTTGAATCACTCGTTCCTCGCAGTTCTCTTGGTCGTTTACATGCCGGCCGCGAGGGATCCACTTCCTTTTATGACGCGGTGTTCAGTAGCCGACGTCATGACGACAACCCGACCCGATCTGCCAATCAAGCCCCAAGCACGAATGAGGATTCGTCGGGGGCGTGATTACCTGTTTGGAACCAGGGTATAAATAGGGCTTTCTACATTTGTTCATTGCCCTGTCGTGGTTCTAGCTTGTCTAGTCACTCAGTGCTCTTGTATTTTGTCAGTCTCTTTGGTTTTGACCCGGCTTGTCTGTTCTACCTCGTTTACCTCTATTACCCTTTGACTCGGCTTGTCTCTCGCTTACCTGCTCTCTCGTTCCCTCGACCTCGGCTTGTCTCTAGACCATTCTTTGCTTACTCCTTACGTTAGTCCGGCCATTCTAAGGTCCGGTATACGTACCCTGTACCTGTTTGTACTCTGCGTGTTGGATCCCTGTCCCGATCCTGACAACATGAGACCGAACAATGCAGAAGTTGAAGGCCGCTATTGAAGCATCCTGGTCTTCCATAACACCTCAGCAGTGCCACAGGCTGATAGCTTCCATGCCACGCCGCATTGAGGCAGTAATTGCTGCAAAAGGGGCCCAAACCAAGTACTGAGTCCATATGCATGCTTATACTTTTCAGAGGTCGAATATTGTTCTATGTACACTCCTTGTTTTATTGATTGCATGTAATATTCTAATTTACTGAGATTGTGGATTTTGGGTTTTCATGAGCTGTAAGCCATAATCATCGCACTTATGACAAATCACAGCCTGAACTATCTTCCTTTGCATGTAATGTGTCTATCTCATATATTAGTTTCCCCTTTTACGTTGCATTACTGAAATAAATGAACTTTTGCATGATATTCTAATTTTTCGAGTATCACCTGTATTTCTGGGCTATCCTCTCCCCTGTATCATTCACTCTAAAATTATTGTCCTGGGTGGATGGCTACTTTAACTTATAGTCTTAGAGACCAGAACACTGTTTTTAGAAGATCTTCATCAAGGGCTGTCCTGGTTAACTCATTAGAATTGAAGCAAATAGTTGTTACATTGTTAGAGACTGTAAACTTTGTTTCTTAGCAGATTGATACTAAGGATTGCCCTGACTAATTCATTAGAGCCTTTGTTTCCAGTATTATTCACTAAGAAGTGATGGTTATAGGGAGCACATTCTGTTTTATCCAGATGTAACTTCTAAAGGATATAATCACCTAATCTTTATAGCATTTTACCTTTGTACTTTTCTTACCTTACAACGGAATTTGCATTTTATGTTTCCCCTGTGTGGCTGTTGTATTTTAATTGTATTTCATTGTTGCATTTTTGGTTTATTATATGTTTATGTTTTCTGCACAGTTTTGACTTGTGCACAATAAGTAAATATAGCATTCTTAAAAGGTAGTCCCAGTTCAGAAAGTTAGTTCATTTTGGAACATTGTCTATTTGAGACAATCAAGTTATTCATGCCTCATTTTGTCTTATACCTAATAAATAACAGCATGTGATTATTATGTCTTTAAAACACGGATGCATTTAGTGTCTTGAATTACAACTCACACATACATGTTTTAGTCTTCAGTGCTCTATGCCAATCTCTTTAACTTTCTATGTATGGTGTTCCTCTTGTCACGTATTCCGCACAAAAAAATTTGATTAATGGCATTTACTGTTCGGACAGGAAAAGTTGTGCCGAGCAGCAATCAATTCACAGGAGGGTTTGTGCTGAGCAGCAATAATGCAAATTGGAACCTGGTAACTGCCTTTGGGGTCAAAGGCCGGTTACAACCAATCGGATCTACAGGCGGGGTATTTATGCCCAGTTCTCCTGTTGCTCTGTGCCCTGTCATGGTTTTCCTTGTGGTTGTCTGAGAGCGCATTATTGATTCTGTTTTTTCTGGTTATTTGACTTTGGCTTTGATTTTAAACCCATTTTCTGGCATCCCTGACCCCTGGCTTTTCCTTATCGTTGTGTCTCTTTCTGTGTCCCTTGACCTTGGCTATTCCTGACTATTTTTTGGTACGTTAGTCCGGCCATTCTAAGGTTCGGTATACGTTACCTATCAGTCCTCTGTGTTACACAATTCTACTTGCTGGATCATACTGTAATCCTGACATTACGACATGGCCATAGACCCTGTAGAATTGTGTAAGCACATAGTTGTTTGCGAAAGGAAATTGGAGGATAATGATCACCGCATGGATCAATTTGCCCATTCCTTTAGTACGCTTCTTACCCGAACAGCGCACCTGGAACCTGCGGCCTCACCTCCACCTTATGTACCTCAACCTATAGTACACAAGGCACCTACTATCTCCCTATCTCCTCCCCTGCATTTTGTTGGTAATATTCAAGAATGCCAGGGATTTCTTAACCAAATGGAGTATCATTTTGAGGCCTCACTCATCTTTTCCCACAGATAGAGCTAAAATTGGTTACCTAATGAATCAGTTAAAAGGTAAAGCTTTAGCTTGGGCCAATCCATTACGGGAGAGTAATAGGAGTGTGGCACACTTTTACCAGGAGTTCCTTATGGAATTCAAACTTACATTTGATCCTTTAGGCAGAGAGGATGACGCCTCTACTGCCCTGATGCATATCAGACAAGGGAACCGCTCTATCTCGGAATATGCCATAGAATTTCATACCCTAGCTTCCGAGGTAGACTGGACTAGTAGTGGGTTAATCTCTGCATTCAAAAAGGGACTAACTAAAAATATGCTAGATGAGATTGCCGCCAAAGACTTACCCAAAAAGCGCAATGAATTTATCACTTTTGTCATGCAGATTGAGAATAGATTGAGAACCAGAGAGGCTACTAGAAACAAGACCAGATGCATGAGTATGCATTTAGCACCCTGTTTCTCCAGACCTATTGTCCTTGAAATTTCTGTACAGTCCGAACCTGAACCCATGCAGTTGGGGGTCACTAGACTGTCGGAAGCAGAAAGACAATATAGGAGAAAAGGCCTATGTCTATACTGCGGTAGGAAGGGACATATGAGAAACAATTGTCCCATACGTCCGCGAAAACTACCGCACCTAAGCACCTTAAGGGGACAGATCTTAGGTGTAATGGAAACGTCCTCTGGAAAGAATAAAAATAGGTTTCTCCTTCATATTTCTATCGCCTTTGACAAAAATAACTTTTCATGCAAAGCCCTGATGGATTCAGGTGCTGCTTGACACTTCATCGACGTTCAATTTGTCAAGGGTAATACTATACCTATAAAGGAGAGACTATCACCCCTAGCTGTTGAAGCTATTGATGGGAGACCACTCTCACAATCATTGATAACACATGAAACCTTACCCATTAATATTTCCATTGGTGCCTTACATAAGGAAGAGATTACATTTCAGGTGATTGCATCTCCTTCTTGTCCTATCACATTAGCATTCCCATGGCTTAGCAAGCATAATCCTCATATTGACTGGGCTAATGGGGAAATATTAGAATGGGGTAAGGATTGTAATGAAAGGTGCATATTGCATGTCACCAAAAGAGTGGGCACTATTGAATTACCCACTAGTACACCTCAAAATCCCGAGATCCCTATACAATACCAAGACATTAAAGAAGTATTCAGCAAGACTCAGTCTAATACTCTACCTCCTCACAGACCATATGACTGTTCCATTAACTTACTACCAGGCGCCATGCCACCTAAGTGAGCAGTCTATGCTCTATCTCCTCAGGAGAGTAGTGTAATGGAGGAATAAATTAAAGATTCATTGAATAAAGGCCATATATGAAAATCATCCTCGCCTGCTGGTGCAGGATTCTTTTTTGTATCTAAAAAGGATGGTGAGTTGCACCCAGGGCCGGTGCAAGGATTTTTGCCGCCCTAGGCAGAAAAATTTTTGCCGCCCCCCCCCCATATGTCCAGCCCACCATGTGACATCACAATGCCCCGCCCATATGCTCTGCCATATGGGCCAACGCAAGTCTTCACAAAGTGTCTTATCTGAAAAGACAGTGTGTTTACATTAAAAAGCCTACAGGCACAGGCTATAGACACCAGAACCACTACATTATGCTGTAGTGCTTCTGGTGACTATAGTATCCATTTAATGTGAGGTAAATTAGAGATTAGTGCCACTAATAATATATTGGATTGCCTACTTACCACCAGATGAGGACAAGAGGCTGATGATGGGCTCAGTCTGGCTCCACAGGTCTGGTGTAGAAGAGGCTCTCTGGAGACTGTTTTTAACAGTGCTCACAACAATTAACGAACAGGAAGCAGCTCCGTTTTTTTAGGGCCCCTTACACAGCTCAAGGTCTGGGCCCCCAGGGGGCATACGCCTACAATGCCCACCCATAAATCCACCTACATGGCCCATCCATGAGTTAGGGATGTTTTATGTGTGCAATTTGTGTAAGGGATGTAGTGTGTTTATAGGGGATGTAGTGTGTGTTTGCGTGTAAGGAATGCATTGTATGTTTCTGGGTGTGTGTGTGTGTGTGTGTGTGTAAGGGGTGCAAGGTTTGTTTCTGTGTATGTAATTGAATGCAGTGTGTGTCTGTAAGGGGTGCATTGATTGTGTAAGAGAACGTAAGGGATGAATTGTGTGTTTCGGGTGTGTCTGTGTGTGAGCAGGAATGCATTGTATGTTTCTGTGTGTGTGGGGGGGGATGCATTGTGTATGTGTGTAGTGTAAAAGAGAGGGTTTGTGGGGTAGGATAGGGACTGAGATGGGAACAGCTTTCTTTTTTTAAAAAAAAAAATTCATAGTGCTCTCCCCTCAATTATTGATTTCCCCTTTCCTTCTGTCCCTCCGTGTTCTCCCCTTCTGTCACTTAGTGCTCTCCCTTGGCCCCCTGTCCCTCTGCAGTCCCCCTTGGTGGTCTTCTCACTCCCCCCTCCCCCTTTAGTGGTCCTCCCTCTCCCAAACCCCTTAGTGGTCCTCCCTCTCCCAAACCCCTTAGTAGACCATCCCCTACTCCCCCCACCCCTTTAGTGGTAATCACCCTCCTCCCCTCTCCTTAGTAGTCCTCCCTCCTTACCCCCCTTAGTGGTCCTTATCCCCCCCTCCCCTAGTGGTCCTTATCCCCCCCAACCTCCCATAGTGGTCCTTATCCCCCCCAACCTCCCATAGTGGTTCTTATCCCCCCCAACCTCCCATAGTGGTCCTTATCCCCCCTCCCTCCCCTAGTGGTCCTTATCCCCCCTCCCCTAGTGGTCCTTATCCCCCCTCCCCTAGTGGTCCTTATCCCCCCCTCCCCTAGTGGTCCTTATCCCCCCTCCCCTAGTGGTCCTTATCACCCCCTCCCCTAGTGGTCCTTATCCCCCCCCAACCTCCCATAGTGGTCCTTATCCCCCCCAACCTCCCATAGTGGTCCTTATACCCCCCCATCCCTCCCCTAGTGGTCCTTATACCCCCCATCCCTCCCCTAGTGGTCCTTATACCCCCCCCCCATCCCTCCTCTAGTGGTCCTTATACCCCACCCATCCCTCCCCTAGTGGTCCTTATACCCCCCTCCCCTAGTGGTCCTTATACCCCCCCATCCCTGGTGGTCCTTATACCCCCCTCCCCTAGTGGTCCTTATACCCCCCTCCCTTAGTGGTCCTTATACCCCCCCTCCCTTAGTGGTCCTTATACCCCTCCTCACTTTGTGGTCCTTATACCCCCTCTCCCTTAGTGGTCCTTATACCCCCCCCTCCCTTAGTGGTCCTGATACCCCCCCTCCCTTAGTGGTCCTTATACCCCCCCCTCCCTTAGTGGTCCTTATACCCCCCCTCCCTTAGTGGTCCTTATACCCCCCCCCTTAGTGGTCCTTATACCCCCCCTTAGTGGTCCTTATACCCCCCCCTCCCTTAGTGGTCCTTATACCCCCCCCCTCCCTTAGTGGTCCTTATACACCCTCCCTCCCTTAGTGGTCCTTATACCATCCCCCCCCCCTTTAGTGGTCCTTATTCCCCCCCCTTCCCTTAGTGGTCCCGATACCCCCCCTCCTCCCTTAGTGGTCCTTAATACCCCCCCTCTCCCTTAGTGGTCCTTAATCCCCCCTCCCTCCCTTAGTGGTCCTTAAACCCCCTCCTCCCCCCCTTAGTGGTCCTTAAACCCCCCCTCCCCCTTAGTGGTCCTTAAACCCCCCCCCTCCCCCTTAGTGGTCCTTACCCTCCCCTCCTGCCCATGTAGCGTGGCCGGGCGGCGCGGAACGCGGGACAGGAACCTTTGTTTCCTGTACCCGGCCGCCGGCGGAATGACAGGAAATGCTCACTGAGTGAGCATTTCCTGTCATTCCGCCGGCGGCGGGTACAGGAAACAAAGGTTCCTGTCCCGCGTTCCGCGCCGCCCGGCCACTCTACATGGAGAGACCGGCAGGAGGGAGCGCTCTGCGCTTCCCTCCTGCCGGTCATAAACCCGGCCGCCCTCCATGCAGCAGTGCTGCGCCGCCTGGGGCTTGCTAAAGCGCTCAGGCGGCGCAGCATGAGGAGGCGCAGCGGGGACAGGGATCCGGCGCCCCCTGGTAAGTTGCGCCTTAGGCGGCTGCCTAGGTCGCCTTACAGGTGGCGCCGGCCCTGGTTGCACCTATGTATCGATTACAGGGCATTGAACAAAATCACCATTAAGAACGCCTACCCCATACCTCTTATTGCTGAATTATTTGACAGACTCCAGGGCGCTAAAGTGTTTACTAAGCTTGACCTTAGAAGCGCTTACAATTTAGTGAGAATCAAGGAAAACCATGAGTGGAAGACTGCATTTAATACCAGAAGTGGACACTATGAATATCTAGTGATGCCATTCGGGTTGTGCAACGCTGCAGCGGTTTTCCAAAATTTCATTAACAATGTACTCAGGGATTACATTTACTCGTTTGTTTTGGTCTATCTGGATTATATCCTTATTTATTCTCCTGACCTCCAGTCTCACCATGATCACGTTAAACAAGTTCTGCAAACCTTGCTAAAAAAACAACTTTATTGTAAATTGGAAAAATGTATCTTTGACCAGTCTGAAATACAGTTTTTAGGATATAATATTTCTGCCTTGGGGTTTCAGATGGATCCTAAAAAACTAGAGTCTGTTCTACAGTGGCCTTTACCCACTGGGTTGAAAGCCATTCAAAGGTTCATTGGTTTCGCCAATTATTACAGAAGATTTATAAAGGGATTTTCTTCAGTAATAGCCCCCATCACCAATATGATACGCAAGGGGTCTAGTAGTACGATATGGTCTAAGGAGGCTATTGAAGCCTTTCAAACTCTCAAACAGCGGTTTGCCTCTGCGGACATATTGATACATCCTGACACCAGTAAGCCTTTCATACTGGAGGTTGATGCTTCAGAGACAGGGGTAGGGGCAGTTCTCTCCCAGAGGGAGAGCGAGGAAACTCTGTTACATCTTTGTGGTTACTTTCCTAGAAAGTTGTCTCCTGCTGAGTGCAATTACGATATTGGCAATAGAGAATTGTTGGGCATTATTCTAGCTCTCAAGGAGTGACACCATCTTTTAGAGGGTTCTAAGGACCCCCTTTTGATCATTACTGATCACAAAAACCTGGCTTACATAGGAGATTATCTTTTAGACAAGCTAGGTGATCTCTATTTCTTTCTCGCTTTAATTTTCTTTTCACTTATAGACCTGGTTCTAAAAATGTCAAGGCCGACGCCTTGTCCAGGCAGTTTGATACTGAGGCTATACTAGAGCAAGAAACGTCCCATATCATTCCCCCAGAATGCATCATTGCGTCCACTGTCCTTTCATTGTCCTCTCCACTGCTTGGCTCTATCATGGAGGCTCAGTCTCAGGCACCCTGCGGTAAACCTCAGGACAAACTGTTCGTTCCATTGGGGGAAAGGGTTAATATCATGAAGGAGTTTCACGACAATGTGTCTGCTGGTCACCCAGGTATTAATAAATCCGCTTCTGCTATCATGAGGTCATTCTGGTGGGATTCCCTCAGGAAGGATGTTAAGGTGTATGTGCAGGCTTGTTCTGTTTGTGCGGTTTCCATAGTGCCTCCCTTGTGGCTTGTTACAACCTCTTCCTATTCCTAAGGTCCCATGGTCCCACTTTTCCATGGACTTCATTGTTGAACTTCATAGTTCTAACGGTTATACCACTATTCTCATGGTTGTGGACTGTTTTTCTAAAATGGCTCATTTTATTCCTCTCAAGAAATTGCCTGAAATTGTCATCTCAAGACCTGGTACTAATCTTTATACGAGAAATTGTCCATCTGCATGGCATTACTCACAATATAGTATCTGATAGAGTTCTCAGTTTGTGTCCTGGTTTTGGAGGGCCTTCAAAAAACAATTAGGGATTGAATTGTCTTTTTCATTCTCTTACCACCGCCAGACCAATGGTACAGCTGAGAGGGCTAACCAGTCCTTGGAATTATATTTGCGTTGTTTCATTAATAGCATTCAAGACAATAGGTCCGAATTACTACCATGGGCCGAGTTTGCTAGGAACAATGCTGACCATGACTCCTCTGGGCATAGTCCACGTTTTGTTAATAATGACCGGCATCCTACTGTCCTACCGACTGTTTTTTCTGATACGGCTATTCCTGCTTTGGATGACCGCCTGGCTTCCATCTGTGATACCTGGGTTAAAGTTCAATCTGCTCTGGGTACTGCTGCTGACCGTTTCAAGCATTATGCTGATACACGTCGAGGTGCCAACCCTGTTTACCAAGTGGGTGAGAGGGTTTGTGTAGCGGATGACCCTGGGCTGTCCTACAAATTTCACGTGTATAACTGTATTTGTGTACATTGCCAGTTTCTATGTGTTGTAAAAGAAATGTATTCCTCTGGTTGTTCGGTAGAATCATTCGAATAAAGTAAGGGAATGAGACTACCGAACAACCAGACCTCCCTTGTGTGAAGTGTGCCTTCAATTACCGTTTGCAACATTGTTGCAAACGGGTAATTGGCCATCAGTGTAGTGTGGTCTTTGTCCTCTGGGTGGCCGCCATTCGGGAAACGAACACGTGGCGGCGGCCATCTTAGACTCCCGAACAGCGGTGTTTTGCCGTCGAGTGTCTGGAACTAAAATCGGACACTTGACTAGGCAAACACCGCTGAGACCTCCAGACTTCCAGTATTTCGTGGGGAAACTACCGAACGGCCCGCTGTTCGGTAGAAAGAACCCCACGAACTAGGGGATTCATTCAAATCCTCCCCAGGCTTCATAACCTAAGCAATTCATCTGTTTTCATTCCCTTGTCTGTGACCGACCGCAGGGCCAAAATGCATGGAACTGTTTTCGTATACTTTACCCATGCGGTCGGTCAAAACTTTGCCTGTTCATAACTCCCGAACCCCTGGTCCGATCTGGGTGATTTTTGAGTATGTTACTCACCCAGATCAGGGCTATCAGAGGATACCATGTTTAAAGGGGTATCCCTATGTTTAGGGGCTACATCCATAAACTCATGGAATTTGGGTCTGTAATAAGGGGATTATGATGTAAGCTGAGGGGAGGAGAGATGTGGGAGGTTACTATTCCCAGATTGGTTACTGTAATAATTGTTGTAAACTCCTCCCTTGCATGGGAGTGTAACGGACCGTTTCACTTACAAGAGGATAAAACCCAGTTTAGGCGATAATCCCCTTTCCAGATGCACAGGCAGCTACTGCAAACACCATTCTCCCGACTGGAACCACACGAACACTGGAACAGCTGAACAAGAAAAGCAGACATCGGCTTACACTCTTGGCAGTCAGCATACAATCCCATTCCCCCAAAGACCGAGACGACACATCGCTTTGAGGGTTAAGCAAGAACTCTGGACTGGGACACCCAGTCTGGCTTTTATTACAACCAAGTACATACAGGACACTCCCAGGGGGAGGATGAATTTAACCAATCACATGGATGTACCTCCCACACATTTCCTCCCCTTAGATTAGCACTTAACATAATTATACCGTACACCTTTTTCCCCAATTCCTGGATGTACCCCAAATACATATGCTACACCTCCAAAACAGGTATCCCCTGATAGCCCTTATTCAGGGGGACAACATATCCAAGAATCAGGTCATTCGGATGAATGGTTCGGGAGATATGAAGTTCCAAAGATTTGACCGACCGCATGGGTAAAGTATCCGAAAACAGTTCCATGCATTTTGGCCCTGCGGTCGGTCACAAACAAGGGAATGAAAACAGACGAATTGCTTAGGTTATGAAGCCTGGGGAGGATTTGAATGAATCCCCTAGTTCGTGGGGTTCTTTCTACCGAACAGCGGGTCATTCGGTAGTTTCCATACGAATTTCTGGAAGTATGGAGGTCTCAGCGGTGTTTGCCTAGTCAAGTGTCCGATTTTAGTTCCAGACACTCGACGGCAAAACACCGCTGTTCGGTAGTTTAAGATGGCCGCCGCCACGTGTTTGTTTCCCGAATGGCGGCCACCCAGAGGACAAAGAATACATTACATGGATTGCCAATTACCCGTTTGCAACATTGTTGCAAACTGTAATTGGAGGCACACTTATTCCTGGGTGGTCTGGTTGTTCGGTAGTTTCACTCAATATAATGAATGGAGTGATTCTACCGAACAATCAGGTGAATGCTGTACTTGTATATAACCCAGGTTAACTGCATACAAAAATACATACATGACATTAAAGTATTAAAGGCAGGATTACTGTACTACGCTCCACAGTCTTAAAGGTTCAGTAGTCCCAAAAGTTCCAATATGTCCATTTTTAAAGGGCCAGCAGCAGCAATACAAATTATTACATGCCCAAATATAGTTTCTAAAGTGCAACACGTCCAGGGGCCATAGTCAGCGGGCAGGAGGCCAGCAGCCAGGCCTCTCCAGTTCACAGTGGCGAAGCTGGTTTCGCCACATTTCTCCCCTTTGCCAATTAGACTAACAGGGTACCTGACTTTCTGCCGGTCAGTGCCCTGGTTAGTCCAGCAACCCACCCACAAAACAGAAATAACAGAGCAGCCCACCCACACTAACCGGTTACTACATCTGGGTGAGGAAGGATTTTGTCCAAGTTCTGGTGTTTCACCACTGCTGGGTGGGAGACGGGTAGGCTGCCTTGGTGGGTTGCTGAGGGGGCAGAGACCAGCGGTACTCTGTCCTGTTGCCAGCACTACCACGGGAGTAGTCTGGTGGGCGCCTGGTTGCTGGAGACTGACTGTCTCCCCTTTAGGTGCACAGCTCGACTGCCGGAGGGGGAGACCGACTGTCTCCCCTTTGGATCCATCACCCTGAGGCTGGGGAACAGGACCGACCGTCCCTATCCCTTGGGCTGTAAGTGCAGAGACTACGGTCCCATCTGCACAGTTGTGGGGCTTAACATCTCCCCTTGGTGGGTTAGGCTGCCGTGGGAGAGAGGGTATAACAAGCTCCTCTCTCTGGACGGTGAACTGCTGCTGGGGAGAGGGGTTAGCAGGCTCCTCTCCCTGCCACTCCTTCTGCTGGGGAAAAGGGAGACCAGCTGTTTCCCCTTTCATTCCCTTGTCCTGCGGTTGGGGTGCGAGACTGACTGTCTCTGCTCCCTGCAGGACACACTGCCGCTGGGGAGGAAGGACAGCACCTTCAGCTCCCTGGGGTACACACTGCCGCTGGGGAGGGAGGACGCTGCTCTCCTCTCCCTTCACTTCACACTGCCTTCCTGGCACCTCACTTTGTTGCTGGGGGGCCGGAACAACAACCTCTGCCCCCTGTAACTCAGCCTGCCGCTGGGGAGGATGGACGACACCATCAGCTCCCGGAGACACACACTGCCACTGGGGAGGAAGGACTGCACCTTCTGCTCCCTGGGGCACACACTGCCGCTGGGGAGGGAGGACGCTGCTCTCCTCTCCCTTCACTTCACACTGCCTTCTTGGCATATCACTTTGCTGCTGGGGGGCAGGAACAACAACCTCTGCCCCCTGTAACTCAGCCTGCCGCTGGGGAGGAAGGACGACACCTTCATCTCCCTGGGGTACACACTGCCGCTGGGGAGGAAGGACGACACCTTCCTCTCCCTGGGGTTGCTCACAGGACCAGTCTAGGAACTCTGCTACCTCGGGTACTGCTGGTTGCTGTTGGGCGGGAGGACCGGTTGTCTCTTCCCAGGCCTCATTGATGAGTCGCAGGTAATTCCCCTCCAGGTTCCATTCCTTGGTGACCAAATATCGTAGGTCTGCCTCGAGGTCCATAGCGCCAAAGAGACCCAGCATGTTCTCTCGGATGCCGTACAGGTCCCAAAAACGATAGTCGGTATCTTCCCCAAAGTCCTCGTCACCACTATTATCCCAAAATAGACCGGGGCCAGTGTATTCTCCGCCTTCTGGGAACTCATACTCTGCCATCCTGGGGACACACTGAGCCGCGTACCACTGTAGCGCCTGGTACGCGTTGTCGAGCGTCAGTTCTGCGTATACTAGAATCTCGAGTCTAGTCACCCACTTTTCTGTGGTCTGTTTTCTCAGGAGGGGCATCCGCTCTGCCATTCTAGCCAGAATTCGCTGCCTTCTGCTGCGGCGCCGATCCCCTCGTGAATACTGTACTTCTTCCAGGGCTTCGTCCCACAATCTGGCTCTGGCCATCTCTCTGTACCTCATCATGTCCTCCTCTGGGACTACTCCACCCCACAGGCCTACGTAACTGGACATTACATCCTGAAGCTTCTTCTCCATTTTCTGAGTTCCTTTGTAGATAGGGTCGCTGTACGGATACTAGCGTTGCCCTCAATTTGTAATCCAGAAATAGTGTTGTCTGTAGCTGTCCCTCTGGTTGTAGGAACGATCCCGCCGCTTGCCACCAATTGTAACGGACCGTTTCAGCATAAAAGGGGAAAAATGCGTTTAGGCGATAATCCCCTTTTCCATAGACCAGCAGCTACCATAAGCACCAACTTCCCGAACTCCCAAACTGCACGCATTCACCAACTCTCGAACAGCAGACACACGAACCCTGGAAGCAGCCGAACAGGAAAAGCAATATGGACAGCTTACACTCCTGGCAGTCGGCATACAGTCCCCTTCCCCCCAAGAAAGAGACACACTCCAGCTTCAGGGTTAAACAGCAACTCCTTTACTCAGGGCTACCTGCCCAGTATTTATGCAGGTCTCCCACCATGTGGACACTCCCCTAAGGGACCAGATGGAAGACTGTAACAAAGGACAGACATAAACCAATTACAGACACACAGCAGTAAACATTCCCACAATGCATCCTGGTTTCCTCCCTTCTGCCCTGGAGATAATTGTAGAGGTAATCCACTTATCTCACAGGACAAAGACAAGACTCCATTACACATGTGGGGATCTAAATACAGTATTATGCTTTAAAATATATAAAGTCACTTTTATTCCTCCCAACACAGACATGTTACATATCCCCAGATAGCTCAGGTCTCGGTGCACATTATTAGGTGAATGGCACCCAGACTACACGAATACAGTTTAATCGCCATGGAGCCAAAGTCTTTAATCACACAAATAGGCTCCATGGTATAGCTATCTGGGTTACTACAATTCCCATAGAAATACCGAATTCCAGTGTTCGGTTAACCTTGTACGATTAGGACCCAGGCGACAGACGGCTCAGCGGTGTTCGTGCAATTAAGTGTCCGTTTATAGTTCCATAGAATCCTCGCCGAACACCGCTGGTCTTTCGCACGATTAAAATGGCCGCTACCTCGTGGTCGGCAAACGAACAAAGGCCACCCAGCGTTCATCAATTAAGCTGCGGTTAACCGCAGCTTCTGGGCGGTTAATTGACGGCACACTCCATCTCCTAGGTGGTCCCTCATACGGTAGTTTGTTCGGTAGCTGGAATCTACCGAACACCCCGGCTGAAAGGCACGAATATGCCTTTCTGCAGGTAAAATAAAGCTTTTTAAAGTCTGGTCCATAGTCCAAAGGAAGCAGGCGAGCAACCAGGCTTCTCCAGCTCATAGTGGCGAGGTTGGTTTCGCCACAGGGAGCATGCTTTATAAGGCACTGTGGAATATAGCTTGTCAGTTCTGCTCCTGAAACTGTGTGTCGTCCAGTTATTGGGATTGCTGTTGGGATACTGCTGTATTACTTTACCTGCTAGAAACCTTGCCTGTGGATTTATAATTGCCTTGTTCCTGAGTCTCACTTGGATTTTAAGCGGAGATAACCTGGGGAATATTGTACCTCCGCTACAGTTTGGTTATCTTCTTGTAACATCAGGCTCAAAGTCCCTAGCATGAAATTTGCTCCTAGGTTCCTTGGACCTTTTCGTGTCCTTCGTAGGCTCAATCCTGTTGCGTACTCTCTGGCCCTTCCTCCCTCCTTGAAAATTCCAAATACCTTTCATGTGTCCTTACTCAAACTTCTAGTTTGCAAATAAATATACTGTCTCAAGAGTCCCTCCTCTTCCTTTAGTTGTTTCTGGACAGGAGGAGTATGAGGTCTCCTCCATAATTGATTCCAGGTTTTCTCGGGGCACTTTACAGTACTTGGTGGATTGGAAAGGTTTTGGACCAGTCGATTGGTCTTGGGTTCCGGCATCTGATACACATGCTGGCTGCAAGATTAGTTATTTTCATGCCAAGTTTCCTCTCAAAGGTCCTGCCCGCCCGGTGGGCGTTCTTCAGGTGGGGGGTAATGTCACATATTACGCACATAAAAATGGAATTAATGGCATTTACTGTTCGGACAGTAAAAGTTGTGCCGAGCAAAATTACTGTCCTGACAGGAAAGGTTGTGCCGAGCAGCAATCAATCCACAGGAGGGTTTGTGCTGAGCAGCAATCATGCAAATTGGAACCTGGTAACTGCCTTTGGGGTCAAAGGCCAGTTACAACCAATCGGATCCACAGGCGGCGTATTTAGGCCCAGTTCTCCTCTTGCTCTGTGCCCTGTCGTGGTTTCCCTTGTGGTTGTCTGAGAGCGCGTTATTGATTCTGTTTTTTCTGGTTATTTGACTTTGGCATTTATTTTGGCTTCCCTGTATTCTGGCATCCCTGACCCCTGGCTTTTCCTTATCGTTGTCTCTCTTTCTGTGTCCCTTGACCTCGGCTATTCCTGACTATTCTTTGGTACGTTAGTCCGGCCATTCTAAGGTCCGGTATACGTTACCTATCAGTCCTCTGTGTTACACAATTCTACGTGCTGGATCATACTGTAATCCTGACACCTCTATTATTAAGTGTGTTAAAGTTAAACTGTCAACATGTCTAGTTTAGTTAAGGTTTAGTTTTCGAACAGCAATTCACTGCTTGCTATATTTTTCCACAAGCTTCAAAAAAAGAACTGAAATCCTAGATATATGAGGCATTTTGACAATCAGGACTAATAGTTGAATCTGTTTTTAGTTATTTTTTTTGTTTAGTAGCACTAGTTGTGTAGAAGTTATGAGCAAAATGTCAAAAATATTTGTTTTGTGTGTAATTTGTTCATAATAAGTAGTGTGTTTGTTAAATATGCATATAGAGTATCAGAAAAGAGAAGTAGACAAACGTCAATGTAGCTAAAAATTAAAGTTGCGCTGCTCTATTGACTGATGGAATAAATAAAAAGGCATCTCGAGAAACAGGTAGGGAAAAATATATGCAGATTTTTGCACTCAGTATTTAATGAAGGCTCTCAACCATATTCTAAATACACACGTACCTGTTTAATGATTAAACCTTATTTACAAAAAATATTACTGAAGCAGCTCAAATGTAGTGCAAGAAAAGGCCAAAACAGTGGTGCCATGCTCTTTCACGGACATTTCTTAAAATGACATTACTATCCAAAACAGCTTTAAATTTATAACTTCTAAAGTTATAAATCTGAAGGTGGGGAGGTTTTGAATAGTAGTACTACTTTAATTATAATTTTCATTTGGTATAGAGCAGATAGATAATATGCATTGTGATTATATACCGTATATACTCGAGTATAAGTCGAGTTTTTCAGCACATTTTTTGTGCTGAAAAACCCCAACTCGACTTATACTTGAGTCAGAGTCTGTATTATGGCAACTTACATAATACAGACAAGGGGCTGTTTGGGGCTGGCAGGACGCGTTTACTTACCTTTCCTGCAGCTCCTGTCAGCTCCCTTCTCCTCCGCGCCGGTCCTGTCAGCTCCCCTGTCAGCTCCCAGTGTAAGTCTCGCGAGAGCAGCGGGGTCAGAGCGTTGCCACGGATTACCGTGGCAATGCTCCGCGCAGCCGCAAGACTTACAGTGGGACTTGACAGGGGAGCTGACTAGACCGGCGCGGAGGAGGAGGGAGCTGCCAGGAGCTGCAGAAAAGGTAAGTAAACGCTTCCTGACAGCCCTCTCCTACACAGCCCATCCACTGTACCAGCAGGGAGTGAGAGCCCCCCTCCCTGGCCAGCTAACAAGCAGGGAGGGGCGACGAATAAAAATAAATAAAAATTTAAATAATAAAATCAAATATGAATAATATTAAAAAAATAATAATAATAAAAAAAATTACTAATAAAACAAAAAAGTAATAATATTAAAATAATAATAATTAAAAAATAATAATAAAAATGCCCACCCCCCACCAAGGCTCTGCATCACACACACACACTGCACTCACACACACACTGCACTCATACACACACTGCACACATACACACACTGCATTCGTACACACACACTGCACTCATACACACACTGCATTCATACACACACTGCATTCATACACACACAATGCATTCATACACACACTGCACTCATACACACACTGCACTCATACACACACTGCATTCATACACACACAATGCATTCATACACACACACTGCACTCATACACACACTGCACTCATACACACACACTGCATTCATACACACACTGCATTCATACACACACAATGCATTCATACACACACAATGCATTCATACACACACAATGCACTCATACACACACTGTACTCATACACACACTGAATTCATACACACACAATGCATTCATACACACACACTGCACTCATACACACACTGCACTCATACACACACTGCATTCATACACACACACACTGCATTCATACACACACAATGCATTCATACACACACACTGCACTCATACACACACTGCACTCATACACACACACTGCACTCATACACACACTTCACTCATACACACACAAACACTGCACTCATACACATACACACACACACACTGCATTCATTGTATACACACACTGTAAATAAATATTTAATTAATATCATTTTTGGGGGATATAATTTTATTTAGAAATTTACCAGTAGCTGCTGCATTTCCCACCCTAGTCTTATACTCGAATCAATACGTTTTCCCATTTTTTTGGGGTAAAATTAGGGGTCTCGACTTATATTCGGGTCGACCTATACTCGAGTATATACGGTACATCAAAGCACTATGACTTTGTTTCATTTTGAAACTTCATATTCAATTGCATTATTTGTCACATTGATTTTGCATTATATATATTCATAGTGCTCTTAAAACAGATTATTTAAATACACTTTAGCATAGTAAGCACTAGCACTATTTGATTTGGCTCCCACGTTAAAGGACCCACTACTATTGGGATATTGTGAAGTAGTGGTGGACTTGACAGAATAAGGTCATCTGGTGGACCTGAATTCCCATGTTTGTTTACGGAGATAGGTGATTTTAAGTATCCTTAGAAAATGTAAAACTGTATTTGTATGCGTGCGCTGTTCCATAATCTCTATTATGTATACATTTTGGTCTCTACGGCAGCACCATTGCTGAAAAATGCATGTTCTGTGTGTGCTCCCAATTCCTTTTTTGTCTTAACTAAAACTCCACTAGAGGCAGTCACGAGAGGTGGAGTTACTCCTACAATGTAGTTATTACAGTTTCTCAGAGAATGCAATGATTTACATTGCAGGGTTAGATAGACAGGTGCACTGCACACAAACCACTTTAATGAGATGAAGTGGTCTGGGTACCTAAAGTGCCCCTTTAAGGAGAAATAAAATGTTGTGTTCTATTTAACAAAGGAAACCTACATTTTTTTTTTTTTAAGCTGTTGTACGTAAAATGTAATTTACCTTTTATCCTGATCTAGTTTGGACAAACATACGTGATGTTGAAATGTTTTTTTAAAAATTAAAAAATTTAATTCTCAGTTGCCCAACATTTCCATTGCTGCAATAGTAGTGACATTGATTATTTTACTTTTCAAGGTAATGAGAAATGTAAAGTCCCCATTAGAAGTGGTAATGTATGATAGAAATGCGGGTTTTAGGAAGCCTAACAGATCTTTGAGCATGAGATGACCCCCAAGGGCCTAACAAAGAATGGGACTAAAAATGTATAATTAGATATTAGAATCAGAAAGGAGGTATGGTATTCCTCCCTTTCTCTTTCTCTTTGTTGCTGTACCGTATATACTCGAGTATAAGCCAACCCGAATATAAGCCGAGGCCCCTAATTTTACCCCCAAAAAACTGGGAAAACTTATTGACTCGAGTATAAGACTAGGGTGAGAAATGCAGCAGCTACTGGTAAATCTCTAAATAAAATTAGATCCTAAAAAAAATATATTAATTGAATATTTATTTACAGTGTGTGTATGAGTGCAGTGTGTGTATGAGTGCAGTGTTTGTGTAAGAGTGCAGTGTGTATGAATGCAGTGTGTGTATGAGTGCAGTGTGTGTATGAGTGCAGTGTGTGTGTATGAGTGCAGTGTGTGTATGAGTGCAGTGTGTGTATGAGTGAAGTGTGTGTATGAGTGAAGTGTGCGTATGGGTGCAGTGTGTATGAATGCAGTGTGTGTGTATGAGTGCAGTGTGTATGAGTGCAGTGTGTGTGTATGAGTGCAGTGTGTGTATGAGTGCAGTGTGTGTGTATGAGTGCAGTGTGTGTGTGTGTGATGCAGTGTGTATGAGTGCAGTGTGTATGAATTCAGTGTTTGAGTGTGTGATGTAGAGCCTTGGTGGGGTGGACATTTTTATTATTTTTTTATTATTTTATTTTAATCGTTTTTTTGTTATATTAATTTGTTTTATTATTATTTTATTATTATTATTATTATTATTAATATTATTATTTTTTTCGTCCCCCCTCCCTGCTTGATACATGGCAGGGAGGGGGGCTCTCACTCCCTGGTGGTCCAGTGGCATTCGCAGTTCAGAGGGGGGGGGGGCTGGCAGGAAGCTGCAGGAGAGGTAAGCGCTCGCTGCCAGCCCCAAGTCTGTATTATGGCAATGTAAATTGCCATAATACAGACACTGACTCGAGTATAAGCCGAGTTGGCGTTTTTCAGCACAAAAAATGTGCTGAAAAACTCAGCTTATACTCGAGTATATACGGTAGTTTTAGAGTTGAAGATTTATTTATTGATACGCTTTCCTGTTTTGTTTTTTTGTTTCTCACTTTTTGTTTTCTATTTTTGATTATACACAGTTTTCAGTGTTTTATTTATTTATTTTTCTATTTATTCCTGGACTCATGCCTCCTGTGATAAACCCTTAACAATGATTTAATAAATATAGTAGTATACCTTATTATGGGCTACTATTAACATTATTAAGGTACCTTTAAGTGTAGAGAACATTCACCCTATTCTCCTACTGATAACAACAACTCAGCCTATATGTGAGTGAAGGTTATTTAGCATACTACTTTTTCACTGCTTGGTTAATAGTGTAAACCTGATATGCTAGTTTTCCAGGAGCTTCACGGTTTTAATTGTTTCTTCAATTCTGTCTGGGGAGTTACATGTGTGTTTGTAGTATGCATTTAACCTGTTTAAGATTGCAGGTTTCTGCGGAAGTGCCTTGTATGGCATGAAACACATTAGCATCTCTCTTCTTTGTGCCCCCTCTGCACATTGTGTTCCAATGTAATACTTTGTGATTAATAAAAGGGCATCTTTTAACCAATAAGATTGTGTTGGGTATGCTTGTCTTACATGGACCTGGTGCTGCCAAAGCATTAATATCAGAAGACTTATTTGTCCTTTACTCAAACACTACACAAGGAAATGTGTTAATTATGGTGGAATAAACATATAGCAGAAATAACAAAAAGCCCTCTGCCATGTAATGACAGCATTCGGAAAAAAAGTTTAGTCATTAAAGAGATACTGTAGTGCCAGGAATATATAGCTGTATGAATGAATATTTAAATTAGCCCCACCTGATGCCCATTGGTGGGGGCATGGGGGGTGGTTACATAGCCCCATTATTTCACATGCCTTCACCTGTGAAATACTCTACAAATAAAGCTACATTGCTTTTAGAATGCAACATGAAGTCTGATACAGAATGCCTGACTGTGCACATTTGCATGTCCAACAAGGTATTGTGAGAGATCTGAAATATTGTGCCCATGTCTGATTTAGATTATAAATATCTGTTGCTTTCTGTGACGGTGTACATATACATATACAAGTTTGATATGGTATACTGAGTGGATTTTTTTTTTTCTTTTACTTTGGCTCTAAGCCATTTGTCGAATGTGAAAACCCTGGGAAGCAGAACATATGCATGTGTGGATAGGGCTGCAACTGGTTTAGCTTACATATGTACTTGATTGGTCGCAAATCTGAATTTTATGACCCTCATAATATTTTCTGGTTTTCACAGACCGGTTGAAGTCACTTAATGTGTGGATTTAAAGAAATGTCACATTACACTGACCACAGCAGATTTTGTTTGCAAGCCCATTTCATAAATAATAAAAACAGTTTACAATGACAGTAAAATTACAGGGTGAAACAGTCGTTAGAACTGACCCCTTAATCTGATAAATGTACAGACTGATTTTAAGCATATTTAAAAAAAAAAATACCAAAGCTGGCTCTCACCAAATGGGCAGGGATGTGCTTCACATGGTGCACAGAGCCAGGATGGCAGAAAGAAGAAGTAGCACTCATGAATCCACAAAGCAGAGACTTTATTCAGAACCCTCCAGCTACATCCCATCAACCCTTCATAAAAGCCCATACTGAGGCTGAAACGTTGCTGGAGGGATATGAATAAAGTCACTGTTTTGGGAATTTGTGAGCTCGATATTCTTTTTGCTTTTGACTTTAAGCATATTGCAATCAGTTTTTAGTAGTGGAGAGACATTTTAGCTTTGATTTCTACAGTCACAGTCACTGTCAGAGTTGTTATTGTTTCAGTTCCTTTTATAACTATGTCACTGTGTGTGTGCTACTATCACTATTCCACACATTACAGTAATAATCAGCATCATCCTCTGCTCGGACTGCAGTGATTGTTAACGTTGCTGTGTTACCAACAGAATTGCCAGAGAATCGATCTGGAACATTGTCAGCTCTTTCACTATCTTTATAAATAAGAAGATGTGGCCTGTCACCCAGTGTTTGTTGATACCATCTCACATAGAACTCATCAAACTTGCTCCCTTGACATGTGAGTGATGCAGTCTCTCCAAGCTGTACTGATGCTGTGTGTGGCTGAGTCAGTACATATTGCCCAACACAACCTGAAACAAAAGGAGAAACAATGTTAAAGTGGTAACAACACAGAGAAAGTTGATGTGAGCTGGCGTGGGATTCTGATTTAAAGAGTAAATGTTCTCTTACAAGTGAAGACTGAGGTGATTAAAAGAAGGCAAATCCAGGACATGGTGCTGATCTTAACAACTGTGTTCTGTGAGACAAACTGTTCTGCATCAATATAATGCCCTTCTATTCAAATATCGCTCATATGCAAATAAACTCATTTTATACATTTTAGTCTTTAACAGCCTTAAAGGACTCCGTATTGAATTAATTTGTAAAACCGGATGAGATAACGGTCTTCCTGAGGACCTTGTATATATTACCATTATAATTATTTATTTTTTATGTGGGCATATAAGCAACAGAAATTGAATTGTTCTCATAAGAAAATTTAGAATCTACTTGTGGTTCTACTTCACAAAAAGGAGCCAAAAATATCTAATTGAAAAAGAGAGCAAAACATTTTTTTTTTTTTTAAACTAATAGGTACAGTGTTGTGGCAATCTTAATCGAGTGCTTCACTAGTGCTTCACCATCATAATCTATTGTTATTATTTTGGACTATTCAAATTCGAATTGATAGGATAATAGGACATTGATCCATATTTTATAAAGCATTCATAATATATATTATTTTCACACCAGTACACATTTTGGTTTATTACTACTGCTTTTGTTGCCTGAAACCCATTTAGCTAATACGCCAAGCTTTAGTTTATTTTTTTCTCTACTGACTGTCTGACATATATGTATTGAAAACTACACACATCATCCACTACATAAACACACAAACTGCATCCACTACACACACACATCATCCACTACACAACCACACACATCATCCACCACATAAACACACACATCATCCACTACATAAACACACAAACTGCATCCACTACACAACCATACACATCATCCACTACACAACCACACACATCATCCACCACATAAACACACCATAAACCACATAAAAACACAAACTGTATCCACTACACACAGCATCCTCTACACAAACAAACACTCTGCATTCACTATACACACACTACATCCACTACACATACACTCTGCAGTCACCATATACACACTACTTCCACTACACAAACATACACACTGCATTTACTATACACACAAACACTATATCCACTACACAAACACACAATCTGCATTAACTATACACAAACACACAATCTGCATTCACTATTCACATACTACATCCAGTACACAAACACACACACTGCATTCACTATAGACACAATACATCCACTATACACACACTCTGTCCACTACACAAACATAAAATCTGAATCCACTATAAACAGCGCATCCATTTTACTCACGCACTTTGTATCCACTACACACATTCTATAGCCACTATACACACACAAACAAATTCAGTACACACACACACTTCATCCTTGTGGGTGGACTTAAGATGGGCCCTGTGGGTGGATTTGGGGGCGGGTCAAATTTCTGGTGCCAGCCCTGGGTAACGTATTACCGGGCCTTAGAATGGCCGGACTCACGTACCAAAGAATAGTCAGGATACTAGCCAAGGTCAGGGGACACAAAAAGGGACACAACGATAAAGGAAAGCCAGAGGTCAGGGATACCAGAATACAGGGAAGTCAAATACAAAGCCAAAGTAAAAAAACTGAAATTGTTCAGGAACGCACTCTCGGACAACCACTAGGGAAACCACGACAGGGCCATGAGGAAAGGTAATTTTGAGTTTAAGTACATGCTTTACCTTTCTTATTGGCCCGAGATTTATCATTGATGTCGTCAGTAACATGAGCAGACGCGGGGGTAAAATTTGCCGTGGATTCGCAGCGGCCGGCATCCATTAACATGCCGCAGGTCTCATTCATGCAGACGCACGGCCGCTGGGTGCTGTCATGTAATGACTGCATTTGGGAAACGCTAAGTCACGAAGCGATAAAAGGAATCTAATAAGCCCACCTTAATGCTAGTTATGGGAGAGTGTCCCTGTCATGTCTACCAGTATGTTATATTGCTGCATTGATATATTAAAATATTGTTAATCTATGTTTAGTGGATACATTACATGATGTGTAGTGGATACATTACATGATTACCTAATAGGGTTGGCATCACTGTTCACAGCACTGGAAGCGTTAATCTGACTGCTAGAAGTATGTGCCATTTGTCAGATCATAGTTAAAAGTGTGTAAATCAGATTCCTTTCTTTTAAAGGGACACCATAGTCACCTGAACAACTACAGCTTAATGTAGTTGTTCAGGTATGATCTATAGCTCCATGCAGGCAATCTAATGTAAACACTGTATTTTCAGAGAAAATACAGTGTTTACATTGATTGATAGGAATACCTCCAGTGGCGGTCACTCAGACGGCCACCAGAGGGACTTCCTATCATGCAGGGCCCTAAAAAGGCCCTGTATACATCAGACGTATGTGCGCGCCTTCTCTCTCCAGCCTGTCAGCAGAGGAGGGGGCAGGCAAAGACCGCGAGCTGAGCTGTCAGTCAGCTCAGCTCGCGGCCGTGCACACCGCGCGCCAGCGCGGTAGTGCGCTCAGGACTTCAGAGGGCGGCATGCGCACAAGGGAGCAATGACGCTTCCAAATGGAAGCGTCTGATTGCTCCATGCTCGCGCCCGCCTATTTCGTCATTTTGACGAAATAGGGGGCACGGCTTCACGAGGCTCCCGGCGCTGGAACGAGGTGAGTAAAAGACTCTGCCTGGAGAGTCCCTTTAAGAACGGCTGTGTATGTATCTCTAGCCAGGTGTAAATCTTTGTAACCAAGGATGTTCATGTGTATTTTCCTCAGACCTGTTGGCTGCCCACCTTCTGGTTGTTCTGCTTAGCAGACATTGGGGCCTTTTTAAATAAAAAGAAACAATTAGTCAGGAGTCAGGTTGTATTCTAAAAGTTATAGGCAGAGGACACCCAGCATCAGTCAAATCCCCATAGGAAAGAATTACAGTACTGCTTTCTTATGAGGAGGGCCTAATGCACTCACAGTTTTCGTTACAAATGAACATTAGCGCTTTAGTTGAGTGACGTCGGTGGAAGCTGAGCACAGACCTACTGCAAAGAGACATTGGTGCTGGGTTCAGACAAGTACGGTAAGGGTGGGTCGCGAGGGAGTGGGTGCCCAGAGGGAAGTATACTGCTAGAAATACAGGCTTGTATTCCTAGCACTATAGTGCCCCTTTAGTAGGTATGAAAGTTGTTTGTTTCATGGTTTCTTTCCTATTTGTTGGAACAATTAAACTAAGCCTCTAAACCTCAAAGGAAGTCAAACTCAATAAAAAAGATCGAGACTTCACAGATAGGACATTAATTCAAAATCTGTACCAGTATACAAGTACAAAGAGGTGTAAAGAGTACTGTGGGTTCCTTAATAAGTGACTATATTTTTCTGTTAAACTAGAAATTAATTCTAATGAAATCAAAACTGCCTCAATTATCTCCATATTTTGGCTAGTGCTTCTTACTTGGTGGTGCATGCATTATTTTGGATTCTAGAATTCTATCTGAAAAAAATATCAGCTATATGTGAATCCCTATTGACAAACCAGTTATCAAGCTGGCTATATATATATAAATGGATAAGAACACAAATAATCTGCAAGCGTTGGCAAATGTACCCATGCTAGTCATTGTTTTGCCAGATATTTGGCCAAGGCTGAGCTCTACGGCAATTTATTAATGAAATATAATACCTTACTTTACAACTACCAGTGCAAAGACTCCGCACCCACCTGTAAAGTATGAAGGCAAATGATATATAAATGACAAATTGTAATCATATGAGAAAGTTTACATTAAGAAGCCCCATAAACAACAATTGTTTTTCTAGTCTCTCACTCACATCGTGGACCACATGACACAACAATGATAATGGTAGACATGTACGACAAATAGAAAAGTACTCACTTAAGTGCTTGCCGTAGCATCTGGAAATATACAATAAATAAATAAATAAAGCTAAAGAGAAAAATAGAAGCATTAACCACATATAACATTTAATTTCCTGTTTTTTACTTATTGAATTAAATTGGCTGTGCCTATGCCCATTGGCATTGGGATAAGGACATTAAAAAAATTATGGGTAGCAGACAAATCACAGGCTATGAATGGGGGCCTTCATTATAGTATAAAATGGGGAGGACACTAGGTGGCAGCGAGTGGGGACCCTAATTATAATATTGTAATTAATGTCTTCCGCTCTTCTGCCTCTTATTGGTGGCAGGTGGAGACCCTAATCTAGTGTCTTCCCACTGACCTCACAACAAACTGTAAAATACTGTCTGTAGCCCAGAAGAGCACAACAGGAAGTCCATAAGAAATCGGCATCAGAAACAAATACAAATACAAAAAGAGAAGTCCTGCGCTCACTCCCATCACTACTGGGCTGGCAGCAAGGACCACAGCACACATCAGCCCCAATATATAGTAAAAACCAAAGAAAATAAAAAGTTGCCAGCGCTCTCTCCTTAATCCCTATGTATATTTAGACAAATGGAGGTAATTTAGTTGCTCCAATGGCCATTGGAGGGAATGCCCGCCTGCCAACATCAAGGCAGACCCCCCTAAGCGGGTTCTAACACTGACCCTTCAGCCTGCTTCCTTGAGCTTCTGGCAAAGATATCTCTAATGAGACAGAGAGGGGTATTTTTTATATACACCCCTATATACTTATTAACCCTTAATAGGGAACACATGGGATGGGCGGCAGCATTGTAACCAGGCTGTGTGATACAAAGTAAATACAAATACAAAAAGAAAAGTCCTGCACTCACTCCCATCACTACCGGTGTTAGGACTCGCTTAGGGGGGTCTGCCTTGACGTTGGCAGGCGGGCATTCTCTCCAATGGCCATTGTAGCAACTAAATTACCTCCATTTGTCTAAATATACATAGGGATTGAGAGCGCAGGTAACTTTTTTTTTTCATCAGAAACAAATAGTCCAGCTACCCGGTGGAATATAGCATCTAAGCTCTCCTCAATCTCAAACCACAACAATATTACTTTGCCACTAGATGGTTTGTTTAAAGGACACATGTAAACATTCACTAATACAGGCTTTCAGGTGCACCATGAGTCCAGCATTATCCTTGCATCAGCAGCCTTTCTGACACCAGATGCTCCATATTATTTATTTATAAAATATTTTACCAGGATGGATACATTGAGATTTCTCTCATTTTCAAGTATGTCCTGGGTCCACATGATGATATGTTACATTATTGAAGTGAGTCACTTCTTGGCCTCAAGTGATGTACCTGGTCTCACTTTACACTATTGTAAGTTCATGGTTCTCACTTTTGTAGTGTGGTGTTTTTTTATGACTTTGGCTTGATTCCTTAAATTCTAGATATCCAGGAAAGGGCTGGCAAAGCGGTTAGCTGGGCTATTGGTAAAAAGTAGTGACAACATGAGCCCTGAATATTTATGAATACCGACGGCTAGCAGGGTTATTTACTAAAATGAGAATTCAGAGCCAAGGTGAATTTCAAGTTTGAGGCCAAATATGCGAAACTGAAAGCTCAGCTAATTTGTCTAATTTGACCTTGAATTTGAAATTCACTTTGGATTCTCACATTAGTGAATAACCCTGTAATAATTGGTGGTGGAATAGCTGCCTTCCTGAGTATCTCTAATTCTTTATGAATCAGAATTAGCTTGAAATTCTATTTCATGAGAACAAAAGTTGTTTCTGTGTGTCAATACACAGACTGTGTAATTGCTTCATAAGAAGCTATGCAAACTACATGTGGTTTTTCTATGCGTTAGCATCATAAACACAACTGTTCAATATCAATATGATAGAAACAATTCATATGCAACAATGTATTGCCACAAAAGTTACAAACACCCACTTGTATCTCTTGCACAGATAGAAAATACAAATTTAAACATTAAAAGAAAAATACAAACTGGCAACAAACCAGGTACCATTCTGATAACAAGTGTAATGTTTATGTATGAGTATGGATGCCTGTAGTAAATGTAGCACATAAACAATCCATCCAACCAACCACTATCCATCAATTACGGCTATCTATCAATGTCCTCCATACCTTAGTCTGGTGTCCTGGCTCTCAGGAAAGAAACACAGGCATTTATTGATGCAGAATTGACAATTCCTATTATGCTTTGCTAATGAACTTGAATATGTACTTGATAGCTTGCAAATTTTAATATTATGACCCTGATATTTTTCTCTGTTTTTCACCAGTTAAGTGAGATCACTTGATGTGTAGATTTTTTTAAAAAAGCACATTACACTGACCATGGCAGAGGTAAAAATTACACGATACAATTACAGGGTTAAATAGTTATTAGAATTGAGCCCTCAATCTGATAAATGTACAGTCTGATTTAAGCATACTAGCTGACTAAAAATATGTGTTTTAAAGCACTTAAAATTGTGTTCTGTGGTAAAAAAAACAAAAAAAAAATTTTTAGTGATAATAAATAGCTACTTTATTTTAAGCATATTTAAAAAAAAAATGAAAAAATACCAAGCGATTGCACTCACCAAATGGACATGGATATGCGTCACATGGTGTACAGGGCCAGGATGGGAAAAAGAAGATGCAACACACACACAAATGCCCAAAACTTGGACTTTATTCAGAACCCTCCAGCTACATCCCCATCAATCCTTCATAAAACCCCTTGCTGTAGAGTTGAGCAGACACCTGGATGTTTGGGTTCGCCGGGTTCGGCCGAACATCAGCAAAAAGTTCGAGTTCGGCCTTGACCCGAACTTGACCCCGAACCCGAACCCCATTAAAGTCAATGGGGACCCGAACTTTTGGGCACTAAAATGGCTCTAAAAAAGTAATGGAAAGGGCTAGAGTGCTGCAAAAGGAAGTAAAATGGGGGGTAAGAGTAGGACAAGTGCCCTGCAAACAATTGGGGGTAGCCCCCAAAATATTGGGACATATAAAAAAAGAAAACAAAGTGCACTTGAGTATAACAATGGCTGGGTGAGGCCGGTATAAATGTCTATTCTGCACAAGTCTGGTGGGATCCATGCCTGGTTCATTTTAATAAACGTGAGCTTATCCAAGTTGGCTGTGGACAGGCGGCTGCGCTTGTCTGTGATAACGTCCCCTGCCGTGCTAAACACACGTTCAGACAATGCACTGGCTCAATGCACTGGCTCAGCACCTCCAAGGCATAAAGGGCAAGCTCAGGCCATGTGCCCAATTTGGAGACCCAGAAGTTGAATGGGGCAGACCCATCAGTCAGTACGTGTAGGCGTGTATACATGAAATGTTCCACCATGTTGCTGAAATGCTGCCTCCTGCTAAGATGTCCCATATCAGCTGGTGGTGCTGGTTGTTGTGGTGTGCTGACAAAGCTTTTCCACATTTCGGCCATGCTAACCCTGCCTTCTGAAGTGCTGGCGGTGCCCCAGCTACGTTGGCGAACTCTTCCTCCTCCTCTGCCTTCGCCTTGTGCTTCCACTGAGCCCCTGGTGTCAGTTGGGAATGCCCTCAGCAGCTCGTCTACCTGTGTGCGCTTGTAGTCGCGCTTCTTCCGATCATGCTCCAGTGAGGGAATTGAGGACCGCACGTTGTCCTTGTAACGGGGATTCAGTAGGCTGGCCATCCAGTAATCAGCACAAGTTAGAATGTGGGCAACTCGGCAGTCATTGCGCAGGCACTTTGGTGACTCTAGATAACCTCGGGCCGATCGCACATCCCAGTGACGGCGACGATGCATTCGGATGTCTGCCCTATCAACTTTCGATGGTACTTTCTGCGCCTACCATGGTGACCACGGGTAACAGGGAATCAGGGTTCGATTCCGGAGAGGGAGCCTGAGAAACGGCTACCACATCCAAGGAAGGCAGCAGGCGCGCAAATTACCCACTCCCGACGCGGGGAAGTAGTGACGATAAATAACAATACAGGACTCTTTCAAGGCGCTGTAATTGGAATGAGTACACTTTAAATCCTTTAACGAGGATCTATTGGAGGGCAAGTCTGGTGCAGAGCGACTGACCCGTGCGTGCTGCAGCTGAAACTCCACTATCACCTGCTGCTGCTCGCACAGTCTCTCCAGCATGTGCAAGGTGGAGTTTCACCTTGTGGGCACGTCGCATATGAGGCGGTGAGCGGGAAGGCCGAAGTTACGCTGCAGTGCAGACAGGCGAGCAGCAGCAGGGTGAGAACGCCGAAAGCGCGCACAGACGGCCTGTACTTTCTGCAGTAGCTCTGATATATCTGGGTCGTTTTTCAGGAATTTCTGCACACCCAAATTCAGCACATGCGCCAGGCAAGGGATGTGCGTCAAACTGGCTAGGCCCAGAGATTTTGCCCATTAACTCGCACCACCAGGCCGGGCTTGAGGCTCAATGACAACAACCACTCATCGGTCTGTTGTTCCATGCCCGTCCACAGCTCCTGCGCGGTGTGGGGCTTTTCCTCTTAAAGGACCACTCTAGGCACCCAGACCACTTCAGCTTAATGAAGTGGTCTGGGTGCCAGGTCCAGCTAGCTTTTACCCTTTTTTTTTATAAACATAGCAGTTTCAGAGAAACTGCTATGTTTATACTGAGGGTTAAGCCAGCCTCCAGAGCCTCTAGTGGCTGTCTCATTGACAGCCGCTAGAGGCGCTTGCGTGCTTCTCACTGTGAAAATCACAGTGAGAGCACGCAAGCGTCCATAGGAAAGCATTATGAATGCTTTCCTATGCGACCGGCTGAATGCGAGCGCGGCTCCTGCCGCGCATGCGCATTCAGCCGATGACGTCGCGAGGAAGAAGAGGAGGAGGAGGAAAGCTCCCCGCCCGGCGCTGGAGAAAGAGGTAAGTTTAACCCCTTCCTCCCCCCAGAGCCCGGCGGGAGTGGGTCCCTGAGGGTGGGGGCACCCTCAGGGCACTCTAGTGCCAGGAAAACGAGTATGTTTTCCTGGCACTAGAGTGATCCTTTAATATATGAGTTTTAAAACAGCCTGCTGTCGTTTCCCCCTGGCTGTGCTGAAGTTGGTGGTGAAGGTGTTAGGAATTAATTTTTAAAAGTGCGATGTAACCACAGTATTTGACAGTTCTATTTGACTCTCAGATATGAAGTGCACCGCAGGCAGCAAATGTACTATTTAGCACCAAAAAAAGTAGAATTTTTAAAACTGTGATATAACCACAGTATTTGACGGTTCTATTTGACTATCAGATATGAAGTGCACACCCCAAATGTACTATTCAGCACCCAAAAAAATAGAATTTTTTTAAAGTGCGATGTAACCACAGTATTTGATGGTTCTATTTGACTCTCAGATATGAAGTGCATCCCAGGCAGCAAATGTATTATTTTTTTTTGTAAATATGATTTTTATTTGTAATTTTCAAAAAAAAATTTTAACAAGCCAGGAAATATATGTCAGGACTCGCAGGTCCTTGTCTTAACTGATGGATTCAATATTAACAGTAGCTTAGATTCATATAGTGACACGGGCACAGGCGCCCCTTCTGACAGAGGACTCGCAGGTCCGTTATTGAACACATTGTTGCAGTTACGAATTTCTAGATATCATGTTTATCTGTATATGCGTGCAGATAGTGTATGCTCATTATTAGTATTAGTTTGTATTTTCTGTACTCTTGGGTGTGCGGTCTGGAACCTGTCGTGTCCAGTGCTATCCGTGTCCCTCCCATCGTGTCGGTGTGAAGAGTAATGTGTGTCGTGTTGTTGCGTGTTAGTGTGGGGTATGGCAGGCCCCGAGGCAGCCGTGGCCCCCGCCAGCTCCGCTTCGTCTTTCCCGAGTTCTCGGTTGTCTTTTACCTTTGAGTATATTATATCCTGAATGTGGGGGTCGCATCGACCTCTCTGTCATCGTGGGGCCAGGGCGGGTCCTCCTTATGGGTGTGTTGCCTCCTCCCCCCATCATCCCACCTGAGGCCAGGTGCGGGCTTGTCTAAGTGGCTCCTTGGTGGCGTCCCTACCTTTTGTGGTGCCTATGGGGTTGGGGCTGACCCTCCGTCTTCTAACCTGGTGTATGCTGTAATTGATCATCCTATTGTACGTTCGCTAGAGTTTACATGTGGTGCCTCTGTATTAGGTGTTTAATGGTGTAGAGAGTATGTTGCTAAATTCTGGAGTATTAGATTTTAGTATCCAGTGTGTCCATGTGTTGAGGTATTTTTGGTAGGTGTCATTAGCTGAGTTATGGAGTTCTTCCAGGGACCGTAATTCCTCCATGTGTGTAAACCATAGTTTCAGTGGTGGGGCTACTGTCTGTTTCCAATAGAGAGGAATCAGTGCTTTCGCTATGTTCAAAATGCGTATAGTGAGTGACTTCTTATATGCGGACCTAGGGGTTTGGGTATGATGTAGCAGCATTGCCGCTGGTTGGAATGGTGGCGGGTCATCCGTGTATTGGCAGATTATGTTTTGTATTGCTTTCCAGTACAGGGTTATCTTACGACATTCCCACCAGATATGTATGAGAGTGCCGTATTCTTCCTCGCATCGCCAGCAGTGGGATGGGTGTGAAGTGATTCTGTCATGCAATGTCGCAGGAGTGTAGTACCAATGAGTCAATAATTTATAGGCCGTTTCTTGGGTTCTGCTATAACTAGAACAGTGATGTGTTAGATAACAGACCTTCTCCCATTCTCCTTTGTCTAATGAGTGGCCTAGAGCCGTTTCCCATTTCCCCATGAATCTCGGTTGTTCCGTTGGTGTGAGCGTGAGTAGTATGTTGTATATGATGGATACCCCGTGTGCCAATGGGCCGGATTCTAGGCATAAGTTTTCGAAAGCGGTGGTCGCCCTCGTTAGTATTGGGCCCTGTGGGAGGGATGCCGTGTAACTCCTTATCTGTCTATATTTGAGGTGCGTCATAAGGGTGTGTTCGGGTTGCCCCCGTAGATCGTTTAGCGTCCTGGGGCCCTCCGATGTGAGAACGTGCATAAGTCTGGGTAGTGGTTCCCTAATCAGGTCTTTGAATGCCCTCGGGTCTGTTCCCGGTGGGAAGTCAGAGTTGTATGTGAGTGGTAGTAGGGGGCTAGGGTATGTGGTTAGACCATGTTTCCCTTTTGAGCGGTTCCACTCCTGTAATGTCGCTTTCGTGTAAGGAGAGTGTGTGGGGCTCCCCGCTGTAGCCCCCGGTGGTAGCCACGGTAGCACCAAAACCGGGGCCCCCGCTACGTGTTCCTCTACCTGTTTCCATGGCTTGTGGAAGCCCGATTTTGTCCATTCGACTATTCTCAGGAGGTGACATGCCCTATAGTACAGGGTGAAGTCCGGCAACGCCAGACCCCCCCTGTCTTTCGGTAGTGTCAGCAAAGCGTGGCCGACCCTAGGTTTTTTCCCGTTCCATACATATTGGATCAGCGCTGTACGCAGCGCTGCGAAGAAGGAGCGTGGGATCTGTATCGGGATAGTTTGGAACAGGTAGAGAAGGCGCGGTAGAAAGTTCATCTTCGCTACCTGTATCCTGCCTAGCCACGAAATGTGGGGGTGTGCCCATTCTTGCATCTCCGTTCGTATTTTCGCTAGTATAGTGGCAAAGTTTTCTTTGAATAGGTCCCCCTCCCTCCTTGTCAACCAGATACCTAAATATCTTATTTTCTGTGTCGCCCATTGAAACGTATAATGTTGTTTTAGGGGTTCCGTCCTGTGCTCTGGGATGTTTATGTTTAGTATGTAAGATTTGGTTAGGTTAATCTTCAGATTGGATAGCCTCCCGTATTCCTGGAAGGTTTTCAGTATGTTAGGGAGGGATATTTCAGGGTTAGTCACATAAAACAGGAGGTCGTCGGCATATGCCGCGACCTTATGGTGGATCTCCCCCGTCTTTATCCCTGTGATATCTGGATTGCCTCTGACGGCCACTAGTAGTGGTTCCAGGGCCAGAACGAATAGAATCGGGGACAGGGGGCATCCCTGACGTGTGCCGTTTAGGATATCGAATGGCTCCGATAGGGCGCCATTGATTACGTGTGCCGAGGGTTGTGTGTACAGGGCCTCTATCCACCCCCTAATGCCCGAGCCCAGACCCATGTGGGTCAAGGTCTGGAACAGGTATTTCCAGCTCACCCTGTCGAAGGCCTTCTCCGCGTCCGTGGATAGCAGGAGAAGGCCCCCGGCAGCGCGGCCACCTCCGGCTGTCAAAGCGAGGGTTCGTGTCGTGTTCTCGCGGGCCTCTCTCCCCATCACAAAACCCACCTGGTCTGGGTGCACCAGGGTGGGAATGTGTGGTTGCAGCCTGTTTGCCAGTATTTTAGTCAGGAGTTTGAGATCGCTATTTATTAAAGATATAGGACGGTAGCTCCCGCAATGCTCCTTGTCTTTCCCGTCTTTAGGCAGAATCGTGATGTGTGCTGTCAGAGATTGTTTATGGAGTGTGTGACCTTCCTTGATGGCATTAAACGTTGCGATGAGTGGGACATAAAGGGTGTCCGCATAAGTTTTATAATAGCATAGTGGTAGACCGTCCGGGCCCGGGCTTCTGCCCGTCTTCGTCTGTTTCACTGCTTGTGTTAGTTCCTCAAGTGTTATTTCCCTGTCCAGGAGTTCAGATGTGTCCCTATCTAGCGTCGGTGTCGGATGGAGCGTGAGATAGTCTCTTATTGACTCTGTTAGTCTAGCGTCCGCTTGCTGGGTGTGTGGTCTGGGTAGTGCGTAGAGGCTCGCGTAATATGCCCTAATTGCCTCCTGTATCTTGCTAGGCTGTCTGTGTAGAGTGTCCCTATGGTCCCTAATACGGTCAATGTATGTCTGCTGTCTACGTTTGGCCAACATGCGTGCCAATAGCCTGCCGCTCTTGTTACCGTGTAGTGCAAAAAAGGCTTTATGTCGCAGCGCGTCTCGGTGGTATTTCGTCTGTAGTAGTTTAGTTAGTTCCCTCCGTAGTGAAAGTAGTCGGGTTTGGTGTTCTGGTGTCTGTCGGGTTTTGTTCATGTTATCAATCTCCCTTATTTTCGTCAGGGTATCTGTCATAGCCCTCTCCCTTTGTTTCTTCAGTATGGCGCTTTTCTGAATGAAATGACCCCTGATCACGCTCTTGTGCGCCTCCCAGAAGATTGTCGGGGTTGTTTGGGATGGTGTGTTCGTGGCAAAGTATTCTCGGAGGGTTGTGTCTATATCTGATTTTACCTCTGGTACGGATAGGAGGTATTCATTAAGCCTCCATTTAGCTACTCTGGGTCTATAAAGTGGGGATGCCATCGTGAGTGTGACTGGGGCATGATCCGACCATGTGGCCGTGCCATGTTCCACTTGTAGGACGAGTGGGAGATGGTAGTGTGTCAAGAAAAAATAGTCTATTCTGGTATATGAATTATGGGGGTGGGAGAAGAACGTATAATCCCTCTCGTCTGGGTGGTGGGCTCTCCAGCTGTCTACTAATTCGTGTTTGGACATGAGGTGTCTGAGCGTGGTTAGGTGTTGAGACGGTACCTGTGAAGTGCCCGTGGATGTGTCCCATTTTGGATCAAAGGCTAGATTGAAGTCCCCTCCTAATATTAGTGTGCCTTCCGTGAACCCTCGTATCCTCCGGAGTATGCCGGAGAGGAATTTGTGATGTCTCTGATTGGGGGCATAAATATTTGCGAAAGTGTATATCCGTCCTGCTATTGACCCCTTTAGGAGTGTATATCTGCCTTCCCTATCCGTCTGTAGGCCCTGTTCCTGGAATGGGATACCCTTGCGTATCAGGATTGCCGTCCCTCTGGCCTTTCCCCCGTGATAGTCGCTGTAATACCCAGTGGGATAGTGATGGTTGTGTAGCTTTGGTCTGGCCCCCTCTTTGAAGTGCGTTTCCTGAATGAATATAATGGATGCCCTTGCGGCCTGGAAGTCTCTCATGGCAGCTGCTCTCTTTTCGGGTTTGTTTAGGCCCCGTGCATTTATAGTAATCAGGGTGAGATTGGCCGGGGTCAGTGACATTTTGAGCGGAGTCTCTATGGCCCCTAGCCCCGGCTGCCTCGGGATCAAGTGGGAAAGTGGGTCTGTGTTGTGTCCGGTATGTGTGTGTGAGTGTGTAGTGTGATGTGTCCGCCGGTAATTCGGCGTTAGGGTTGTTGCGTCTCAGTGGTCGTGAGGGCCCTCTACCGCCCTTGGGTGTTCTGTGTCGGCCACTGGTTATTGGCGCCTACCCCTCGTGGGAGTGGTTGGAAGGCCGAAGCCTCTGTTCGCTTCAATAAGTGTTCGGTAGAAACCGAGTTGGTCGTGGAGTGATTCACTCCTATGTGTTACCTCGTGTCTCTACCAGAGTCCCGTGAAGTCCCCCTGGGCTCCATGTGATAGTGTGGATGTTGCTCATCCTCGCCAGTACGGATGTGTCTAACCTATTTGGTATCGATACCTCGTATAATGTCCTCAACCAAAAAACATAAACAGTGAGATCAAAACATTTGCATCAATAACAAAAATATTTGCAGGATGTTCGGTTATCTTAAATACAACTAGGCTTTGGGCTCAGGCGCCGTTTCTTGAGATCCTTTATCCATTATAGTACTATATACATATGTATAGCGCTGAGCCCTATAGTGCCCATTCCCACCAGCCCCGCACCCCCCAGCTCCGTCCCTCTCCTCCTTTAGCTTCGCCCACTCTCACGCTCCCTCAAGGCATTCTCGTATGTGCACCACCCGACCCTCCCGTCCACCCCCCGGTCCCTCGAGATTTTAGTGTGCCGGCCCCTGTGTCCCCTCCTAACCGGTATGCCTATCCATGCTTCTAAAACCTCCCCACCTAAAACATTCCAAATACCTTATGTTGTGGTTGGGTCTGGACCCTTATGTGATCGGGAGGTCGATGTGCGAGCGACGCGAGCCCTCGTCCCCCCGGCCTGCTCCTGAGTAGGTCATCACTAGGCCATCGAGGGAGGGGCGGTTGCCCGCGCCGGTCACCCATCCGTCCCATGTCTCTCCATATTGTCAACATTATACATTGAACCCTCATATTATACCCTCTCCATCCACCTCCCGCCTCACTTTACCCCCTTGAATTAGGATACCGTGGACAGATGACATCGTGGGCAATAGGTCCCACAGTAAAATCGGAAGTCTCTCGGGCCTGTCGGCCATTGATATGTAGTAGTAGAGTTCTCTAGGGCGGGTAGTGATTCCCCATAGATATTGTCCGCTTGGTCCGGTTCCGGTGTCCCCGATGTGTGCTTAACCGTCGTTTCTCTGTATATGAGTAAAATGTCCTTGAGTAGAGTGGAGCATGATAATCTTCATAGTCCTATCAAAAAGTCCCATGCGGTCTGTGGTCTGCTGGTGTCATCGATGGTTAGGGTGCGGTGCCGTCAGAGTATGGAGCCAGTAGGGAATGTCACATAGAGTCAGGTCCAGGCCGTGTCATCAGTTGCTTCCTCTCACAGGCCTCGTGGGCCCGTCGCCTGTTGGCGATTGATCCTCGGGGTCCGATTGTCATCCGCATGCGGTCGAGGACCCTGGGGGGGGGTGTATAGGGCCAGGGGGTCCGGCCATGTTAGCGGTGCCGGTGTGATCTGTAGTTCCCTCCCCAGGGCCTCCAGATCAGCCATGTCCTTAACCATGAAAGGTCCTCGTGGTGTGTGGGCCTGTAATCCAGTCGGAAAGCACCAGCGGTATTTGATCTTGTTGGCTTGTAGTTGCCTGGTGAATGGGCGTAGTGCCCTGCGGTATGCTAGCGTGGTGGGAGATAGGTCTGGGTAAATTTGGACTTCGGTGTTGCCCATTAGTACCCTGTCCGTCCCCCTGGCCTGTCGTAAGATTTCTTCTTTCAACTGGTAGTCCGCCAGGCAGCATATGGCATCTCTGGGCAGGCTCCCGGGGGGGCCTTTCGGTCTAAGCGCCCGATGTGCTCTCACCATGTCTATAGGGGTTTGCGGAGCGCGGCCCAGTATCTTGTTGAAGATCCCTTCCAAGGTAGTCTGGATAGGGGTAGTTTCGTCCAGATCCTCTGGGATCCCGCGGACCCTGATGTTCTGCCTCCTTCCCCTATTATCTAGGTCCTCCACGTGGTGTGCAATCTGCTGTAGCCGTTGTGTGGTTAGCCGGAGGGATCCTGTATTTGCAGACTGCGCCGCTTGCATGTGGTCGCAGTCCGCCTCGAGCTGGGAGACCCGTTGGTGTAGGCCGCTGAATTCCTCCCGCATGGCCTGCAATTCTTCCGTGATGGAGGCCCGGAGGCTATTGTTCGCCTCCGCCAGGTCCGCCTTGGTGGGCAGGTTGCGGAGGATGTTGATCCATTCTGGGCTCGGATCTGGGGTCGGGTATGGCATCGGCGTCCCCGTTAGCGTCTCCTCCCCATGCAGGGAGGGTGGCGAGAGGGCTCCCTTTGAGGCCGTCGAGTCATTTGAGGCCTGTGTTTCCTCCTCCGCCTGGGCCGTTAAGAATCGCCGCATAGACGAGGTTGATGCACCCCTTGGAGTGTCGGCGGGCTTGGATGAGTGAGGTATCTTGTTCGATTTGCCCATTTTTGGGGGCAATTAAGTGCTATTGGCGAGGTTTTACTGTGAGCCTTGTGGGGAGCTCCGGGTTTACGCCGCCATCTTCGGCTTCCAAGCCACGCCAATAAATCTATTTTGCTTTACTTTTTGTCTTCATCTGTGGCCACAACTGTATTGCATTGTCTCGTTAGCTTGTGAACTTTGGTGAAGGGGAGGGGGGGAACACAGCCATCCCTGGTGGTCCGGTGGTGTTATGCAGGACAGGACAGGTCCTGCAGCTCTCCTGTCCTCCCGCGCGATGCTGTGGCAAATGTATTATTTAGCACCAAAAAAAATTAGAATTTTTCAAACTGCGATGTAACCACAGTATTTGACGGTTCTATTTGACTCTCAGATATGAAGTGCACCCCAGGCAGCAAATGTATTATTTAGCACCCAAAAAATTTAGAATTTTTCAAACTGCGATGTAACCACAGTATTTGACGGTTCTATTTGACTCTCAGATATGAAGTGCACGCCCCAAATGTACTATTTAGCGCCAAAAGAATTAGAATTTTTAAAAGTGCGATGTAACCACAGTATTTGACGGTTCTATTTGTCTCTCAGATATGAAGTGCACCGCAGGCAGCAAATGTACTATTTAGCACCCACAAAAATTTGAATTGGTCAAACTGCGATGTAACCACAGTATTTTACAGTTCTATTTGACTCTTAGATATGAAGTGCACGCCCCAAATTTACTTTTTAGCACCAAAAAAATGTGAATTTGTCAAACTGCAATGTCACAGCTGTATTTAAAAATGCCTAGATGTTGCCCACTGAGCTAGCAGAACAGGATTAAAGTACCGTATATACTCGAGTATAAGCCGACCCGAATATAAGCCGAGGCCCCTAATTTTACCCCCAAAAACTGGGAAAACTTATTGACTCGGGTGGGAGTATAAGACTAGGGTGGGAAATGCAGCAGCTGCTGGTAAATTTCTAAATAAAATTAGATCCTAAAAAAATTATATTAATTGAATATTTATTTACAGTGTGTGTATATAATGAATGCAGTGTGTGTATGAGAATGCAGTGTGTGTATGAGAATGCAGTGTGTGTGTATGAGAATGCAGTGTGTGTGTATGAGTGCAGTGTGTGTATGTGTGTGTGTATGTGTGTGTGTGTGTGTGTGTGTGTGTGTAATGCAGAGCCTTGGTGGGAGGTGGGCATTTTTATTTTTTAATTATTATTTTAATATTTTTTTTTGTTTCATTACATTTTTTTTATTATTATTATTATTATTTATTTTATTATTATTTTTATTTTATTATTTTTTATTTTTATTTTTTTATTATTATTAATATATATAAATTTTTTCGTCCCCCCTCCCTGCTTGCTAGCTGGCCAGGGAGGGGGCTCTCCTTCCCTGGTGGTCCAGTGGATGGGAACTGTGTAGGAGGGGGCTGTGGGGGCTGCAGAGAGATGTTACTTACCTTTCCTGCAGCTCCTGTCAGCTCTCTCCTCCTCCGCCGGTCCGTTCAGCACCTCGGTCAGCTCCCAGTGTAAGTCTCGCGAGAGCCGCGGCTCTCGCGAGACTTACACTGGGAGCTGACAGAGGGTGTAAGTCTCGCGAGAGCCGCGGCTCTCGCGAGACTTACACTGGGAGCTGACAGAGGGAGCTGCACGGACGGCGCGGAGGAGGAGAGAGCTGACAGGAGCTGCAGGAAAAGTAAGTAACATCTCTCTGCAGCCCCCACAGCCCCAGTCTGTATTATGGCAATGCAAATTGCCATAATACAGACAATTGACTCGAGTATAAGCCGAGTTGGGGTTTTTCAGCACAAAAAATGTGCTGAAAAACTCGGCTTATACTCGAGTATATACGGTAATGTGCCTGGCACACATGCAGTTGCAAGTGCACTGCACTTGCAAAAATGTCCACCTAACAAACAGGCTGATTGCTTATTTCTCTGTGGCACTGGGCTCAGGGCAGGGTACAAAAATGTAGTAAAGATCCCACAAAAATAATCGCTGTAGTTTGCATATTCAACACCAGAATTCTTTCCTAATCTGTCCCTCACAGTTGCAGCATCCTCTCCCTACACTAATAATGTAGCTTATATAGAGGCTGGGTCACATGCTGCACTGGCCAATCACAGCCATGCCATTAGTAGGCATGGCTGAGATGGCTTCTAAGGGCACACGAGTCAAACGCTTGTTGATTGGCTGCCCTGAAGCTTTTCAAAATGCGTCATTAAATCGAACACCAAACTCCCACCCAAACTGTTAATGAAATGTCCGTGTTCGGGGTCCAAAAATCGCAATGTTCGGTACGATTCGGGTTCACTCATCTCTACCTTGTTCGGTACGATTCGGGTTCGCTCATCTCTACCTTGCTGAGGCTGGAACATTGCTGGAGGGATCTGAATAAAATCACTGTTATTGGAATTTGGACGCTGCATATTCTTTTTGCTTCTGACTTTAAGAATATGGCATTCAGCTTATAGTAGTGGAGAGACATTTTAAGCTTTGATTTTTACAGTCACTGTCAGAGTTCTGTTATTGTTTCAGTTCTTTTTATAACTATGTCACTGTGTGTGTGCTACTATCAATATCCCACACCTGGCAGTAAAAATCAGCATCATCCTCTGCTCGGACTGCAGTGATTGTTAACGTTGCTGTGTTACCAATAGAATTGCCAGAGAATCGATCTGGAACATTGTCAGCTCTTTCACTATCTTTATAAATAAGAAGACGTGGCCTGTGTTTTTTTTTTATTATGGCATTTGTGTTATGGGATACAGAAGAAGAAAAGAGGAGGCACTGTGGGGTACAATACAAGTCGATGAAAACAAGATGAAATGTAGTACACTCCTACTAAAGACTGCCATTTTTTTAAATTGTTTTTAGTCAAGTAAAACATAGCAATACAAATTGTTTAAGAAATGGGTGCACGGATTAGTTAGCGATTGCTCAAATGATATGTTTCATGTGCACGACATACAAGCTATGGATCATAGGATCCGGTTGGTAATTGTACATAGATTAAACACATAAGCTTAACTCTCTTTTATAACATTCCCTGGTACTAGCTGTTCACAGGCGTGTGCCCCCTTCGCAGTGCACTTAGGTTTTTATAGTGGATGGCCAGGAACAGGCATTACATACAAAAAACAGTCATGCAAGGCCAGGTTGGAGCTGGTTATGTAGTAGGCTATAGCATATGAAAACTAGACATAGTCAAAACAAACAGGTTTAACTATAAGGTGCATGGTATCAGTGACCAATGCCCACCATTTATGCAGTTAACAAAACATTTGTTTCTAGTAGTGCGTATACTTTACGCTTCTGAAGCATGCTTATCTAGGAGATTCGGGCTACTGCCACCCCACCTGTTATGTAGTTGCTGGGGTGTATATTTCAACGTTTAGGGTACCGGCTGAACCTCTTTTAATCTAGTGTTTGCCCTGAGTTTTATACATGTCTGGAGTGACAGCATTTAACTACACGGTTGACTAGCTATGGTGGTCTATAGGGCTATCATGTAGCATGACTAGGTACATTACGGGTAAGCTAGCATTTGAGGATTCAATATCGGCAGCTATTGCAGTGTTCGTGGGGTTTTGTGCCTTCGGGTATTTATGGTGGTTGAGTGTGGATTGCGGCCAGAGGGTCCGTCCGGTTGGAGGGCACTGCGGCTGTCCAGAGCTCTGTCAAGATATCATGTCCAATATGCTGGTACCCTGACTCTGTTGCGTTTGGTTGGGTTGCGCTTAGCCCACTCCTGTAGTCGGGAAGCTTAGACAGTCCGTGGGGTGGTCGGGGCATGTAGGAGGGTGGCCGGCTTGCACAATCCCCCTGTCCCAGGCCTTTGTGGAAGCCAACGCCTGTAGTCCACGGGCTTGGTACCTTTGTGAGGCCAAATCCATGCCCCCTTGGGGGCAGGCGGAAGGTCGAGGTGTTGTCTGCCACCTGCGGCGAACGATCTTCCCCCTGTGTGGTCGACGTCTGGAGGCTTTCGGCCTAGGTGGGCGGTTGGTTGCTTTGGGAGTCGGTTGGTGATGCGTTTCGTCCGGGGGATTCTCTCTTGTCATCTCTCCCAGGCCTGTCCCCGTCCCTTGTGTGGGTCGGTCGGTGGAGGAGCGTGCCAGCAGCCTGTCCCAGAAAGCCTGAAAGATTGCCTCTAGCCTGGTGTCGAGGCACGTTTCTTTTGTCAGGATGCAGGTTTGTGGGATCGGCATAGAAGCCTCCGCCATTTTGTGTGCACTTGGTGTTGCCACGTGTTCGCTGTGCTCTATGTGCTGTTGCGCTGGGGTGAGAGCTGGTCGCCCAGCGGGGACCGGGATAACCCCCTCCGGTTTAATAGGGGGGGTAGGAGACCTTCAGTGTCTTGTGCTGGATCTGGCGCCGGGGAGAGCGGCCGTCTCCCCCGCTCCATCTCCGGTAGGCTGCACGTACCGACACGGCCACCCGGCTCCGACGGGTGTCTATGAGGCATAGTTCGGTTCAGCGACGCACTCCCGGTGTGGGTAGTGCACCCCGGTAGAGCTGTGGGCTGTGTGTGCGCCGTTTTCATCCCAGATGTCTCCGGTTTGGCTGGAGCTCAGGAGACTCGCGTCCGTGCTGCTCCAAGGTCAGGCTCCGCCCCCTCACCCAGTGTTTGTTGATACCAGCTCACATACAACTTATCAAACTTGCTCCCTTGACATGTGAGTTATGCAGTCTCTCCAAGCTGTACTGATGCTGTGTGTGGCTGAGTCAGTACATATTGCCCAACACAACCTGAAACAGAAGGAGAAACAATGTTAAAGTGATAACGACACAGAGAAAGTTGATGTGAGCTGGCGTGGGATTCTGATTTAAAGAGTAAATGTTCTCTTACAAGTGAAGACTGAGGTGATTAAAAGAAGGCAAATCCAGGACATGGTGCTGATCTTAACAACTGTGTTCTGTGAGACAAACTGTTCTGAATCAATATAATGCCCTCCTATTCAAATATCGCTTATATGCATATTAACTCATTAAAAAAAATCTTTAACAGCTCTATGGGACTGAGTATTTCAATAAATTCTGAAGTTTAAAACCTGATGAGATAGCGGTCTTCCTGAGGACCTTGTATATAGTAGCATTATAATTATTTCTATTTTATGTCAGTATAAGCATCATGCAGAAATTGAAATGTCTCAGATATAAAAAAAATATCTACTAGAGTACTACTAAAGAGTACGGTGTGTTCCTAAATCAGTATTTTTCTCTTGAACTAGACATTCTAATGAAGTCAAAACTGCCTCAATTATCTCCTTACTTACTGGATAGTGCTCCTTACTTGTTGATAGTGTATGTATTATTTTGGACATTCCAGAATTCCATCTGGAAGAATTATCAGCTACGTGTGAAACCCTTTGGACAAACCAGTAATCAACAAACTGGCTATACATTCCAATGGATAATAACACGAATAATCTGCAAGCATTGGCAAATGCACCAATGTTAGTTATTTAGCTGACAGTTTTTTGGCCAAGGCTGAGTTTAATGGCAATTTATACAGCAGCGCTGACTACACAAATAACCAAGCCTATTAAAATTATTACACATTTACAATTTGCTCAGAAAAGGTTTACCTAATTCATTAATGGTTTTAGCCAGACCTGATAAAGTGCTAGGAAAATGCATTAAGCCGCCCTTCCTTTTAGGTTGACTAGCCATGCTACTTTAATCCTTGATTAAACAAAATCAAATCAACACCTAGAATTTGACTATATGTCTGTCCAACCATAATCTGCCGCATATTAAGTACACCCACACTTATTATACATCATTTTGTTCAGGGGAAATTGGGATTTCATTTCACATTAAATATTTATACATGGAACACTATTTAATATGAATAAAATCTTTTTTAAAAAGTGTGAGAAATTAAGAAATGGTGTAATTTTCTTAGTTCTGCATGGCATTTTAACTGTGAATGTCGTAATACTGTTAGCATTTCCTGCAATAAAATACACATATTTATGTTCAGCGATGTCTCACGAGTACAACAATACCACCTATGTACATGTTTTATAGGATTTGGAAACGTACAGTGTCAAATATAGGGCTTTTCCCTTTTCTATTGAAATTTGAAAATTGAAATTTGACAGATTTGTTATGTTGACTTTGAGACTGTGTCAGCCCATGAATGCAAATTAACCACATCATGGCATACCATTTGCAAAAATAGACAACCCAGGGTATTTAAAATGGGGTATGTTCAGTCTTTTTTAGAAGCCACTTATTGTATGTACGTAGTGGGGAATTGCGATGCAGCCTAGAACAAAATCTAACCCCATTAAACACCCCCAATAACGACAGACCACTTAGTATGGATGAAACAGGCCACAGCATTTATTATCACAACTAAATTACTGCATAACACATCCATAACTTTATTTATTAAATCTCTTCTTTTCTGTAACCAAAACATTAGACATAAATAAGCATAAATTAACATATATACATATATAACTCCACCCATAGTGTTATACAGTGACCCAACCGTCCTTGCCAATAAAAACATGGAGTGGTTCCTAATCACCACTCCCTCTCACCTCCCCCCTCGTCATAAAAATCCTTCCAATGCCTGCCATCAGCCGACCTTATCCACGCTCGATGGGCACGAGACCTCAGGCAACCTAAAGTTAAAACCTTTAGAGCAGGGGAGGTTTGAGACCTTAAAAAACTTGTTCATCTCATTCCATCTACTTAAACGTAACCTCAAACTCAATTGGCAAGGACATACCCCCGGCTAGCTGCGACAAATTATAGTAGAGGGTGGGCGGGAGGGAAACTGTTTGCTGGCCCGAATCCCAAGTGGCACTGAGGTAAGACCTCCCCCACACTGTCTTACACAAAACATAATCACACCCACAGATTCTTCACAACCAATCCCATGCATCTATCCCCACACTCCTACATGTGCCCTTGTCCGCTTAGCTGCGCTATCTCCCCAGGGCCTTGTATGTACGTAGTGGGGAATTGCGATGCAGCCTAGAACAAAATCTAACCCCATTAAACACCCCCAATAACGACAGACCACTTAGTATGGATGAAACAGGCCACAGCATTTATTATCACAACTAAATTACTGCATAACACATCCATAACTTTATTTATTAAATCTCTTCTTTTCTGTAACCAAAACATTAGACATAAATAAGCATAAATTAACATATATACATATATAACTCCACCCATAGTGTTATACAGTGACCCAACCGTCCTTGCCAATAAAAACATGGAGTGGTTCCTAATCACCACTCCCTCTCACCTCCCCCCTCGTCATAAAAATCCTTCCAATGCCTGCCATCAGCCGACCTTATCCACGCTCGATGGGCACGAGACCTCAGGCAACCTAAAGTTAAAACCTTTAGAGCAGGGGAGGTTTGAGACCTTAAAAAACTTGTTCATCTCATTCCATCTACTTAAACGTAACCTCAAACTCAATTGGCAAGGACATACCCCCGCCACAACCCCGCTGTTTTACGCCTAAATCAGCGGGGGACCCCATCACAACCAGCCATGGCCTGTTCCACCACTTCACGCAGCGCTAGAGTAACAGAGGTCAAGTCCGACCTCCAGCAAGCGCACCCCTCCCTTCGAGATACCCAGGCCACCTTTGGCCAAACCCAAAATGCGAACCGGAAGTGTTCATGTTTTAGTTATTCATTTTGTCCGTCATACGTTTAGTCATTTTTGTTATGGCCATGACAAACCTAGAAACCCATCTATTCTGATGACCGACGGCAGCTCACCAGGGCACTCACATTGCGGAGTGCACTGCCAACAGGAAAGGGCGATAGGCGCAGCCTAGCCCCTGGGAACCTCAGGGAAGAAACAGAATGCGTAACATGTCCCGACCGAAGAGCACCCAAGTCCTAAACCACCACCGACCCACGTCATTCCACCCCCGGGAGGACAAAACCCCTGGTACCCCATGAGGCGGGGCAGCTGACCCCGTATGAGGAGGAGCCACACTCCCTTCACGTAGCCGGAGCCAGACCACCGAACCTCCGCCATTCGAGCCCTCCGAACCATCGGCGCAGGCACGCCCAGCCTGGCGGCGTCTGTAGCCGCCCCCAACCAAAATAAATGCCCTTTGAATTCCCCACCATCCTTATCCAGGAAGTCGAGCCCCCAAGAGGAAGACCCCAACTAGATGGACGCGGGGTTGAAAAACCCACCTCCGAGAAACAAACCGGGGAGGAGGCCGAACAATCCCAGGGACGGAACAGTCCTCCCAACGAAAACAGGCAAATGACGGAACCCTGCACCGCCCCCGATCGGAACGGTATATTACAGACCATCCTGGAAACCCATTACAGCTTGCTAAGACAAAATACAAAACAGTATATCTACATATGATACCTCCAAATTAGTGACAATGGCATCTAGATACACCCACACTTATCTGGTGCAGTTACAACAGCCTCTCAAGGTCGTGGCCCAGTTCCCGACCTTTACAACATATACATAGACACAGAGGGGAATGAGATACGGCTGTACATAATCTAAAACAGGAACAGAAAAAAAATAAATAAATAAATAAATAAATAAATAAATAAATAAAAATTACCTAGTGTAATACCGCAAAAGAAAAGATAATGCGCTGATACAAGATTGCACTCACAAGATCAAAGTGAATAAATCCCCAGAACAAGTGCCTGCCCGGATAAGCTTGGGCGGCTGGACGTCTCCACTCTCCACTGGAACTCCAAGCGGACCAAAATGGAATGAGACTTCAATAGAGGTAGGTAGAGACTTCCACAGCTTGGTAGGAGCCCAACCATCACCCCGTGCATCCCACCTACCCCAGGAGGATGCAGAAAGTCAACCCTGCAACATCCAAGAATTGTACAGATTCTATCGATGAAACAGCCAACCTCAACCAACTTACCCTTCCCGACGACAACAGCCATCGAGCTGCGAAACCTGAAGGAAGTCCATTCCAACGCTTACTCAACGGAACCAAACATGTATATGAGCAGTCAAATCCCGGAACCCAAAAAGAAACGTACCCATCCGTCCCGAACCCTCCAACCTTACTAGAGCGGGCCCCACGCCGCCCCAGAGATTGCCTACGGACCACCGTGACACCTCCACCCGAGTACGCTCTATAATGAACAAGACAGAGCATCGGCCATCGTATCGGTAACCACCGGACAAACCCTGACCAGCCGCCCCTAGACTCAAACAGCACCGAGCCAGAGTACCATAGTACCTCCGGGGTATAGGGTACTGTAACATGCGAAGACAGCCAGCATCACCCCACGATGGTCCCCGAGGAAAACCCACCCCCTTGTTCGTGAGCTGGGTACCACATGCCTACCATGCCACCAGAAAGGGGGACCTCCAAGAACACCAGAGTCCGTCAGAGCCAGCGTATTGGGCAAGAGGCAGCACACCACCGAGACCCAAATCCCCAAAACCTACTGCGGCGGCAAAACAGTTGGAAGCCAGTGGAAAGGACTCAGGGGCCAGATTGCACAAGCCAGCGTTAAAAGAGGCCCCTGCAGGAACCCCATACAGTCCCAAGGGCAACCCCAACAGGCAAAGCCCAGCTTTCCCAGGAGAGACCATGAGTAGCGCGGCCGAAACCCGCAACGCCCCTCCAAACCACAGACGCCTCCTGCCCGATGCCCCATACCGCAGCCAGGGGCACCGACGTTCCCCTTACAGGAATTGATCCCACTATCCAGAGACAAGAGCACACATCCCGACCCACGGATAAGGCCCGGGCCACGGAACTCCGAAACTTAAATCCCAAGAAAACACTGTAGCAGTAGAGCGCGTACATGCACCACTGACGGTCCCACACAAGCGACATCGGGAGCAACTCACGTGGAGGCACATAGCCACCTAATCCTGACCGTCAGAAAAACACAGCCCGAAACCACAACTCGACGGGCATACCGGCAGCAGCCGGAAAACCGATTCCACAGCCGCCTTCGTCAGCCCTACCCACGCAGACCGCTGTGGTGAGCCACCAACTCAAAACCCAGCCCCGGAAAGAAACGACAACCGAGTAAATAATGAATCAGGCTACATCAACCCCGTTCCTCCATGGGCACCACATCCCCCAGGGGGGACCCGCAAAGTGGACCCCAGGGGCCCACTAAACGATCGGGAAGTCAGCTAACCGAGCGCTCTTGGTAAACTGGACCCACATCACCCGAAAGGAGCACTCTGAGGGTCCTGCCCCGAGAGCACCCATGTCCCCACCCCGACAGATTGCAGAGAGGACGAGAAACGCACCGTGCTGAGGCACCAGGCGAGTCCTAAGTATCACCAGAGGCCGCAGTCCATCCCGCCCCAGGCCAAGAAGGGGCGCACCGCCAACGAAAGTGCAAAACGTACCTCCACCAACCCAGCTCTGACAGCAGCGCATTCTCGGGGAGCCCTCACCCCGACCATGCTATCCAGAACACAGGGTGCATTCGAACATGCGCCATGGGGCGCTACCGTCCACGGCACGTACCCCATGACCCACCCGGAAACCTTAATGTTCCTTTTTAGTCAAGGCACCCCCGAGGCAGGAGGGAACGCCCCTGCAGTAAAAAGCCCCTCCCCCCATCTGCACCCTAGCATTGCGCGCAAGCCAAGCGAGCCATAGTAGCTCAGCAACACCCAGAGTCACGCGAACCCTGGACGCTGCAGGAAAGCGCACTTAAACATACGATACATATTGACAATTAAGGGGGAGGGGGAAGCGGCGTCCATGCACCCAAGTACTTGGATTATATTTCAGGTTCTCTTTTTTTTTTTTTTTTTTAACGTTTAACCTCCTTCCTGTATTTGTCATTGTATTTTTATCTCTCATCATTTTTTTTTTTTTATTTTTTTTTTTTTATTTTGTTATTTTTTGTGATTTATTCCATGTGGCAATTTACAGATTATTTCTGTCCTGTAATAATTTGTTTTTATCTTTTTTTTTTTTTTTTTTTTATTGTGTGCAAGAGGACCAGACTGAATAAAGGAAGGAACAACGTATGCACGCGAAGCGCGAAAAGGAGGGGGGAAGCGTACTCACCGGTCGCAGCCTGGCGATCCAAGCCCGGCACTGCGCTCACAGAAGGCTGAGGCGAAGAAACAGCAGTCCCAACATCCACAGAAGACATCAGCTCTGATCCAGGCGCCACCTGCTGGACGGTCCATGAACTGCAGCAGTATCCTGAGAAGAAGCAGCAGAGAAGATGAGAGCCCACGCCCCAGAGGAGATGGCCGAGGTAAGTGACCTACATGGGGGGGGGGGGGGGCAGGCTCAGTAAGGGGGGGGGGGGGGGCAGAGGGGAGAGACAGAGAGGGGGGGGATACAGCAGAAAAGGGGGAACAGGATGGGAGAGGGAGAGGGGGGGAAATTATAGCAGAAAAGGGGGGGGGGGGAAGGGGGCCACCGAAGAGGGGGGGGGGGGTGGAGAGGAAACCAGGCAAGCGGAGGGGGGGAGAACCAGCCAAGGGGGGCCCCCAGCGGAAAGGACAGCCCAACAGGGGAAGGAGGGAAAGAGGGGGACAGGTGAGACAGCCCTGGGAGCCTTCCTCATTGGCAGAGGAGGCTCCCGACGAGCAAGGGGACCCCCCCTGGACTCCCCACGGCGGTACCAAGGTACCCCGCGCGGCCCGCAAGGGCCTACTCACCACCACACCACCCCGCGGGCCGCGGGGGGACCCGGACCGTTGCCGGGCGGCCGCCTGCCGCCCGGATGGCTGTAACCGCCGCCCACCGCCCCCGGACCGCAATCCAGCACAGGCGGCCGGGGCGGATGGTGAAATGAGGAGAAAACATGTAGGCCGCGCGGCAGCCGCACCAGGAGGCCGCGCGGCGGTGGCAGGCCGCATCCCCGGCCTTGTAGCAATAGGCCGCGCGGCTGCGGAAGCAGAAAGCCGCGCGGCGGTACCAGGCCGCATCCCCGGCCTGGGAGTCCCAGGCTGTGCGCCAACGGAAGCGGCTGGCTGCGCGGCAGTGGCAGGCCTCGTGGCAAAAGGCCGTGCCACGCGCGCAGCCGCGGAAGGCCGCAAAGCACAGCAACTGGAGGTAGGCCGCGTGTCTGGAGCCCCCAGACACGCGGCCCGTTGATGCCTCGGGCCCGGGCTCCACCTCATCAACCGGGCCCGAGGAGTGGAATCAGGGGAGAGCCTGGCAGGTGGGTGGGAACGCCTGCCAGTGCTGTTGCGGCCCCCAGGGGCAGGGGCCGCAGGGGAGGCAGCAGGGGAGACCCCAGGGGGTGCTCCAGGGGAAGGCAGCAGGGGGAGGTAGGCCACGGGGGGGGCCCACACCGGTAGCCATACCTCATTAATGCTTGCCCATTGTACCCACAGGTGCCGGCCACAATCCACGCTGCAGCAGCCCTGAGGGAAGCCAGAAGCCTCAAACATCAAGCTGTGTCAATCTGCAGGCCCAGGCAAACAGGAGCAGGAGACAGGAAACTGTTTGCTGGCCCGAATCCCAAGTGGCACTGAGGTAAGACCTCCCCCACACTGTCTTACACAAAACATAATCACACCCACAGATTCTTCACAACCAATCCCATGCATCTATCCCCACACTCCTACATGTGCCCTTGTCCGCTTAGCTGCGCTATCTCCCCAGGGCCTGAACGCTAAGTTTGACCAGTGTTTGTGACAATTAGTTTTTTGCATTTTTCACAAAATAACTGCTCTTTCACGGATGATATAATCAGAAATATACATTCTACTGTTCTTAAACATATTTCTGTTCAGCAGTGTCTAACGAGTACAACGGTACCCCCTATGTTCAGGTTTTATGGTGTTTTCAACGTTACAGGGTCAAATATAAGGTTTGTTAATTTTACTTTTCACACATTGAAATTTGCCAGATTGCTTATGTTGCCTTGGGCGATGGCAGTGGGCAATTGCCTTGGGTGGCACTATTTAGGGAGCGGCTAAAAATAAAGCCCCCAAAAGCACACTGAAGCGTCCCCTGTAATTCCTCTGTCATGGGAGTGAGGGGGGGGGGGGGGCAAGAGCTGACCTGATGGCCAGCTAATAGAGACCCCTGGTGGGTGGCTTAGAATCCGAGTCGGCGAGGGAGCTGTGATCTCTTTTCTCAGAAACTGCAATAATTACCTTGAGGGGTAACTCCACCTCTAGTGACTGTGTCTACCAGACAGCCACTAGAGGTACTTCAGGGTGGTTAGGCGAACAAAGGTCGCCTAACTGATGCTGGACGTCCTCACGCTGTGCATGAGGACATCAGGCATCTGCTAAATCCCTATAGGAGAGAATTGATACAATGCTTTCCTATGAGGAAGCCTAATGCAAGGGTAAAGGAGGGGCTTGACCAAGCGCCGAGGGACAGCGGCGCTGGATTCAGGTAAGTGACCAAAGGGGTTTTAACCCCTTCAGTGCGAAGGGGGAACTATAGTGCCAGGAAAACAGCTTTCTCGCTACATCGAGAGAGAGAGACAGAGAGTGAGAGATCTTAAGTAGTCGTCTTTGTATCAGCAAGTCAGGAACACACCAGGAGAGGAGAGCGGATTGTAGGAGGAAGAGAACGTGGTCCATGGTCCTCTTCCTTTATAGGCAAAATTACATCATAACTTTTAATTTAGACTCTGGCCACAGAAGGAAACTCCCCATATAAGGACCCTACCCCCAATCTCCCTATACAGCACATTCCAGAGTCCTCATGGTACAGAATAGCAAACATCATCTGTTCTTTTTAACCCATTAGACAGCAACACCTTAATATGTATTTGAATATGCAATATTCTACAGTGACATTAATACAATTGTAAATAGCTCAGAGCTGATAGGAGAATGCTCCTCTTCATTCTCTGCACCGGGACTTCAAGGCAGATTGTGTAATTTATCTGTGTATTGTTATACACAGGGGGCAGCATTGCATTATCACCTATGTATCACAAAAGCATTATATCAGGTATGATGTGATTTAATTTAGGGTTTACAATAAACTGCGTGTTGTGAGCTGATTTGTAAAATGTGCTCATGTAGCTGAACTGACACAAAATTGTCAGTTTTAATTCACTGGAAATTAAAGGTAGTTGAGCTTTTAACCACCATCATTAAACAACTACCATCCACCAAAACAAAAACAAAAAATGGTTAGAATAATATTCCAGTTTTACTGCCAAGAGCTGAGGTTCAGCTAGTGGTAAATTATTATTATATATATATATATATAGTTAATATCCTCTCACTTCATTTCAGCTAAACTCTGTAAAAGGTGAAAAAGCTCATTATCCATTCAGCCCCAATTAAAATTGAATGTAAGTTTAGATTCTTCAAAACAAAGTCAGTTGATGCTCTATATCGGGTGGTCAGCGAGTGTGGACTCTAAATAAAATAAATGGGGAGGGATTTATTGTGGGTGCTCTAATACTATTAATATTTAGGAAGGACCTAATAACCCCCCACAGGCAATGGGTGGGGGCAATAATTGTAATAACCTAGCCCTATTGGCATTAAGTGGGGGCTATAATTATACATGGAGGGGTTATGATAATGCAGCAGCCCAAAAATTGTGTCCATGTCTCATCTGGTGGTTAGGGGTCAATAAGCCACTAGCCACTGGCCCCCTACAATAAAAAAAACACCCACCTAATCCCAAGAATAGGGAAGGGGATCAAAAAGTTCAATACCTAAATATATATATATCAGACCAGACTCTGGCACTCAACCCCAAAAAAGTATATGATATAAAAAATATATATTACCAGGGTGCCTCCAGGCCAGTAGATATAAAGGTAAGAAACAGGAGCACTCGCTTGGATTTTTCAAATGTGTATTAACCGTTTAATCACAAATCAGCATCAGATTTGTGATTAAACGGTTAATACACATTTGAAAAATCCAAGCGAGTGCTCCTGTTTCTTACCTTTATAAATATATATATACTTACATTAATTTTATTATTATTGGTATTTGGTGTCTTCTTTCTTCTTAAAGCATATTTTCTTCAGCCTCAAAAAACAGATGCAATTCTTTAGAATAAAAAGACCAGATTGCAAAAGTTAAAAAAAGGCTTAAAGAATATGCAACGTCTAAAAAATAAATTGAGGGCTCAACGCAGACAGATTGCATGGCGGGAAAAGCCCTTCCTTACTTAGAAAAGTGAGACTTGGCTCTCAATGGACTCTGATTGGTTGGCTTACCAACCAATTGGAGAGATCTGACTGAGATTGCATAGGGTAGGACAGCCCTTATAACGCTTTTTGCTACCATGCAAGCTTAGTCTGCATGGAGCCCTCGATTGACAGATCACTGCCCTCCCACCTGTTTTTTAACACACAGGGATGCACAGGGTGGAGGCCTGTGTCTCTCTTACAGCGAGCATCAACTGGCAGGTTCTGCAAGAAAATTAAATCAAGGCCATGTGCCACAAAACCTGATAGTTTAATACTGATATAATGATATTTCAGACTTTTATTGTCTGAAAAGGTGGTGTACTGAGATATTATGTCTTCACCATATACTCAATCTTGTAAATAAGAGTAACAAAAAAGTTACATGTAACAGCTGCTTAATGAGTGCATACAGACTTTCAGTGGGCAGAATTGTGTTTTAGTATCCCCTAGAGCAGCATTTCCCAATTGGTTTTCCGCAGAACCCTGGGGTTCCGTGAGAACAAAATTGGGGTTCCACTGCAATTGCCACAACCAAGATGATTGCTGCTACCTTCTGTTCCTGTAAAATTGGAAACAGCAGAGATTGTGCAAACGTAATCTACTTCAGAGATCGTGGGAGGGCGATCTTAAGCTAGGGGGCTATCTTGCGGGCTGGCTTGCCATCAGACAGCTCTGCTGTCAGCCAGCCCGCCCTGCTGTTAGCCAGCCCACTCTGTCATCAGCCATTTCCTATCACTCATGGTAAAGAGTGATAGACAGTGGACCTAAAAAGTTCAAGCTCTTTTAGGGGCATTGAAATTGTTTGTTAGGGACATTGAAAGGCTCTGTTTGGTAGGGACAGTGGCGGCTCTAGACTTTGTGAGACCTTAGGCGAAACTCAAACATGAGGCCCCCACTAACATCTAAAGTTAAAAATAGGGTTTGCATTGTGTGTATAAGGTGCTGTTGCAGAGGGTGGTAGGGTGGCTGTGGCAGAGGGTGGTAGGGTGGCTGTGGCAGAGGGTGGTAGCGTGGCTGGGGCAGAGGGTGGTAAGGTGGCTGGGGCAGAGGGTGGTAGGAGGACAGTGACAGGGTAGTGGGGTGGCTGGGGCAAATGGTGGTAGGGTTTCTGGGGCAGAGGGTGGTAGGGTGGCTGGGGCGGTAGGGTGGCTGGGGCAGAGGGTGGTAGGGTGGCTGGGGCAGAGGGTGGTAGGGTGGCTGGGGCAGAGGGTGGTAGGGTGGCTGGGGCAGAGGGTGGTAGGGTGGCTGGGGCAGAGGGTGGTAGCGTGACTGGGGCAGAGGGTGGTAGCGTGACTGGGGCAGAGGGTGGTAGCGTGGCTGGGGCAGAGGGTGGTAGCGTGGCTAGGGCAGAGGGTGGTAGCGTGGCTAGGGCAGAGGGTGGTAGCGTGGCTGGGGCAGAGAGTGGTAGCGTGGCTGGGGCAGAGGGTGGTAGGAGGACAGTGACAGGGTAGTGGGGTGGCTGGGGCAAATGGTGGTAGGGTGGCTGGGGCAGAGGGTGGTAGGGTGGCTGGGGCGGTAGGGTGGCTGGGGCAGAGGGTGGTAGGGTGGCTGGGGCAGAGGGTGGTAGCGTGACTGGGGCAGAGGGTGGTAGCGTGGCTGGGGCAGATGGTGGTAGCGTGGCTAGGGCAGAGGGTGGTAGCGTGGCTAGGGCAGAGGGTGGTAGCGTGACTGGGGCAGAGGGTGGTAGCGTGGCTAGGGTAGAGGGTGGTAGCGTGGCTAGGGCAGAGGGTGGTAGCGTGGCTGGGGCAGAGGGAGGTAGCGTGGCTGGGGCAGAGGGTGGTAGCGTGGCTGGGGCAGAGGGTGGTAGGAGGACAGTGACAGGGTAGTGGGGTGGTAGGAGGGCAGAGGGTGGTAGGGTTTCTGGGGCAGAGGGTGGTAGGGTGGCTGGGGCAGTAAGGTGGCTGGGGCAGGAGGGTGGTAGGGTGGCTGGGGCAGGAGGGTGATGGGGTGGATGGGGCAGAGGGTGGCTGGGGCAGAGGTGGGGTGGCTGTGGGTGGCTGGGGCAGAGGTGGGGTGGGTGGTGGGGTGGCTGGGGCAGAGGGTGGTGGGGTGGCTGTGGGTGGTGGGGTGGCTGGGGCAAAGGGTGGTGGGGTGGCTGTGGGGTGGGTGGTGGGATGGCTGGGGCAGAGGGTGGTGGGGTGGCTGTGGCTGGTGGGGTGGCTGGGGCAGAGGATGGTGGGGTGGCTTGGGCAGAGGGTGGTGGGGTGGCTGTGGCTGGTGGGGCGGCTTGGGCAGAGGGTGGTGGGGTGGCTGTGGCTGGTGGGGTGGCTGGGGCAGAGGGTGGTGGGGTGGCTGTGGGTGGTGGGGTGGCTGGGGCAGAGGGTGGTGGGGTGGCTGGGGCAGAGGGTGGTGGGGTGGCTGTGGGTGGTGGGGTGGCTGGTGGGGTTGCTGGGGCAGAGGGTGGTGGGGTTGCTGGGGCAGAGCGTGGTGGGGTGGCTGGGGCAGAGCGTGGTGGGGTGGCTGGGGTAGAGGGTGGTGGGGTGGCTGTGGGTGGTCGGATGGCTGGGGCAGATGGTGGTGGGATGGCTGGGGCAGAGGGTGGTGGGGTGGCTGTGGGCAGAGGGTGGTGGGGTGGCTGTGGGTGGTGGGGTGGCTGGGGCAGAGGGTGTTGGGGTGGCTGTGGCTGTGGCTGGGGCAGAGGGTGGTGCGGTGGCTGGGGCAGAGGGTGGTGGGGTGGCTGTGGCTGGTGGGGTGGCTGGGGCAGAGGGTGGTGGGGTGGCTGTGGGTGGTGGGGTGGCTGGGGCAGAGGGTGGCTGGGGTGGCTGTGGCTGGGGCAGAGGGTGGTGGGGTGGCTGTGGCAGAGGGTGGTGGGGTGGCTGGGGCAGAGGGTGGTGGGGTGGCTGTGGGTGGTGGGGTGGCATAAATACCTTATGTTTCCCTGGTGGTCCAGTGGGCGGCCAGGCTGTTTCCCTGGTGGTCCGGTGGGCTCTCTTTACGGTCTGCAGCTCTGCCGGGTGCAGAGCTGCAGACCACGTGGTGAGTTTAGTCTCGCGATCTCAGTCAGTCAGAGCGTTGCCGTGGTAACCCGCGGCAACGCTCTGATTGGGTGAGATCGCGAGACCCACTCAGTCTGCAGCTCTGCACCCGCCTAAATCGCCTAGAGAGCCGCCTCTGGGTAGGGATATTGAAAGGCTATGTTAGGTAGGTATATATATTATGCTTACTATCGTTATAAATCTGTTCTATACACACACAAAAAAACATTGCTTCTGCTACAAAAATCTGAGCTGTTAGCAAAACAGTGCAGTGAGGTAGTGAGATCTGTATTAAAGTTTTCTTTATACTCCAATACTGAGCCAAAATCCTACTTACATTAACATCTAATGTACTAGAACTGTGAACAAAACAGCATCCTATACAGTCAGATAGTGAGATCTGCATTAAAGTATTAGTTTTACTTTAAGACTGAGGCATTTACGTTAAAATCTTTCTAAGAGCTTTGTAAAACACAGCATCATAGAAACATAGAATGTGATGGCAGATAAGAACCATTCGGCCCATCTAGTCTGCCCAATTTTCTAAATACTTTCATTAGTCCTTGACCTTATCTTATAGTTAGAATAGCCTTATGCCTATCCCATGCATGCTTAAACTCCTACCACTTCAGCTGGAAGGCTATTCCATGCATCTACTACCCTCTCAGTAAAGTAATACTTCCTAATATTTTTTTAAACCTCTGCCCCTCTAATTTAAGATTATGCCTTCTTGTTGTGGTAGTTTTTCTTCTTTTAAATATAGTCTCCTCCTTTACTGTGTTGATTCCCTTTATGTATTTAAATATTTCATTGTATCCCCCCGTCTCGTCTTTCCTCCAAGCTATACATGTAAAGTTCCTTTAACCTTTCCTTGTAAGTTTTATCCTGTAATCCATGAACCAGTTTAGCATCCTTTGCAGTTAGATAGTGAGATCTGTTTCAAAGTGTTCAAATTTTTTTGCTCCAGGTCTGACTCCAAATCCTGCTTAAGTTAAGTTTTTTTAGGAGCTTCATAGAAATCAGCATCCTTTGCAGTCAGGTAGTGAGATCTGTATTAAAGTGTTTGTTTTACTTGTTTTACATTAAAATCTTTCTAAGAGCTTTGTAAAACACAGCATTCTTTGCAGTGAGTTACTGAGATCTGTTTCAAAGTGTTCAAATCTTTTTGCTCCAAGACTGACTCCAAATCCTGCTTAAAGGACCACTATAGTGCCAGGAAAACAAACTCGCTTTACTGGCACTATAGGGTCTTTAGGTACCCCCCATCCTCAGGGTGCCACTCCCGCTGGGCTGAACGGGGCTGAAGGGGTTAAAACACCTTTCTAAAGCGCCGGGCTCCCTCAGCGCTGGGGAACTCTCCTCCTCCTGCCGACCTCAGCACCGAATGCGCATGCGCGGCAAGAGCCATTCGCGCATTCAAACAGTCCATAGGAAAGCATTTCTCAATGCTTTGCTATGGACGTCCACCGTCTTCTCACTGTGATTCTACTTCCTGGGTTCTAGCACAGGTTTCCTGTGCTAGAGCGTCGCTGGACGTCCTCACGCTGTGTGAGGACCTCCAGCGTCGCTCAAAACCCCATAGGAAAGCATTGAAATGATTTTTCAATGCTTTCCTATGGGGAGACGTAATGCGCATGCGCGGAATTTCCGCGCATGCGCATTAGGTCTCCTCGGCCGGTGAGCGAGATTAGTCTCGCCCACCGGCCGATGTAATCACTAGGAGGAGCGTTGCGGAGGCGGAGACAGCGGCGAGGGACATCGCCGCTGTCCCAGGTAAGTCACTGAAGGGGTTTTCACCCCTTCAGTAACCGGGGATTGGTGGGTGGGAGGGAGAGAGACCCTCCAGTGCCAGAAAAACGGATCGTTTTTCTGGCACTGGAGTTTCCCTTTAATTAGTACTATTCTTATCAGTTTAATCCCTGTTACGTCCCCTGTCAGGGGACGTGTATATGGCATCGATTTTAGGAACTGGGAGATGGAAAAAGATGCTTGGTCGGTCCTCCTACTTCAAATTTGGGGCACTGCGCGTGCAATCTAATGTGCCACCAGATAGGAGTGGTGTGGTAAGTAGTACTATTCTTATCAGTTTAATCCCTGGTATGTCCCCCTCATCAGGCCTTTTTTAGTCGAATGTATCGCCCACTGTCAGTCCCTTCGGGATCCATCCCTCATTCATCTTAATAAAGGTGAGGTAATCTAGACTTTTTTGGCCTAGGTGACTTCACCTCTCAGCGACAATACCTCCTGCTGCACTGAAGGTCCTTTCTGACAGGACACTTTAAGCGGGGCAGGCCAGAAGTTCTATCGCAAATTGGGATAGCTCAGGCCACAGGTCAAGCCTGCACACCCAGTAGTCAAGGGGTTCATCGCTCCTCAGAGTGTCAATATCTGCAGTTAAGGCGAGGTAGTCTGCTACCTGTCGGTCGAGTCTTTCTCTGAGGGTGGACCCCGAAGGGCTGTGGCGATGCGTAGGACTTTAAAAGCTCTGCATGTCCTCCATCAACAACACGTCTTTAAAGCGTCCTGTCCTTGCCGGCATGGTCGTGGGAGGAGGAGGATTACTTTCACCTCTTCCCCTGTTAGATTCCCATTGTGCTGTGACATCACCCTTATACGCTGTGTAAAGCATACTTTTTAATTTATTTTGGAACTGCTGCATCCTTTCCGACTTGCGGTAATTCGGTAACATTTCAGGCACTTCTGCTTATAACGGGGGTCTAGTAGCATGGACACCCAGTACAGGTCGTTCTCCTTCAGCCTTTTTATACGAGGGTCCCTCAACAGGCACGACAGCATGAAAGACCCCATTTGCACAAGGTTGGATGCCGAGCTACTCATGTCCCGTTCCTCGTCCTCAGTGATCTCACTGAAGGTATGTTCTTTCCCCCAGCCACGTACAACACCACGGGTACCTGATAGGTGGCAACTAGCACCCTGGGATGCCTGTTGTGGTTGGTCTTCCTCCTCCTCCTCAAAGCCACATTCCTCCTCTTCCTCACAATCCTCGTCCAGCGTTGCCGCAGGTCCAGCAACCGATGCTGATAAGGCTGTTTCTGGTGGTGATGGTGACCACAACTCTTCCTCTTCCTCTTCACGCTCATCTACGGCCTGATCCAGCACTCTTCGCAGGGCAGGCTCCAGGAAGAAAACAAATGGTATGATGTCGCTGATGGTGCCTTCGGTACGACTGACTAGGTTTGTCACCTCCTCAAAAGGACGCATGAGCCTACAGGCATTGCGCATGAGCGTCCAGTAACGTGGCAAAAAAATTCCCAGCTCCGCAGAGGCTGTCCTAGCACCCCGGTCATACAAATAGTCATTAACAGGTTTTTCTTGTTGGAGCAGGCAGTCGAACATTAGGAGTGTTGAATTCCAACGTGTCGGGCTGTCGCAAATCAAATGCCTCACTGGCATGTTGTTTCGCCACTGGATATCTGAAAAGTGCACCATGGCCGTGTAGGAACGCCTGAAATGGCCACACACCTTCCTGGGCTGCTTCAGGATGTCCTGTAAGCCTGGGTACTAATGCACAAAGCGTTGTGCGATCAGATTACACACATGTGCCATGCACGGCACATGTGTCAACTTGATCAAATTTAATGCCGCCAACAAATTTCTTCCGTTGTCACAAACCACTTTGCCGAAATCCAATTGCTGTGTGTTCAGGGCGGACAGGAGTGCTGGTCCGGTGTGACTCTCTGCTTTCAGGCAAGTCAACCCCAAGACGGCGTGACACTGCCATATCCGGGATGTGGAATAGTACCTGGGGAGCTGGGGGGGTGCCGTTGATGTGGAGCAAGACGCAGCAGCAGAAGAGGACTCAGCCGAGGAGGTTATGGAAGAGGATGGAGTAGGAGGAGTACAAGAGGTGGCAGCAGGCCTGCCTGCAAGTCGTGGCGGTGTCACCAACTCCTCTGCAGAGCCACACATTCCATGCTTGGCAGCCGTCAGCAGGTTTACCCAATGCGCAGTGTAGGTGATATACCTGCCCTGACCATGCTTTGTAGACCAGGTATCAGTGGTCAGATGGACCCTTGCCCCAACACAGTGTGCCAGACATGCCATTACTTCCTTTTGCACAATCGAATACAGGTTGGGGATTGCCTTTTGTGCAAAGAAATTTCGCCCGGGTACCTTCCACTGCGGTGTCCCAATAGCTACAAATTTTTGGAACGCCTCAGACTCCACCAGCTTGTATGGTAAAAGCTGGCGGGCTAAGAGTTCAGACAAGCCAGCTGTCAGATTCCGGGCAAGGGGGTGACTTTGTGACATTGGCTTCTTACGCTCAAACATGTCCTTGACAGACACCTGACTGTGGGCAGATGAGCAGGAACTGCTCAAGGCGAGAGACGGAGTGGCGGATGGTTGAGAGGGGGCAAGGAGGACAGCAGTGGTTGACGTGGCTGAAGATGCTGGACTAGGAGGAGGATGGCGGCTTTGAGTTTGTGTGCTGCTTGTACTCATGTGTTGATCCCATAGGTGTTTGTGATGTGCGATCATGTGCCTTCGCAAAGCAGTTGTACCTAGGTGGGTGTTGGACTCAGACTCAGTTTCTTTTGGCACAGGTTGCAAATGGCATTGCTGTTGTCAGAGGCAGACACACACAAAAAATGCCACACTGCTGAGCTCTGTAATGACGGCATTCTGGTGGTGGCAACAGCATGCGTTGATTGGCGTGCTGTCTGGCTGACCCCGGGTGCCGATGCATGCTGTCTGACTGTGCCACTAGCTCCTTGCGACGACCTCCCCCTGCTTCCAACTCGTCTCCTCCTCCTCTCTGTCTCCCCATCTGAACTTTCCCCCTGTTCTTCTTCTCTTCTAGCGGGCACCCACGTGACATCCAAGGACGCATCGTCATCATCAACCGCTTCACTTGTATCTGACAACTCAGCAAAGGAAGCAGCAGCGGGTACAACATCATCATCACACCGTACGTTCATGTGTGTAATGCTGCCTGACTGAGACATATCCCTGTTATCTACATCCTCTGGCAATAATGGTAGCGCATCACTCATTTCTTCCAACTGATGTGTAAATAACTCCTCTGACAGATCAAGTGAAGCGGCTGTGGTGCTAGTGTTGGTGGTGGCGGCAGGCGGGCGAGTGGTAACTTGAGAGGTGCCCGAAGCTAAGCTGGAGGAGGATGGTGTGTCAAAGTTACGAGCGGAAGCTGTAGAAGATTGGGTGTCCTGTGTTAGCCAGTCAACTATGTCCTCAGAACTTTTCGAGTTCAGGGTACGTGGCCTCTGAACACTGGGCATTATTCTAGGGCCAAAGGGAATCACAGCACCACGACCACGACGGCCCCTGCAGGGTGGCCTGCCTCTGCCGGTCATTTTTTTTTTCGATTAGTGGTACTATGCGTGCAAGCTACTGTGACAACAGATATGAGTGGCAATGTGCACTGGCAGAAGTTGGCAGAGTAGACGCTGTAGGCCTGACACACACGCTTGCAGACAACTAACTGCTATTCAATCTATTACAGTCACAAATTGTTTTATTTTTTTTAAATGTACACTACTTTTACACCAGATATGTGTTGCACTGGTGTGACACTGTGCCCTGGCAGGCCCTGAAACGCACATGTGTGAAGGAAACTGACTGCTATTATTTCACAGTCAAATTTCTATTATTTTTTAATGTACACTACTGTTACACCAGATATGAGTTGCACTGGTGTGACACTGTGCCCTGGCGGGCCCTGAAATGCACACGTGTGAAGGAAACTGACTGCTGTTATATTACAGTCAAAAAAGTATATATTTTTTTTAAATGCAAGCTATTGTGACACCAGATATGAGTGGTGGCACTGGGCAAGTGGGCACAGTATACGCTGTGAGCCTGACACACACGCTGGCAGGCAGGCAACTGCAATTAGATTACACAGGAAAAAAAAAAAAGCAGACTGATGTTCTAGCCCTAAAAAGGGCTTCTTGGGGTGCTGTCCTTACAGCAAAGATCAGATGAGTCCTTCAGGACTGTAGTGGACACTGAATACACTAGCCTAGCTATCGATTTCCCTATTAAATCAGCAGCAGCTACACTGTCCCTCCTCTCACTAAGAATGCAGCTTCCGGGGGGCGCGGCCTAGCTCTCATGGAGGAAAGACGCACTTCGTGTGAGCTCCCTCAATATCTCACTTTAAGCAGCTATCAACAAGCGAATTTCAACCCAGAAGGGGATGACCCAGCAATGTTGCTCCTACCTGACCGACCCGACATGCTTAATAGCGGTCAGCAACTCGACAGAGTCTTACCTCCACGTGGCAAGTGTGGCCTGGTGCTCACTGGGCGGGAGAGGCGGCCGATCTCCCGATCCTGGGATGCCCAGGAGCAGCTACTTCCTGGAAGGAGCTCCGTTACCCCCCCTCGGACCGATGGGGGTTATCCCGGTCCACCCCTGAGAGGCTGTCTGGAGCTAATGGACACACAGAGCACAGCCGCCCAGGCTGACATACTCATCTGCGACTCTACCAATATGGCGGCAGCCGCGTGTCCTCCTGGTACCAGCAATGCATGGCAGGATATTGAGTCTAAGCTGGACAGACTCTTTAATCAATTTTGGAAGCAAATAACAAGCAGGAAGCCCCAACAAGCTCCACCACAGCTAAGCGAAGCAGTCCCCATTAAAATCCACCAACGCAAAAGGCGTCGAAGACGGGACCGGATGCACAAACAGAAATGCAGAGCCTGCCCCACGTCAAGCACTCGCCTCCACCTTAAGCCACCACAATCCCGCACCGGACGTGAAGCACCACCGGGACAGATTCGACCACCCGACAAAACAAGCTTTCACCACCTCAAGCCGCGAACCCGGCACTCAGCCAGAGACTTGCCTTTGTTAAATTAAATATGCCTCTATTGTCATGGCACCCTGCGTGACCACACAGCTTGCACACCCCAACGGCTGGCCCTGCCGACACACACTGATGTAACTACTTAGACAGCCCTCAATATTAATACAGACATCAGAGTAAACACCAATAAACTGTGGAAACAGAGCTGATCCCCCCAAATTTATAAAGATTTGCTTAGTGGATTTATTGTAAGATTAGGGGCAGAGGGCACTTGCACTGCGGTAAAGACGGGTCTGGGCAGGAGGAGAGTGCAGTGCAATCAGTGCACTCCCCTCCTGTGGGTCTCCAGTAGACTGGTGCACCTGCCCAGGATCAGAGCCGGTGCAAGGATTTTTGCCGCCCTAGACAAAATAAAAATTTGACGCCCCCCCATGTGACATCACAATGCCCCACCCATATGATCTGCCATATGAAACACAGTGTGTGTTTACATTAAAAAGCCTGCAGGGACAAGCTATAGACACCAGAACCACTTCATTAAGCTATAGTGTCCATTTAATGTGAGGTAAATTATAGATTAGTGTCACTAATAATATACTAGATTGCCTACTTACAACCAGATGAGGATGATGATGGGCTGCAGTTTGGCTCCACTGGTCTGGTGTAGAACAGGATCTCTGGAGGCAGTTTGCAACTATGGTCACAAAATTCAATGTTCTGGGAGAATTGGAAGCAGCTCCATTTTTTGGGGCCCCTTACACAGCTCAAGGTCTGGGCCCCAGGGCCTGACGGTGAGTATGCCCATAAGGCCCACTCATAAGTCCACTTATATGTTCCGCCCACCCATGAGTTCGCTCACAGGGAGTGGAGTGTGTAGGGGATGTGTTATGTGTTATTGTAGAGGATCTACTATGTCTGCTTATGGTATGTAGTTTATAGGGATACCAGTTTGTGCAGGTGATGCAGTGTGTTTGTGTGTAGTGGAAGCAGTGTGTATTTGTGTATAAGGGATGTATTATGTGTTTCTGGTTGTGTGTAAGGGATGCATTGTGTGAATCTGTGTTTGTATGCATAAGGGATGCAAGGTGTGTGTCTGTATGTATGTGCATTGAGTGTAAGATATGCATTGTGTTTCTGTGTGTATGTAAGAAAAGCAGTGTGTGTGTGTTTGCATTGTCTGTTTCTGTGTATGTGTGCAAAGGGTGCATTGTCTTTGTGTGTAAGGGTTGCATTGTGTGTGTGTGTAATGGATGCATTGTGTGTTTCTCTGTGTGTAAGGGAAGCATGTTGTGTTTCTGTGTATGTATAGGGATGCATTGTGTGTTTCTGTGTATGTATAGGGATGCATTGCGTGTGTGTGTGTGTGTGTGCGCGCGCATAGTGTGAAAGAGCTCCCTGTCTTGCCCCCTGTCCTATAGAGCTGTCCCTTAGAGTTCTCCCCCACCCTCCCTTAGCGGTCTCTTCTCACACTCACCCACCCTCCCTGTGCTCTTCTCATCCCCCCTCCACCCTCCCTGTGTTCTCCTCACCCCCCTGTGTTCTTCTTACCCCCCTCCTCCCTGTGTTCTTCTTACCCCCCTCCTCCCTGTGTTCTTCTTACTCCCCCCTTCTTCTTCTTAACCCTCCTACTTCTTCTTACTCCCCCTTCTTCTTCTTACCCCCTCTTCTCCTTCTTCTTACACCCCCCTTCTTGTTACCCCCCTTCTTGTTACCCCCCTTCTTCTTACCCCCTTCTTCTTCTTACCCCCTTCTTCTTCTTACGCCCCCTTCTTCTTCTTACTCCCCCCTTCTTCTTCTTACTTCCCCCTCTCCTTCTTACTCCCCCTTCTTCTTCTTACTCCCCACTCTTTTTCTTCTTACTCCCCACTCTTTTTCTTACTCCCCCTCCTTCTTACTCCCCCCTTCTTCTTCTTACTCTCCCCTATTTTTCTTACTCCCCCTTCTTCTTCTCACCCCCTTCTTTTTCTCATCTCCCCTCCTTCTTATTCCCCCTCTCCCTCTTCTTACTCCCCCTCCCCTTCCCCCCTCTTTTTCTTATCTCCCCTCCTTCTTACTCCCCCTCTCTTCTTACTCACCCCCTTCTTTTTCTTATCTCCCCTCCTTCTTACTCCCCTCCCCGTCTTCTTCCCCCCTTTTCTTATCTCCCCTCCTTCTTACTCCCCCCTCTTCTTACTCCCCCTCTCCCTCTTCTTACTCCCCCTCCCTCTCTTCTTCTTACTCCCCCTCCCCTCTTACTCCCCCCTCCCCTCTTACTCCCTCCTCCCCTCTTCTTACTCCCCCCTCCCCTCTTACTCCCCCTCCCCTCTTACTCCCCCCTCCCCTCTTACTCCCCCCTCCCCTCTTCTTACTCCCCCTCCCTTCTTCTTACTCCCCCCTCCCCTCTTCTTACTCCCCCCTTCTTCTTACTTCCCCTCCCTTCTTCTTACTCCCCCTTCTTCTTACTCCCCACCTCCTCTTACTCCCCCTCCCCTCTTCTTACTTCTTCCCTCACTCTCCCCCTCCCCTCTAACTCCCCCCTCCCCTCTTACTCTCCCCCTCCCCTCTTCTTACTCCCCTCCCATCTTCTTAATCCCCACCCCATCTTACTCCCCCCTCCCCTCTTCTTACTCCCCCCTTCTTCTTACTCCCCCTTCTTCTTACTCCCCCTCCCCTCTTACTCCCCCCTCACTCTCCCCCTCTTCTTACTCTCCCCCCTCCCCTCTTCTTACTCCCCTTCCCCTCTTCTTACTGCCCCTCCCCACTTCTTACTCCCCCCTCCCCTCTTCTTACTCCCCCCTCCCCTCTTCTTACTCCCCCACCTCCCCTCTTACTCCCCCCTCCCCTCTTCTTACTTCCCCACCTCCCCTCTTACTCCCCCCTCCCCTCTTACTCTCCCCCTCCTCTTACTCTCCCCCTCTCCTCTTCTTACTCCCCTCCCCTCTTCTTACTCCTCACCCCATCTTACTCCCACCTCCCCTCTTCTTACTCCCTCCCTTCTTCTTACTCCCCCTCCTCTCTTACTCCCCCTCCCCCTTCTTACTCCCCCCTCCCCTCTTCTTACTCCCCCACCTCCCCTCTTACTCCCCCCTCCCCTCTTCTTATTCCCCTTCCCTCGTCTTACTCCCCACCCCATCTTACTCCCCCCTCCCCTCTTCTTACTCCCCCCTCCCTTCTTCTTACCCCCCCTCTTCTTATCCCCCCCTCCCCTCTTCTTACTCCCCCCCTCCCTCTCTTCTTACTCCCCCCCCATCTCTTCTTACTCCCCCCTCCCCTCTTCTTACCCCCTCCCCTGTAGCGTGGCCGAGCTGGTCTCCGGTCCGCGGTGCCCGGCCGGAGTGATAGGAAGGTGCACGCACAGCGTGCACTTCCTGTCAGTCCGGCCGGTTACAGGAAACAGAAACTCGGCGCGGAACAGGAGTTTCTGTTTCCTGTAACCGGCCGGACTGACAGGAAGTGCACACTCAGTGTGCACCTTCCTATCACTCCGGCCGGGCACCGCGGACCGGAGACCAGCTCGGCCACGCTACAGGGGAGGGGAGGGAGGGAAAAGCAGCTGCAGCCGTCTGAGCTCAGGCGGCTGCAGCATTTAAAGGGCCGGTCCGCCGCGGCCGGTTCTAAAAGAATTTCGGGCGGCCTGGGGGGCAATTGCCCTATTGCCCCCCCCCGGATCTGCCAGTGGAAGCGAGGGGGGACATATATTTATTTTTGTTTAAAAAAAAAAAAAATATATATATATATATATATAGCCCCCCCTTCCCTCCTCAACCCCACATACACTGCCCCCCATACACACATACACAGCATACAAAGTCACACATTGCCCCCCATACACACACTGCCTACCCATACACACATTGCCACACACACACTGCCCCCACACACCCTACACATCCACACACTGCAACCCTCACACACACCACTTACACACACCACAGCTCCTATGCCCTACTACAGCCCCATATCCCAGCAGACCCCAGGTAAGTTGTCAAACTTTTCTTAAATGGTTTTATTACTTACTCTGGGAGGGAATCCTGTCACCATAACCACTACACAGAGTGTAGTGGTTATTGTGCATGGATTATTTCTTTAATCTAAAAGTGCCCCTCCGAAAAATCAGGCTCTGGATCCGCCACTGTCAACCGTACAGGACAACAGATCAGTGATACAGTTCATATTATCAGGTCAGCACTCTGCTGTAAACTGGATGTGTCATAGAGAAGGAAAACAGGCTGTCCGTCTAGGTGACCAAGTAGGGCTTCCCATTTGCAGAACACTGCCAAAGCTCTTGTGTATCTGTGTATAAATGGAAATACATTACTATCTCCCAGTACAGCTGCAACTCACACTGCACTGTGACTCCTCTAATGCAGCACAAACACCTAAGTTTGTGGTGCACATATATCACAGGCATAACAATATATAAAATGTGTATAATTATAGATCGTCTTCTTGAGTCCTATTGGTTATAGGAAACTAAGTATAAGAATGACATCTCTAATCCTAAAATTAGTTTATAATGTGTTCTATTCCACAGTATATGTTGAAACTGTAGCCATGCAGTCTGGTAAGGCTATCTTAGAAACTTAGAACATAGAGTCCATTAATGTGGTGGGTTAGTTTAATACAGAACGTGTTCACTTAGATAACCATAGGAAAATAAAATATTATAAGGTTAACTGCTGCCCCCTGCTGTTCAGTCAGAGGGTTACATGCTAGATTTATGTCTCAGTTCTCTGTGTATTTGTATCACTGTGAGATATACCACTACCAGCATAGAGAGCACAGTGATAGTCTCCATCATCATCAGCCTGCAATCTGTTAATGGACAGGACAGCCAAACCCCCTGATATCGATCCAGTGAACCGATCTGAAGTCCATGAGGGTCTATAGTTTTGGTTGTTGCTGCTAGAACTACCAACTACAAGTTTAGGGACACCCCCGGGTGTCTGATAGTACCATGATGGGTAGTTACCCCCAGTCACTGAGCCTCCACTGCGACCACAGGTCAGACGGCCATCATTACCAATAGACCCAGATATTGCAGCTTCCTGAGTCACCACAAACTGAGCCGCAGAACCTGAAAAAGATAATGATATATTACCAATCATTAGAAAATTACAGGGCACCTATTGTGAGCTGTCTATGCAGGTTCTCATTATCTTACATGAGTAATGCAATGTAAGAATGAAGAGAACAGCCCAGGACATGGTGCATATAGTAACTGATCTGTGACCTGTGACTGGAATCCTCCAGGTTGAACTTAAAACCAGTTGAAACCTCTTACATTTGCATACATGCAAATCATCTGAGCCGTTTGATGATCTTGCAGTGGCATATTTCTCCATATTTAAATTATAGACTAATATCACAGCCTCTGTTTTTGTGTTACATCTATAAAAGAGCATTGTTATCACATTCTAACTACTGAAGATTTTAGATCTGAAACCAATTGCTCTCAGAGACCCTAAAAGATTTTGTAATAATTAGTCAAGATTACACATTCGCACAATGAGTCAGTGTTTAAAATTGTAGACACAACAAGCTATATTTAAGGCACACGTAATAAATAAACAAGATCCATGGCTCTTTGTGCCATATTAAAGAGACATTGTTGTCATCTTTGAGATTTTCATGTAGAAAGAATCATTATGAAACACATTATGTGTTTCGATGTGTTTGTATATACACACGTAAACATACAGATATACACACATATATAGTTTTAAAAATCCACAATCACCTGTACTCCAGTGTAGTAGAATGTCCTATACCTGGTGCTGCTCCGCAAATGAATTTAGTACAGTTCAAATGATGGCACTCCAAGGACTTTTATTACAATAAAAGAAACCAACATCAGGATGAACGTTTTTATATGAGCTAAAAGCTGAGAAATACATAAAAAAGGGGATGAATATAAAATTGTATGCATGCATAAATAAATACAAATAAAAACATAAACACATAGTTCAAAATATTTGCATAATAGAATACAAAAAGCATATTTCATATTCTTTACTTGTAACTTTAAATTTAGTTTGTTAATAATGTTAGATTTGTCTTGGGCTGTATAGTTTTCTCTTGGGATGAAGCTCTGGCTTTTTTGCCACCTAGCATGTACCTGGCTCACAACCAAGAGAGGGCGCAGGGTAAGTATAGGGCTTGCCTATTTCAGTTTGCCAGATTGGTTTGCTCAGTCTATGTTGCCTTTTGAGACCATATGGTAGCCCAGGAATGTGAATTAACCCCATTATGAAAAAACATTTGCAAAAGTAGACAACCCAGGGTATTCAAAATGCAATATGTCCAGTCTTTTGTAGTAGCCACTTAGTCACGAACGCTGGCCAAAGTTAGCGTTTTTATTTGTTCTTTGCATTTTTTAAACAAAAACTGCACTTTCACTGGTGATATCATCATTGTGATAAGTTTTACTGTTTTGAAACACTCATATTTGTGTTCAGCGAAGCCTCGGGAGTATACAGTACCCACATGTACTGGTTTTATTGTGTTTTTGAAAGTTACAGGGTCAAATATAAGGCTTGTCCATCTCATTTTTTTCATTTAAATTTGCCAAATTTGTTATGTTGCCTTTGAGACCGTATGGTAGCCCAGGAATAAGAATTACCACCATGGCATACCATTTGCAAAAGTAGACATCCCAAGGTATTGCAAATAGAGTATGTCCAGTATTTTATAGTAGCCACTCAGTCACAAATACTGGTCAAAGTTAGCGTTCATATTCTTTTTTTGCATTTTTCACACACAAACAAATATAAATGCTAACTTTGGCCAGTGTTTGTGACTAAGTGGCTACTACAAAAGACTGGACATACCCATTTTGAATACCCTGGGTTGTCTACTTTTTCAGATGGTATGTCATGGTAGGGTTAATTTTCATTTCTGGGTTGCCATACCATCTCAAAGGCAACATAGCCAATTTGGCAAATAGCAATTTACAAAAATAGAAATTGGCAAATCTTATGTTTGACCCTGTAACTTTTCAAATCACCATAAAACCTATACTTGAGGGGTACTGTTGTATTCGTGAGACATTACGCTACATGTAGAATGTACTCCACAAGTCCTGAGAGTGCTATCTGGATTATTATTCTTTATATTTTCGCTTGACAAGCACTGGGCAAGTATATTTGTATTATATGGAGTGCAGGATTTTTTTTCTTTCTTCTTTCTTTTTTCTTTTTTTAGAATGTAGAATGTGTGTGTATATATATAATACGTGTGTGTGTGTGTGTGTATATGTATGGATAATCACTAGGGGCAAAGGGTAAGTGCTACCTGTATAAAATGTATTAATTAGTATAGTTTGTTATTTAAACACTGGTTATTGTATTGCACCTTTATCGTGACGAAAGTTCTGATACATAACTGAAACGTTAAACAACAGTAACCTTCTAGGGAGAAAGTGTCAGGTTACTCTAATGGAGGGAGGGGGGTTAACCCCCAGATAATGTTTTCAATGAAAAAAAGAACAAAACATAATAGGAACCATTTAGGCAATAATCCCCATGTGTAAAGAGTAACCCAAAAATAAATAAAGTTATAAAACGTCACTTTTAATTTGATTATTTAAAATATTATCAGAACTTGTCATAAGTGAAAATAGTGTCTGTGATAGGAAAACAAAAAAAAATGTATGAAAAGTAAATATTCAAATTACTCTAGGTCAAAAAGAAAATAAAGAAAAATAATATAGTAGATGAATATATTGAAAACGTAATCAAAATAAAGGTTTAACGAAAAGAAAAAGTAAGTGGGGTTTCGATAGTTTGGTAATAACACCATATAGCTGCAATATAAAACGGAATGTAACAGGATTCTGAGATTTGCAACTGTTACGTGTTGATCAGGAAAGGAAAGATATAATGTAACAGAAATAGAGCGGGAAGCCCTGCGCTGGTGTGATATATTACTAGTTCCCTACTCTGTTGTGCCTTTGAGGGCACCCCTTAAATTCTGGTCCCCCCTCCACCTTCTGTTTGATTGCCTGGTATTGCCGAAGTGCAACAGCACCGCTAAGGAGATATCTAGTAATGCTGTGCGGCTTGGTGTAAGCCAAACTAAAAGATAAGAAAGAGAAAGAAACTAAATGTGTAAATTTACAGATAACGGTAAATAGAAGTATGGCTGGAGCTGTCTTCAAAGGTTTAAACGAATGTTGTCCCATGTCTCGTGGACCAGAATCATACTTCATAGAAGACCCGACACGTTGAGGGCCATTGGAGGGGGCAGAGCATCAACCCATTGACATAGGCACTGGGATCAGGTAAGTAAATAAAGGTTTTTTTTAACCCTTTATTTACGCGGCGGGAGGGGGGGGAGAGAGTGGGATCTATAGTGCCAGGAATACAGCTTTGTATTCCTGGCACTACAGTATCCTTTTAACTGCACAGATAAATGTATATTATGTTTCTATTTGCTCTTTATTTGCAGTATGGCCATATAAAACTAGCAGATAGCATTGTAGATTATGCTAGCTTTAGTGTACCTATAATCTTAATTTTATTAATGACAGGAGGCGAGTATTTGCTTAAGACTTTCTTTACTTAAGCTTCACAGCAGCACTTTTTTAACATAGTAACAGGGTAACCAATCAGAAAAAAGATAACAAGGTATAAAAATCCCTCCCCGTGATGTCACTTCCTCTTTCTGGCTGCGAACAAACAGGAACAGTGAGCGGTAAATGATCCAGATGAGCGTTTCAGAATGCCAGACGAGAATGTTGATGCTTGAGAGGAAACAGGAGTTAAGCATGTCCACTTGAGAAAGATGATGCTTGAGCTGGAACAGCAACTAGACTTGTCCTCTTGAAGGAGCTTTACGCTGAAACGAGAGAGCAGAGTCGAAACCAAAGATTAATCCGAGAATTGGACTTCTAAAATCATGTTATCCAGTAGTCAAAAAGCCCATATATTATAGCCAGACTGTAACAAAGCCTTAATCCCCCCCCCCCCCCCCCCCAGACTGTACAGAGGCGTTCTTAGGTGGGGGGGGGGAAGCGAAAGTGAGGGTGGGAAATACTCGCCTACTGTCATTAATAAAATTAAGATTATAGGTACACTAAAGCTAGCATAATCTACAATTTTATAACATGACAGGAGGCTTCGTATTTGCTGTTTTAACGCTCCCCTAGAAGGGCTAGGGAAGCTTGCACAGTTGGACGAAAATAGAAATTGCGGAACGTCTGTTCCCGGGACCAGTCTGCTGAATAAAGAATGTCTCGAAGTGAGGCTCCAGCGTTGAACGCTCCCGATGCCGCCGCTCCTCTGATGGAGTGGGCTCCGAAGGAGGCTTCAATCCCGGCCATGGAGAGCAACCATTTGACCCAACGGGCAAGGGTCATGGTTGACACCGGGTTATGTGGTCGGACATATGAGACCAATTGTTGGCTGGAGGAGGTTGAACGGAGAGTGGAGGTGAGTAATAAATAACGAGAGAGGAGTGAAACCACACACAATTTTGGATGGTTAGTGAAATAAGGGTAGAAAACCGAAGAGGAGTTCGATTTTAGTCCGTCTGGACACAGAAAAGGTGACACCTTCTGGGGAAAAGTTGATAGCGTCATGGTCAAAAGCTCGAACATCCGACACTCGTCGGAAAGATGCTAAGCAGAGTAACAGGGTTAATTTTGCTGAGAGCTGGCGAAGGGAGAGATCTTCGTTGCTTGGCCAATCTTCCAGGAAACCAGTCATGACATGAACGTCCCATGGATGGGGATATTTCGGTGTTGGAGGGCGAGCCAGTTTGATGCCCCACAATAGTCTACAAACCAGCAGGTCCTGGCCAACTGGAGCTCCGTCTAGGGGAACATGGGCTGCCGAAATGGCCTACCGGGCAACGTTGATGGATCGGTAGGATCGGCCTAAGTCAAATAGATGAGAGAGGAAATTCAATATGAATTGTCTAGGGGCTGTAAGGGGATTCCGTTCCAGGCACCAATTGCACCAAGTACCCCAGGAGGAAAGGTAGCATCTTCTGGTTCCTTAGGATTACAAGCCTCTGAAGAAGTGACACCATTCAGTCACGAAACGCGTAAGGCAATTTACGGCAGGAGCCGCAATTTCACCGAGACCCAGTGGAACGCAGATCGAGACTAAGTGAGACGCACGCAAAGATTTCAACAACTATCTTCCCGGCTTTTCTTTTTACTGCTACCTCCTGACCGGCTAGAGGTCTAGTGAGTAACCGCTTAGCCCGGATTTTGCTTATTCCCAAGGACTTTATAAATATATCTATTTGACTTTTGATTTTTCATTTTACTTATGACTTCTTTTATTTTTTACTATTCATGATGCTGTGCAAATAAATTTGATATATATTTTTTATTCATACGATGGGTGTTTGCTGTACTTACTAAGTACCAGAGGACATTTACTTTATCACTCTAGATCTATGACAGTGACCTAGTGTGTGATCAGAAGCCCTTGTTGCATGACATATGATTGCATTTCTGTGTATGTTTATTATCATACAGATATATTATTACAGATAGCGATACAGTGTAGCTGGGACGTATTTATATTTCGTTACTGGCAGTCTGTATCCACTGTTACATTTATTTATACAGATTTTACCTCACCTTTCTAAGGATTTCGAATATTTTGATATTATAGAGACCACATCTGTCTATTTGGATACGGGCAGTCTGTATTCATTATATTTATTTATACAGACTTTACCTCTATCTTTCCAAAATTTTAAGCATTTTTTGGACCTATCTACTAATTACAGAGACTATATCCTTCGATTGGGATACGTTTAGATACTCCACCATTACCAGTTTGTTTTTTTACGTATTGGATTTATTTTGGGCCAGTACTGCTGTGTATATATGTAATTCCTGTGTTTTTCTCTCTTCTCTTTTCTTGTTCCCTCTTCTTCTTTTTTCCTCTTTCTTCTTGTTTCTTTCTTCTCTCTTTTCTGTACTTTTAGATCTGTGTACTTACATTTTTACATTTTTATTTTTATTACTTATTATAGATATTATAGACTCTACCCTTTCCTTTTTTTTTTTTTTTTTTTCCATAGTTAGAAGATCTCCTGGTACGCTTAGGGTGTTATTCCCTTTTATACAACAGTTTACTACACCAGATATGAGTTGCACTGGTGTGACACTGTGCCCTGAGAGGCCCTGAAACGCACACGTGTGAAGGAAACTGACTGCTATTATTTCACAGTCAAATTTCTAGTTTTTTTTTTTATGTACACTACTGTTACACTAGATATGAGTTGCACTGGTGTGACACTGTGCCCTGGCAGGCCCTGAAAGGCACACGTGTGAAGGAAACTGACTGCTATTATATTACAGTCAAAAAAGTTTTTTGTTTTTTTAAATGCAAGCTATTGTGACACCAGATATGAGTGGTGGCCAGGGCCGGACTGGGAGAAAAATTCGGCCCGGGCATTTTTTATCACAGCGGCGCCCACTAATAAGGGGGCGGGGCAGAGAGGGTGTGTTTTGTCATCACTAATGACAAACACACCCCCTCTCAAAGTGAGCATGTTGGTTCAATGCTCTTCCAGGGCAGACCATGCGCAGAGCTCTGCTGAAGAGCTCTGCAGAAAAGGGCCCTGTATATGTTCTGCACAGAGCAAGCAAATTTAATAACATGCTGCGCTGTGTTTCCTTGCAACTTGTCTCTGGTGTCTCTATAAATGGATACCAGGAGACAAAAGGGCCAGGAAAGAGTATTGTGCATGTGTTTGGAGCCTGCTTGTTGGATTGCGTGTGTGTAGAGTGAGCTGATTGTGGTGTGGTATTGTGTAATAAGGTCGGTTTTAGTCGTGTTATGTTTGTGGTGTAATGTAATGCATATGTGGCTAGGGGCTGTAGAGAATGTGTGTGTATAGGGGATGTAGTAAGTGTGTGCATACAGGCTATAGTGTGTTTGTGTGTGTGTGTGTGTGTGTGTATATGTGATGTAGTGTTTGTAGAGGTTGTAGAGAGTGTGTGTTTAGGGTTGTAGTATGTGTTTGTTTACAATGAATCTAGTGTGTTTATGATCCAGAGTGTGTATTTTAGGAATGTAGTGTGTTTGTAGATGGTGCAGTGTGTGTGTGTTTGAAGGACCCAGAATGTGTAGGAGATCTAGTGAGTGAGTGTGTATATATATATATATAACGGATTCAGAGTGTATAAAGGGATCTAGTGTGTATATGATCCAGAGTTGGGTAAGGGATCTAGTGTGTGTCTGGAACGTAATGTGTTTAGGAGTGCAGTATGTGTGTGAGGGGTGCTGTAGTGTGTGTATGTATGTATGTATGTATATATATATATATATATTATAAATATGTTCGCAAGCATTGTGAGTGTGTGTGTGTCTTTGGTGCAGTAGGTGTCTGTGAGGGATGTAGTGTGTATGTGAAGGGTGCAGTATGTGTGTGTGATGGATGCTGTGTTTGAGGGGTTCTGTGTGTGAGGGTGCTGTGTGTGATGGGTGTGAGAGTGCTTCACGATTTTTTAGGTCCCACCATCCCACCTTATTTCCCTGGTGTCCAGCTTTTGGGGAAACCTTGGAACAGTTCCCAACAAGTATAGAGAGATCGCTTCATTAGATGCACTCGCCAATGCGTCTAAAGCAATATCAGGGCACTAGGACCATGCAGATAGCTCTGAAACAGCTTTCCCTACAGAATCTGCTCTCAGTGAGTTTGCCTGAATAATAGAACTGCCAGAAATTAAGGCGGGCCTGCACCCTTTACAGGTGGGTCTGCTTCCTTTTGGGCAGAGTTGGTGGTGCAATCCTATCACTGGTCCTCCTCCTTACCCTCCTGCCAATGGCATCCAAATTCTCAGCACAACTCTATCTCCCCAACTCCTCTGCCAGCACATCGCCACCACAAAAGGGATATAAATTCATAAAATTTGGCAGTTGCTCCCTGGGTACATAACACCCACTGTTACAAATCGCTATTTGTAACTGGCCCTTTAAATGAGAAATTGCCCTGCTTCCCTGGATTGTGGAGAAGCATGTTTGCCAGCCTCCTGCCTCATGACTATGGCCCCTGGAAGATTGTGCCCCTGAAAACTTATTAACATTTATTGGGTGTGTATGGCCCTTTAAGAACCGTCTGGGGACATATTGTGACTTTGCTGAACAATGCCCCTTTAAGACTATGTCCCCAGACCGGTAAAATAACTTGTTCCTGGCTTTCTCCCACTTGGTTCAGTAAATAGGGCTTACTGAACCAAGTACCACACAGGCAGACCACCCAGAAGCTAAAGTGTGCAGGCAATTTACCTCCCAGGCTGTGAGGTTACTGCCGGTCAATTGCACGTGGCGGCGGCCATCTTGGTTTCCTCGAATGCGGTCAGCGGTGTATGCTAAAGATTCTGTGGAACTAAAATCGGCTACACATTCTGCCGAACACCGCTGACCCTTACCTTCTCCCATACTGAACTTGCAGCTCCAGAGACTAAGTCCCGTTCGAAATGGGACTTAGTCGTTTTTTCGCATGAAATTGACCGACCGCACAGCCCAAATCTATGGAACTGTTTTGGGCAGGAAATTGTGCTTGCGGTCGGTCATAAAGGACTTCCAGCTAACTTTTGATCCACTGGAGGGATTTGGCTGATTTTTGGAAGGGTTTATGTTTGATGTATGCTGAGTCTGAATATGCAACTTTTATTGAAATTGAATATATGGTTTTAAAGTTACAGTGTGTGTGTAAAAACTGTATTTTTATTGTATGTAATAATTGGTTTAACTGTTTATCTGAGGGGAGGGAACCTGTGGGCTGTACTATGCTGTTATTGGTTAATTTCATCCTCCCCCTGGGAGTGTCCTGTGTGTACCTTATCCTAATAAAAAGCAGGCTGGGTGTTCCAGTCCTCAGACCTCTTCTGACCCTCAATACGTAGCCGTGTCTCGTTATTGGAGGGAACTGCTATATCACACTGGGGATTGCTATGCTCTGCATATTCCCCTGAGCTCTTAATCACTTAGCTCTTTTAAGAGCTTGTTCCAGATACGCTCTCCTGGAGGAGAGGTCTTCCCCACACGGTCCTGGAGGACAGAAGCCGATCCAGGGTGGAAGGAAGACGGCGCGGCTCCAGTTAAGCTACGGCGGTTGTGGAGTCTGCGGTGGTTGTGGTGTCGTCTGCAGTGCTTGGAGTCCTCTGAGAGCGCTAGGAGCATCCATCAACGGAGGGTACTCGGTCGGGGTACACGGAGCTCCGTTACACCCACCAATCTAGAACACAAAGTTAGGTTTCCTTTAATCCCGGTTCTGTCTTAAAGGAACACTATAGGCATCCAGACCACTTTAGCTCATTGAAATGGTCTGGGTGCAGTGTCCCAGGTCCCTTAACCCTGCATAGGTATTTATTGCAGTTTTTTAATAAACTGCAATAATTACCTTTGAGGGTTAACTTCACCTCTAGTGGCGGTCTGCAAGAAAGCTACTAGATGGACATCCGGGTTGTTAGGAGCTGGAATCAGGTAAGTGACAGAAGGGGTTTTTAATGGACAGAGGGTAAGTGACAGAGGGGCCCCCATCGTATTATATGGAGCTAAAGTGCCAGGAAAACAAATTTGTATAGTTTCCCTTTAAGGAAACCTAACTCTAAATGAAATATGTTATATAAAAATGACATAACAGCGAAATATGTATTAAGAGAAATGAATGCCATCGTGGAGTTCTGATGAAATTCTTAAACTTTTTGACATTTGGTCTTGTGATTGATTACAATGTCTCCAGAATCTTCAAAGCATTATTTTCTCATAATGCCTATCTCACCATTATACATCCTGTACCTAATAGCATATTATAATATGAAAAGATCTCACAAACTCTCACAGTATAACTATTTAAGGAAGACTTAGAAAATAAACCATTAATCTGTACTATTTATTTGTAATGCATGTCATTTTTCTGTTAAATAGCTTGATTTGACTTATTCCCATGCTATAACCAAGTTAATGGTAAAACTAAACACAACACTAATCAGAAGCAAAACATTTTATTGGTAAATGCAGCACAGTTTCCTTCACATGAAATGCCTATCCTGCTGATTGCAACATGTGCTGTGTGTGATGGGTGTGAGAGTGCTGTGTGTGATGGGTGTGAGAGTGCTGTGTGTGATGGGTGTGAGAGTGCTGTGTGTGAATGTTTGAATGGATTGTGTGTGTGGGGGGTAAAAAATAAAATTAAGCAGTTATAATGTCCCCCCCTCCCTTCTTACCTTTAGCCTGGGAGGGGGGGACCGGCACGCTGGAACCTGGGAGAGGGAGGGGGGGGACCGGAACTCGCACTCCGACACCATCCCTGGTGGTCCAGTGGTGAGTGAACTCTAGCCTGCGGGCTAGAGTTCACTCTCGCGAGATCCGGTCGTTGCCATGGCAACGCTCCGGATCTCGCGAGAGGAACCCGGCGGAGCTGCAAGATAGAGCTCCGCCGGGTCCTCTCCCTCCCCAGCTGCAGGTCTATTTAAATGGTCCGGTGAGGGAGATCTTTGATCTCCTCACCGGCCCTCCATGGCAAACAGCGGGGCCGGCGCTCGGATAGTGCCGGCCCTGCATAGACCGGCAGGGGAAGTCCTGGAACCTTCCCCTGCCGGCCTCGGCCCCTGGCCACTGCGGCCCACCGGGCATTTGCCCGGTGTGCCCGATGGCCAGTCCGGGCCTGGTGGTGGCACTGGGCAAGTGGGCACAGTACGCTGTGAGCCCTGACACGCAAGCTGGCACGAAGGCAACTGCAATTAGATTACACAGAAAAAAAAAAAAGCAGACTGATTGTTCTAGCCCTAAAAAGGGCTTTTTGGTGTGCTGTCCTTACAGCAGAGATCAGATGAGTCCTTCAGGACTGTAGTGGACACTGAATACACTAGCCTAGCTATCAATTTCCCTATTAAAGTCAGCAGCAGCTACACTGTCCCTCCTCTCACTAAGAATGCAGCTTCCGGGGGGCGGGGCCTAGCTGTCATGGAGGAAAGATGCACTTCGTGTGAGCTCCCTCAATATCTCACTTTAAGCAGCTATCAACAAGCGAATTTCACCCCAGAAGGGGATGACCCAGCAATGTTGCTCCTACCTGACCGACCCGACATGCTTAATAGCGGTCAGCAACTCGACAGAGTCTTACTTACCTCCGCATGGCAAGTGTGGCCTGGTGCTCACAGGGTGGGAGAGGCAGACAATCTCCCGATCCTGGGATGCCCAGGAGCAGCTACTTCCCGGCAGGAGCTCCGTTACCCCCCCTCGGACCGGTGGGGGTTATCCCGGTCCACCCCTGAGAGGCTGTCTGGAGCTAATGGACGCACAGAGCACAGTCGCCCAGGCTGACATACTCATCTGCGACTACCAATATGGCGGCAGCCGCGTGTCCTCCTGGTACCAGCAAAGCATGGCAGGATATTGAGTCTAAGCTGGACAGACTCTTTAATCAATTTTGGAAGCAAATAACAAGCAGGAAGCCCCAACAAGCTCCACCACAGCCCCAACAAGCTCCACCACAGCTAAGCACAAACAGAAATGCAGAGCCTGCCCCACGTCAAGCACTCGCCTCCACCTTAAGCCACCACAATCCCGCACCGGACGTAAAGCACCACCGGGACAGATCCGACCACCCGACAAAACAAGCTTCCACCACCTCAAGCCGCGAACCCGCCACTCTTGCCTTTGTTGTTCCAGGTATCAGGGACTCCCAGGGTCTGCACCTGGCGACCAGAAGGGATCGGATGAGCACAAGCAGTAAACAGCTGCCTGCCAAGCATGTCCCACTATAGCCCATCCTCCACACCATGCCTTTGATCACATGAACTGCTCTCTGCACATTAACTAATCGTAAAGTAGCAAGCGTTTAAACAAGCGTTTAAACATATCATTATTTCACCTCCTAAAGAGTTTATTGTCGTAGTTCCTTACATGCCTTTACCGTAACCGTTCAAAGTGTCAAATATACACATTGATGCACAGTTTACCTGTGTATGTGCATGAGAGTGTGTCTGACAGAGAGTATCCTTGTGTGTGAGAATGTTTGTCTCTGTGAGCATGTTTGCGTTTTTGTCTGAGACTGAAGTGTGTATGGAGGGTGATGGTGTGAGGGGGGTTATGGTGAGAGGGAAAGGGGGGGGTGATGGTGAGAGGGAAAGGGTGGGTGATGGTGAGAGGGAAAGGGTGGGTGATGGTGAGAGGGAGAGCGGGGTGATGGTGAGAGGGAGAGCGGGGTGATGGTGAGAGTGAGCGGGGGTGATGTGAGAGTGAGCGGGGGTGATGTGAGAAGGAGGAGGTTGATGTAAGATGGAGGGGGTTGATGTGAGAAGGAGGGGGTTGATGTGAGAAGGAGGGGGGTTGATGTGAGAAGGAGGGGGGTTGATGGTGAGGGTGGTGAGGAGGTGAGGCTGTGGGTGGTAGGGAGGCTGAGGGTGGTGGGGAGGGTGGTGAGGCTGAGGGTGGTAGGGAGGGTGATGAGGCTGAGGGTGGTGGGGAGGGTGGTGAGGCTGGCTGAGGGTGGTAGGGAGGGTGGTGAGGCTGAGGGTGGTGGGGAGGGTGGTGATGCTGAGGGTGGTGGGGAGGGTGGTAGGGAGGCTGAGTGTGGTGGGAGGTGAGAGAGCCTACCTTTAGTCCCTGGTGGTCCAGTGGGCTCCCTGGTGGTCCGGTGGCCACTGCTCCCGGTCTGCAGCTCCACAGAGCTGCAGACCATGTAATCTCGCGAGACCATCAGAGCGTTGCCGTGGTAACCCACGGCAACGCTCTGATTGGCCGGTTTTCGCAAGACACATGGTCTGCAGCTCTGCTCAATGCAGAGCTGCAGACCGGTGTCTGCGGTGGCTGGCCGGGCAGCCAGGAGGGGCCTCGCACCCAGTGGCATACCGGGCAAGCCGCCGGGCCCCCTCCTGGTGTTAGGTCCTAGGTCACTGACCGAGGACCTGACACAGTCTGCCCACAGGCGGTTTAGGCGGCCGCAAGGCCCCAGCCAGCGCGAGGCCTTAGGCGTCCGCCTAAACCGCCTAATTAGAGAGCCGCCTCTGACGTGCAAGCTACACCCTAAACATGACAGCCATCTTTCACAACAATGTACTGCTATATACTCATACCCTCAGTGCAACTAGCCATGATATACGCACGTTCAGCCTAGCATGCTCAAATATAACACACTTCTGTCTAAAAAAAAAAAAAAGAATGCAGCTTCAGAATTAATCTAAATTGTATGCTGTCTAGGAGGTGGGAGGGTCTGGGAGGGAGGGTCTGCTGCTGATTGGCTGGAATGTGTCTGCTGACTGTGAGGTACAGGGTCAAAGTTTACTCAATGATGACGAATAGGGGGCGGACCGAACATCGCATATGTTCGCCCACCGTGGCGAACGCGAACAAGCTATGTTCGCCAGGAACTATTCGCCAGCGAACTATTCGGGACATCTCTATTTGCAGAGGATCTGCAAAGAGGAGTGAGACAAAATCCCTCCTGAGATGTGTGCAATCCTGGTGGTCAACTACAAGAAACGCCTGACCTGTGTGATTTGCAATGTGATTTGCAAGGGTTTTGCCACCAAGTACTAAGTCAAGGGGTCAAATACTTATTTCACTAATTGACATGCAAATCAATATAAACCTTTTTTGACATATGTTTTTCAGGATTTGTTTTTTGTTATTCTGTCTCTCACTGTTAAAACACACCTACCATTAAAATTATAGGCTGATAATTTTTTTGTCAGTGGGCAAAAATCAGCAGGGGATCAAACACTTTTTTCCCTCACTGTACTTGTCATTTGGATTCACAAATGCATCTTTAATTGTTGCTGGATGACCCTTTGTTGAATCTCTGGTTTTAGCAGATCCAACTTTGTCCTGAGTTCACGGCCTAACATAAGGCATGCTGGAGTTTGTCCAGTGGTTGGATGAGGTGTATTTCGATACTGCAGAAGGAACTCAGACAAATGATGTTCAGGTCTCTTTCCTTCTGCTTTCGGACTTCTCAGAAGACCCTTTAACGTTTTAACAAAACGTTCTGCTTGACCATTAGTAGCAGGATAATACGGTGCTGTACGATGATGCTGAATACAGTTTTCCTTGAGAAAAGCCTGAAATTGTCCAGAAACAAACTGCGGTCCATTGTCTGAAACAAGCACAAGCCAAATGTTGCAAATAGTTTCTGTAACGCTTCAACAGTAGCTTTTGCAGGGGGGGGGGGGGGGGGTGGGGGGAGATAACGCATGAAACTGAACAGTCGCCATTTCTCTGAGCTCCTCACGGGCCCAACAAAATCTGCCTAATATCTCCTTCCCGACTCGCCATCAAACCTCGAAACCACGAAAACTGCACACAGGCCACTGAGCCACATCGACAGATGCCCTTTCAGTACAACCCGGGGAAAAACAAACAGAGGCGCGGATCTGGGGCCTACCGCTACCCGAAGTCTCAAGGCCTAGACTCGCTCCTTGATTCCCTCATCGGAGCGCACAGCCTAAACATCCAGGAGCAGCTCTGGTCACCCCCGCTGCCCAACACCCCGACTATGAAACGCCGAACACAGAAACCCGGCAGGGACATAGGGGCTATGCTCCAGAGACCCGCAGCCTCGAAGACTCCAACAGCAGAGACCGACCACGCCACAGCGGTACCACACTCGGATACAGAGAGTAGGGACACGGAATCCGGGCAAACACCCCACCATGAGCCATCCCTAAGCCTACTGCAGGCTGACAGCACGGCACCGACCACTAAAGGTGACCTCAAACTACTCCTCGCAGACCTCCACAAAATGATGGCAGCCGACCTTGCATGTGTACGCACGGAAATCCATGCAAACACAGACTGCATTAAGGCCATGGAGGAAAGCATCCTGGATGTGCATACCGAGAGGGCCCATCTCAAGATCCCAGACCAACCTCGCTGTTCCCTACACCCCATCGTAAAGCCACAAGGAGGCAGAGGGCACATAAGAATGGAGGAGAAAAGGTAAATGGGTTGGATTAAACTTGTATTATCTGAAAGATGCACCGGTCTAACCGATTCTCCTACCAATGACACAAGGGGGATGTATTGTCACTCTAATGTCGGGGTGCCCCGAAGGCCAGTAGTCTAATAACACTACCTGTGTCAGGGTACCTGAAGTCTCTACCTCTGAGAGAGGTAGAGACTTAGACGTTTATCCGTCCGGACGAGCCATTTCCTCCGTTCCTCGCGGTACACCCGGTCACTTAAACGCCGGCCGCGAGGGATCTACTTCCTTTTGTAACATGACGCACGGCAGTCGACGTCATGACGCCAACCCGGAACGACCTGTCACTCAATTCTCTAGAAACTAATCAGGACTCGTCGGAGGCGTGTCCACCCTCGGAGTCAGGGTATTTAACAGTGCTTCTCTCATTTGCTCATTGCCCTGTCGTGGTTCTAGCCTGCCTAGTCACACAGTGCTCTTGTATTTCAGTTATCCCTTTGGTTTTGACCCGGCTTGTTTGTATTACTCTGCTTACCTCTGTCTCCCTTTGACCCGGCTTGTTCCTCGCTTACCTGTCTTCTCGTTCCCTCGACCTCGGCTTGTCTCTGACCATTCTCTACTATCTCCGTACGTTAGTCCGGCCATTCTAAGGTCCGGTATACGTACCTTTCTACTGTTTGTACTCTGCGTGTTGGATCCCTGTCCCGATCCTGACATTACGACAGGGCCAATGGATCCTGCAAGTACAAACAGTCAGCTTGGTCCTTCTGATCCTAGGTTCGAAGCCATGGAACACAGAATGGATCAGATGGCCCTAGCTCTACAGGCGTTATTATCTCGTGCTAATAACCCACCAGAAGAGACCCGTACTACTTCTATTTCCCCTGTGAGCTCAGGTCTAGAGGTAGCCACTGTAGGTGCCTCTTCCCGTATTACTCCACCAGTACGTTATGGTGGTTCACCTGAGAAGTGTCGTGGTTTTCTAAACCAGATCAGTATCCACTTTGAATTACAACCTCGCTCCTATCCTACAGATAGGGCGAAAGTTGGATTTATTATCACCTTACTCATTGAGAAAGCTCTGAGATGGGCCAACCCATTATGGGAGAATGATAACCCACTAGTATATAATTATAATGCCTTTGTAGCTGCCTTTAGAAGAACTTTTGACCCTCCTGGTAGAAAGGTCAATGCAGCTAGATTACTGTTGCGCCTGAGACAAGAGAACCGAACACTTGTGGATTATGCACTAGAGTTCAGGTCTTTGGCGGCAGAAGTTAAGTGGAATGAGCAGTACAGATGTATTTTTGAATGGGCTATCAGATATAATCCTCGATGAGGTCGCTACTAGAGAGCTTCCTGAAAATTTGGAGGATTTAATTTCGTTCATTTCTCGTATTGATGAGCGTTTAAGAGAGAGACAGAACACTCGAGAGAGAGGAGTCTTAGATCTACATTTAAATTAGCTCCCGCATTCCAAAGTCCTGATTCCACTACCGCTCTGTTTCCTGAACCTATGCAGATAGGCAATACTCGCCTCTCAGAAGAGGAGAGACAGTATAGGAGAAGGGAGGGATTGTGTATGTATTGTGGAACCAGAGGTCACTTACGCCTGAATTGTCCTAATCGCTCGGGAAACGCTCGCACCTAAGTTTCTCTAGAGGACAGGCCTTGGGTGTTTCTATTTTGTCCTCTACTCATAATTATAAAGATCACAGGCTTCTGTTACCAGTTTCTTTAACTTGGGAGAAGGGAGTACTTAAGACCATGGCTTTGATAGATTCCGGAGCTGCTGAGAATTTTATCGATCAAGCCTTTGCTACTAAACACACTATTCCATCCCAGTTAAGGGATACACCCTTGGCCGTTGAGGCCATAGATGGTAGACCTTTACTTGAGCCTGTTATCTTTCGGGAGACCATCCCCGTTAACTTAACTGTCGGTATCTTACACGAGGAGAATTTATCGCTTATGCTTATTTCGTCTCCTTCTGTTCCCATAGTCCTGGGGTACCCATGGTTAAAAAGACATAACCCTATTATTGATTGGGAGTTAGGGGAGATACTCTCATGGGGTCAGGGTTGCCAGGAGAGGTGTTTACGGAGGGTTTCTCCATTGGGTGTAATTAACACACCAGGTAGTTCTTCTCAGTCTACAGAGATACAGATACCGCCTCTGTACCTGGACTTAAAAGCAGTATTCGACAAAAAGAATGCTGATACTCTACCTCCACACAGGACCTTTGATTGTAAAATTAATCTACTACCTGGTACCATGCCTCCAAGGGGCAATGTATACCCTCTATCCACTAAGGAGAATTCAGTTCTAGAGGAGTATATTCGAGAGAATCTAGACAAAGGATTCATTAGGAGATCTTCTTCGCCTGCCGGGGCTGGGTTTTTTTTTGTTAAAAAGAAGGATGGTTCGCTAAGACCTTGCATTGATTACCGAGGTCTGAATAAAATAACCATCAGAAATGCCTATCCGATTCCCTTGATTACCGAGCTGTTTGATCGCCTAAAGGGCTCTAAAATTTTCACCAAGTTGGATCTCAGAGGGGCATATAACTTGGTGAGAATCCAGCAGGGACACTAGTGGATGACAGCGTTCAATACCCGTTATGGGCATTATGAGTACACGGTCATGCCTTTTGGTCTTTGTAACGCACCGGCAGTATTTCAGGATTTGATTAATGAAGTTCTTAGGGAATTTCAACATGATTGTGTTATTGTATACCTGGATGACATACTTATACACTCTAGAGAGATTGAGACACACCACAGACAGGTCAGAAAGGTATTACACAAACTCCTGCAACACGGCCTATACTGTAAATTGGAGAAATGTAGTTTTGACCAATCCCAGATAGACTTTCTTGGTTACGTGATTTCTGGGGAAGGATTTAAGATGGATCCTGACAAACTCCAGTCTATTTTAGATTGGCCATTGCCTAAGGGACTCAAGGCTATTCAGAGATTTATTGGTTTCTCCAATTATTATAGGCGCTTCATTAAGGGATACTCTTCTATTATTGCGCCTATTACCAATATGACCAGACAGGGGGCTGACACTAAGACTTGGTCTAATGAAGCTCTCGTTGCTTTCAAGACTCTCAAGGATATGTTTGCTTCGGCTCCAATTTTAGTCCACCCTGATACTACTCTACCGTTCCTACTCGAGGTCGATGCCTCTGAGACAGGCGTAGGGGCTATTCTGTCGCAAAGGTTAGGGGTGGATAAACCACTACACCCCTGTGGGTTTTTTTCCAAGAAACTATCTGGGCCTGAAAGTAGATATGATATCGGTGACAGGGAACTGTTAGCGGTCATTATGGCTTTAAAGGAGTGGAGACATTTATTGGAGGGTACCTTACATCCTGTTACTATTTTAACAGATCACAAGAACTTGTCCTATATTGGGGAGGCTAAGTGACTGTCCGCCAGACAAGCTCGTTGGTCCTTATTCCTGATCCACTTCAATTATGTGCTTACTTACAGACCTGGTTCTAAGAACTCTAAAGCCGATGCTTTGTCTCGCCAATATGAACCTTCTACTATATCTGAACCGGTTCTTTCCTCTATAGTTCCGAAATGCAATATTATCGCTAACACTAATCTCAGGATTCACTCTCCGTTACTTGCCGAGATCATAAAATTGCAACATCTAGCCCCTAAACAGACTCCCGGGGGTCGACACTTCGTTCCTCCTTCTCTTCAACTGGAACTGTTACAATGTTTCCACAACAGCAAGGTGGCTGGACATCCCGGCATTCGCAAGACGTGTGCTTTGATCTCTAAGGACTTCTGGTGGCCTGATTTACGTAGGGATATTAAAGATTTCATCGGTGCGTGTGAGGTTTGTACCAAGACTAAACAACCTCATACGCTTCCATGTGGATTTCTACATCCCTTAGAGGTTCCAGAAAAGCCATGGTCCTGTTTGGCTATGGACTTTATTGTCGATTTACCTATCTCTAAAAAACAGACTGTTATCCTCACTGTGGTTGACAGATTCACCAAGATGGCTCACTTCGTTCCCCTGCCTAAACTTCCATCTTCTCCCGAATTGGCGGAGATATTCGCAAGGGAGATTTTTCGTTTACATGGGATACCCTCCCAAATTGTATCTGACAGAGGTTCCCAATTTGTTTCCCGTTTTTGGAGATCCTTTTGTACTCAACTAGGTATCAAATTGAATTTCTCTTCTGCCTATCATCCTAAGTCTAACGGAGCTGCTGAACGCACCAACCAAAAGATTGAACAATATTTACGTTGTTTTGTTTCCGAACACCAGGACGATTGGGTCGGTTTGATTCCTTGGGCGGAGTTTGCACACAACAATCTAGTTTGCGATTCTACTCATTCAAGCCCCTTCTTCATGAATTATGGCTTTCATCCATCCATTCTTCCCCCGGTTTCTCCTTCCCAAGGGTTACCGTCGGTTGATGTTCATGTTGCCAATTTGAGGAAGTTGTGGGATCAGACTCGACAAATTCTTCTGCACAATTCTATGCTGGTTAAGAAACACGCTGATAAATGTAGAAGGGCGGCTCCGGTTTTTGTTCCAGGTGATAGAGTATGGTTGAGTACAAGAAACATTCGTTTAAAAGTGCCTTCCATGAAGTTCGCTCCTCGTTATATTGGACCTTACAGGGTTCTGACTCGAATTAACCCAGTTGCGTATCGTCTAGCTCTTCCATCCGCCTTACGCATCCCTAACTCCTTTCATGTTTCATTGCTGAAACCGCTAGTCTGCAACAGATTTACCTCCACGGTACCCTCTCCTCGTTCTGTTCAGGTGGAGGGACAGGAGGAGTATGAGGTCAACTCTATTATCGATTCTCGAATCTCCCGGGGGAGAGTACAATATCTGGTCGACTGGAAGGGATATGGTCCTCAGGAGAGGAGTTGGGTACCTCAAGAGGATGTTCATGCCCCTCGCCTCTGCAGGGCGTTTCACTCCCGCTTCCCTTCTCGTCCCGGTTCTTTCCGCCCGGTGGGCGTATCTGAGAGGGGGGGTACTGTCAGGGTACCTGAAGTCTCTACCTCTGAGAGACTTAGACGTTTATCCGTCCGGACGAGCCATTTCCTCCGTTCCTCGCGGTACACCCGGTCACTTAAACGCCGGCCGCGAGGGATCTACTTCCTTTTGTAACATGACGCACGGCAGTCGACGTCATGACGCCAACCCGGAACGACCTGTCACTCAATTCTCTAGAAACTAATCAGGACTCGTCGGAGGCGTGTCCACCCTCGGAGTCAGGGTATTTAACAGTGCTTCTCTCATTTGCTCATTGCCCTGTCGTGGTTCTAGCCTGCCTAGTCACACAGTGCTCTTGTATTTCAGTTATCCCTTTGGTTTTGACCCGGCTTGTTTGTATTACTCTGCTTACCTCTGTCTCCCTTTGACCCGGCTTGTTCCTCGCTTACCTGTCTTCTCGTTCCCTCGACCTCGGCTTGTCTCTGACCATTCTCTACTATCTCCGTACGTTAGTCCGGCCATTCTAAGGTCCGGTATACTTACCTTTCTACTGTTTGTACTCTGCGTGTTGGATCCCTGTCCCGATCCTGACAACCTGCTAGTCTACAGTTTATGCCCGATTTGATTTTTGCCTAGGTATCTCCTGCCATTCCTTTTCCTACAGCGTGCCACTATTTAATACCACTTATGACCTCCTGTACTTAGATAGAGCCTGTCTGAAAAGCTTAGCCTGATATAACTCGCGGTGTATTCTTTAGCCTCTAAAATTGTTTGTATGCAGCACAGACTATGTTCTGTCACTTCGCTAAGTGGTATCTGCAGGAACAGTGCTCATCTTATATTACCTGTTCCATTATTTTTAACTTTGCAAACATGTGAGAATCCTGTCAAGCAATTTATTGTACCAGTAAGCTTTCCGTGTTATCTTTACATGCTAACCAAAAAAAAGTGCAGTGATATTAAGAGCCATAGCTAGAAATGCAAAATAGTAACCCTGTATTTTTTATTCTATGTCTCCACCAGCTTGTACACAAATTCATGCACTGCAAAAATAAAGAATTATTAAAAAAAAACAAAAAAAAAACAGTAGCTTTTGCAGTGGTCTGCGACATGAATGGAACTTCTGACCATTTAGAATGTGCATCTACCACAATCTGATACATTTTATTTCCTACTGGTCCAGCAAAGTCTATGTGAATTTGCTGCCATGGTGATAGAGGCCAGGTCCAAGGTTGTACAGCACCATGTGGCAAGTCACACTGTGCTTGTGCACAACCAGTGTAACCTGAAACATAACGGGCAATATCCTCATCAAGGGTTGTCCACCATACATGACCTATTGCTTTCTGCTTCATGCAGACTATGCCAGGATGACCTGCATGTAAAATTTCAAGAATCTGTTGTTGTAACACAAAAGGAATAACCACCCTTTCTCCCCAGATTAAGCAGCCATCTCAAATTGATAACTCCTGAGCCCTTGTTTGGAATGACTTGGAGTCTTTAGTGGCCAACCCTTGTGTACAAAAACAAGTATTTCCCTTAGCAAAGAGTCCTTGGCTGTCTCCTGTGCAATTTCTCTGGCTGTTATCACCTCACTAAAATATATTGTAGATCTTTCTGTGGTAGTTAATTGTGAATCAATTTTCAATGGAAGTCTAGAGAATGCATCTGCATTAGAATGCAGAGCGTTTGGACGATATTGTATCTGATACTGATAAGCCCCCAGAGTTAAGGCATACCTCTGAAGTCTTGCTACTGTCAATTACTCTCTAGAAGACAATGTAAAGGGTACAGGACATGAGCTAAATTTGGCAAAAAAACGGTTGTAATAATTTAACAGACCAAGATAGGACCTTAGTTGTGTCACATCTTTTGGAGTTGGAGCATCCTGTAATGCCTTGACCTTCTCATCTGTTGTATGCAGCCCATGTTTGTCAATTACACAAAATTCAAGACGATCCTGCATGAATTGGCATTTATCCATATTTACTTTCAATCCATATTCCATAAGTCTTTGCAAAACTGCCTTTAGATTCTGTTTATGTTCCTCCTCTGATTTACCCGTCACCAGCATGTCATCTAACAGGCACTGTGTCCCAGGAATTCCAGCTAACAGCTTGTCCATTGTTCGCTGCCAGACAGCTGGTGCAGGTGAAATGCCAAAAACCATATGGTTATACCTGAATAGCCCCCAATGGGTATTAACCGTAAGTAGTGTCAAGAATCTGGATGTACAGATAACTGTAGGTATGCATTTTTCAAGTCAGTTTTGGTGAATTTCTGGCCACCTGCCAATGATGCAAAAAGATCATCTACCCTAGGAAGGGAATACTTAGCTATTTTAAGATGTGTGTTAAGAGCCATACGGAAATCCCCTCAAATCCGTATCTTCCCATTTAGTTTTCTCACAGGAACAATGGGCAAAGCCCACTCACTATTGTGAACCCGGGAGATGATATTCAGCTCCTCTAATCTCCTCAATTCTGCCTCCACTCCAGCTCTTAGAGCAAATGGCACACTTCTTGCTTTAAAAAATTTCGGTGTTGCTCCTTCCTTTAATTCTAAGGAACCTTGTTGTCTCTATACAGTCCCCAATTGGCCATCAAACACTGGTGCATACTTGTCATGTAATTCCCTAATCCAGTCAAGTCTGGTCTGATTTTCATTCAACACATTACATGGATACTTGTGCATTTGAGGCATCCCGAGAGCCTTTATCCACTCCCTACCAAAAAGTGGAGGTCCTCCATTCTCTAAGATATAGAGAGGTAGTTTCTTCTTACACTTGTTGAATGTAACTGTGACTGTCACACAACCTACTGGTATTAACAGCTCTTTAGAATATGTTTGCAGTCTCACTGTTGTCTGAATTATTGGCCTATGTATTTTAAGGTGTTTCCAGTCTGTCAAAGAAATCACTGATATAACTGCACCTGTGTCCAAATCCATAGTCCGTTCCTTTCCATTTACAACAACCTGAACTGTGAAAGCAGCCAGATTAGAGCCTATTTTATATATTTTTAAATTACGTACAGGAAATTGTTCGTCCGAATCCTCAGAAGACTCCTGTATTTGTACTCTATAGGAATTCTTTGCTCTGTCTCTCAAGCGATTACTGCCTCTCTCTGCTGTGGATTTACACACTCTCTGTAGGTGGCCCATTTTACCACAAGCATGACACTTGGCATCCTTGAATCTGCATGCAGTTGCAACATGTGTAGCAGCTCTGCAGCGACAACATTTGTAATGTGAATGTTCCTGTTTTGAATGTCTCTTTCCCTGTGGTACTGATGTAGATTAATTTAGAAATAAACAAATATGTTTAAATATCTATCTGTTCCTGTCCAAATTTGAGATGATTAAATTGCGTATACGCAGAAGTAAATTCACACTGACATACGGAGTTCAGGTTAAAATAACTTCGAGAAAATTTAATGGCATCTGATTAAAAGCGGGCTCGCAGGCCCTTATAAGAGCGAAATTACATCATCATTGAATATCAAGATATCAGTAAATAAACATCATTAATTGGATTAAGTGTTAAGTGGCTATGTCAATGTCCACCCATCAATATTATTAATTGGCTCAAGAACTAAGTGGTTAGCTAGGTGTCCTCCCACCGGGAGGTGGTGTTGTTCTGGACACGGGTGTGGACAGATGGCTCAAGCGCCATCTTACTCAGCACGAGGCTTACTCGGTGGGAAGGGGGGCTTGGGCGTCATTTTGGGTAGTTAGTGATGTCAGACTCGTGGTCAGGTTCAGGTTTCTTTTATAAATAGAACATTTCATTAGGCCAGTTTTCCCATGGCCTTGACTATACTTTGTTGCAAGTTACAGGAGATTCAATAATTCCGGGGTTAGTCATGTCTTTATAGAAAATACAGTCTCTATTCATTATACTAAATGCTGTTAGGAAATTCTGTCATGTAATGTAGTTAAAATGGAGGATCTGTCATGATATGAAGTTAAAATGGAGTTAGTACAATAATTCAATACAGGTTTAATAAAGATTTTTTAATAATTCTACATCAGTCCCCCCTATGAAATGTTAGATTCTAAAAAGATAAACTTTATTTGTTAATACCAGAAGACGTGTTAGCCCAAAGGCACAGAAACCCCGTGGCCGCTAGCTAGGTGTTAATGCAAAGTGCAATTCTGTCCCTTAATCTGACCCTAGTAGGCTAACTCATCCGTCAGCATGGCTCTCGAACGCTTCACTCCCATGGGTGGCCCACGGTGGCTTGTCCACCACTTCTCCACACGGGAGGCTTTACCGATTACAGACGGATGCTGTCCCTAAGCTGGTCCCTACCTAGAACTCTTGCACTTTATCAATAAAAGGGATAGTTTGCAGCGGTATACAGGGTGAGTTGAGATCTTGAAAATCTTGGTCATCAACTGCCAGATGTGCAAAAGTTGGTGTTGCTTGGTCTACAGTCTTCTGTAGGAATTTTCTCAGACAAGGGAGGACACAACAAACGAGAAGAGCAAAGATAAAAAGAGAAATTAGTATTGCCATACCAATATGCATTAAAGCTTTTTGCCATCCTGTCATCCAACCAAACCATCTTTCCCAGGGATCTTTTATCCCAGAGTTCCTTTTTAACTCTTCAGAGAGCTCATTTAATTTTTCTATGGCTAAGGTGACTTTACCATTAGGGCCTGTGTTTTCTGGGATGTAAGTACAACATGTCATGGTGTCGGGCAAAATTTTACATACACCCCTTTTTTCAGCTAGAATCATGTCTAAGGCCATTTTATTCTGGAAGGACATTTGGGATGTAGCCTGCAGCTGTTCAGCTAATCCCTGGAGGGCATCCCTGGTGTAGTTAACAAAGTGTTGTTGGTTGTAATAAATGTAATTTATCCAATTCAAATTCTTGTTTGCAGTAACTATGGTAAAAAGTGATTCAAATCCTGCAGCAACTTCATCTCTTGCTTTAAATTCATTGGGCACCCCCCTAGGCACCCCAATGGCATCAATGTAAATGTGAGGGTCAAAACTGCCCTTTACTGGGCAGTGGCGGATCCAGAGCCTGATCTCGGGAGGGGCACTTGTAGATTATTTAAAAAAAATAATCCTAGCACAATAACCACTACAGCTCAGTGTAGTAGTTATGGTGCCAGTAGTGCCAGGATCCCACCCCGGAGTAAGTAGTCATACCGTTTAAGAACAGTTTGACAACTTACCTGGGGTCTGCTGGGATATAGGGCATAGGAGAAGTGGTGTGTGTTAGGGGTGAAGTGTGTGTGAAAGGTGCAGTGTGTGTGTGAGCGGTGAAGTGAGTGTGAGTGCGTAAGGGTGGCAGTGTGTGTGTTAGGGGGCAGTGTGTGTATGGGGGCACTGTATGTCTGTGTGGGGCAGTGTGTGTATGGGGGGGCACTGTATGTCTGTGTGGGGCAGTGTGTGTATGGGGGGCACTGTGTGTATGGGGGGGTCGTGTGTGTGTGTTTGGGGCAATGTGTGTATGGGGGGGCAGCAGGGTGTGTAGGGCACTGTGTGTGTATAGGTGTGCAGTGTGTGCGGGGCAGTATGTGTATGGGGCAGTGTTTGTGGGGCAGTGTGTGTATGGGGACAGTGTGTATGGGGACAGTGTGTATATGGGGACAGTGTGTGTATGGGGACAGTGTGTGTATGGGGACAGTGTGTATATGGGGACAGTGTGTATATGGGGGCAGTGTGTGTATGGGGGCAGTGTTTGTGTGTATGGGGGCAGTGTTTGTGTGTATGGGGGCAGTGTTTGTGTGGATGGGGGCAGTGTTTGTGTGTATGGGGGCAGTGTTTGTGTGTATGGGGGCAGTGTTTGTGTGTATGGGGGCAGTGTGTGTATGTATGGGGGCAGTGTGTGCATGGGGTCAGTGTGTGTATGGGGTCAGTGTGTGTAGTGTGTGTATGGGGTCAGTGTGTGTAGTGTGTGTATGGGGTCAGTGTGTGTATGGGGTCAGTGTGTGTATGGGGGCAGTGTATGTTGGGCAGTGTGTATGGGGGCAGTGTGTATGGGGGCAGTGTATGTGGGGCAGTGTGTATGGGGTCAGTGTGTGTATGGGGGCAGTGTATGTTGGGCAGTGTGTATGGGGGCAGTGTGTATGGGGGAGGGGAGGAGGAAAGGGAGGCTTTTTAATAAAAAAATAAAAAAAAAATGTATTTAATAAAATATATTATGTCCCCCCTCCCTTCTTACCTTTATTGAGGAGGAGGGGGGACATTTCTGGATCCCTGGTGGACCCAGTGGGGAATCCCTGGTGGTCCAGTGGTTCCAGTGAACTCTAGCCCGCACTCCAGGGCTAGAGTTCACTCTCGCGAGATTTGGAGCGTTGCCGTGGTAACCGCGGCAACACTCCAAATCTCGCGAGAGGAGGACCCGGAGGAGCTGCTGGTAACAGCTCCCGGGTCCTCTCTCCCTCCCCTGCCGGTCGGCTGTCAGTAATGTGCCTGCGGACCGGGGAGGGAGATCACTGATCACTGATCTCCCTCCCGGTCTGCAGGCACAATGCAGGGCTGGCACTTGGGCAATGTCAGCCCTGCACTAGCCGGCAGGGGAGAATCTCGGGGGGGGCAATTGCCCCGTTGCCCCACCCCTGGATCCGCCAATGTTACTGGGGCTTCACGCTTAACCTTGGTTGGTGTGTGTTTGGACTCATGTGTGTCAGGGTGTGTGTCAGAGATAATATGTATAGGCATGATGGCTTTAGCCAGAGTACACTCCCCCCACCATTCCTTGTCCATCCTGGATCTTAGCTGTAAATCCCCACACAACCAGTAAATATCCCCCAATGACCTAGTATGGAATTGCAGCAGGTTCATGGAGACAGTTCTGTAGGTGGCACAATACCCTTTGGAGAAGTTACCCAAGAATTTACCAATTCCATCATAATTAGCATAACTGGTGTAATTACCTTTATAGATTGTAACACCGTCTGGGGGTTTGACATCCTTGGCTAAGAGAGGATATTTCACTGTCCATGCTTTGCAGAGGGACCTATTGAAATTGTAGTGGTAGGCAAAAAGACTCAGAACACATTCTTCTATATCTACTGGCAAGGTTAAAGGTACGGTGCCGAGGTGAGGACGGGCACCACCACACACATAGCATGCGGTTCTGTTATGTTTGTTGGCATTATATTTCATCCATTCCAACCATAGATTAACATCATTAAAAGTTGTTTCAGCGGCCATGGTGGGGTTTGCAATGGCCATCATGTCTTTAAAGGACTGGATGTGTGGTTTTAATGGATTTGAGACCATATGGGTGGCCCCTTGCCACTCTGGAGAGTGGCACATATCTTTAAGGTAGAAATGCCCTAGCTTGTTATAGGAACCTTTCTTCCAATACATTCCCATTACATACTGGTCTGCATCTGTTGGGCTGGGATGTTCAATATTTAGGATTAATTTCATGGGTGTACCTCCTCCAGGATTCCTTAGGGTCATTCTTTGGAGAAGGGATCTACCATGATCATCTACTTTAGATAAGGCACTTTTTGGTTTGTAACCCCAGGCAGGCCCGGCATTCCATCCCACCGCCCCCCAATGGTTACAATTGTGCCCCCATTGTTCGTCAACTACACAAACATAGGGGTCCTTTGAATGAGGGATATCTCTATAGATATTTTGAATCTGTGATGTAGGGAACGGGCATTCTACAATGTTACAGTAATCAAAAGTATAAGTAGCCACACGGGTACATGAAGAATTGTACCAGAAGGTATACCCACTGGCATCTTTGGTGATGGCTACTTGCTGGGTCTTAGTTAGGCTAACTAAGGAGAAGATGTACCAGAGTTACATGGTTGTGCGGTATCTGCTTCCTCTGGGGCAGGAGCTTTCTTGCAATGGGAAGCGTGGATCCAATGTGGCCTGCCGGCCAACTTGACGGAGGTTGAAGTGATCAGGAGAACTTGGAATTGTCCGTCAAATCTTGGTTCCAGGGTGTGTTTCCGCACAAATTTCTTGACCAGAACCCAATCTCCGGGAAGCAGGTTGTGGGTACCCGCATCAGATTCAGGATCTGGAATTGAAGAGAAAACTTGGGCATGTATTTTGTTCAAGGCACTTGCAAGTTCAGTTACATAGTTTACTAAAACATCAGTTTGAAGCTGCAACTGTTGCGGGTAATAACAACCTAGTCTGGGTGCAGTCCCAAATAGAATCTCATATGGGGATAGTGAGTGCTTCCCTCTAGGTGTGTGCCTAACGCTGAATAAAGCTATTGACAGGCTTTCTGGCCAGGGCATCTTTGTTTCTTGTGACATTTTTAGCATTCTGGCTTTTAGGGTGCCATTCATGCGTTCCACTTTGCCACTACTTTGTGGGTGGTAAGGGGTGTGAAAAGCTAGGGTCACTCCTAGAGCAGTCCAAATTTCTTTAGTCACTGTTGCTGTAAAGGCTGGGCCCTGGTCACTCTCAATGACTTCTGGAAGTCCAAATCTACATACAATATCTGTAAGTAGGCGTTTTGCTGTTGTTTTGGCAGTGATATTAGCCACTGGATAGGCTTCTGGCCAGCCTGAAAACATGTCCACTATTACTAGTGCATACTCATGAGGCCCACTCTTGGGCATTTGTATGTGATCAATCTGAATTCTCTGGAATGGGTACATGGGCTTAGCCAGGTGTTTCAAGGGCACTTTGGTTGGTTTTCCTGGGTTGCATTTTGCGCAAATGACACAAGCCCATAAATTCTTAGGGAGGCAGAATCTAAAGTTGTTGTAGTATACCCCATCCTTTAGGACTGCTCCTTTCTTCTTCCATTTCTGTATTTCTTCAGGGGCAGTTGTAGCTTGCTGTTCCCGTAGGATTCTTAGGTCAGTAGGAAGGGTCTGCAAGGTAAAAATAGGAATTTCTTTGTGTCCGGACACTTCTTCATCCACTTCCTGCAATTTTTTTGCCGCTTGCTTGGCAGCCTGATCAGCCAAGTGGTTGCCCTTTGCTTCATCTGTATCCAACTTCCCATGTGCCTTCACCTTCAAGATGGCCACTTCTTCAGGGAGTAGGAGGGCATCCATTAGTTCCTTGATTGCAGAGCTGTGTTTGACTGGTGTACCGGCAGTGGTAAGAAATCCTCTTGTTTTCCAAATTAGGCCGAAGTCATGTGCCACACCCAGAGCGTATCTTGAATCTGTGTAGATGTTGGCACGTTTTCCTTCGGAGATTTTGCATGCTGAAGTCAGGGCTTGCAATTCAGCTTCTTGTGCAGACATTGCTGGTGGCAAAGATGATGATTTGATGACTTCATCTGTTGTGGTTACGGCATATCCTGTGTGGTATTTTCCTTCTTCATCAGCATACCTTGAACCGTCCACAAACAGAGTGAAATCAGGATTTGTTAATGGATTCTCATGTACAGTTGGTAGATGTATTGTCTCCATTTTCATCTGTTCAAAACAGTCATGAGGTGTCTCTGGGTCATAATCATTCACTATGACCAGATCTTGAAATTCATTTTCCAGGAAGTGACGTGGCCATGCTTCAAGATGGTCAGTTGTTGGGTATTTGACAATGCCATTTTCCTGTAGCTGTGATTCATCCATGGTGGCCCATAATTTTGCCATGGGCCCAAGATCATTCCATGATTTTGTTTTCAACTTGGTGACAGGGACATGTGGAATGGCAGTATCCCAATGACGGTACAAGTATTTGAGTTCTGAAGGTAGTTGAATCAAGGCCATGCTGTTGCCTTCAGAGTCACAGTAGAAGTCTTGTGCAGTGAGTTTCACCTCCACCAGGTGATAAAGCTCATCTTCGTAGCAAGGTTCAGGAGTGATGTTTGGCTTATACCACATGGTACAGAAGGCATATCCTGGTCCCTCGCAGAGAGGAGCTTGTTCATCATGAAAGGATAAATCAGGATGCATTCTATTGATGGTCCCAGCAAGAAGGTAGATGTAGGTTTCATCCATGATAAACCCATAGTGGATACCTCCCTCAGGTAGTGGGAGAAGAGTGGACGGATTGAGAACTTGACATCTTTGTATGGTAATATTGTCAGGTAACAGGAGATGACATTGGAGGCGTAGGTGTCTTGCAGGAGACACATGCTTGAGTTGTACTTGGTTGATGATGGCAGAAATGTCATGAGGGGCCAAGACAACTAGAGGGTGGCCAAGGACCAGGTCTGCAGTTCTTTCAATGAGTTCTCTTGCTGCAAAAATGGCCCTAAGGCAAGAAGGGGTCCCTCTGGCCATGATATCCAGCTGGCAGGAGAAAAATCCAATAGGCCTTTGACGGCCTCTTAAGTCATTTGTTTGGGTAAGGACTCCTGTAGCATGGCCTTGTCTTTCAGAGACAAACAATTTGAAGGGTTTGGTATAGTCTGGTAGGCCTAGAGCAGGAGCAGATGCAATGGCACGTTTTAGTGTATTGAAATTATCCAGTGCTTCATTGGTCAGGCAGAATGGATCTGACTTGAGTGCATCATAGAGTGGTTGCATGAGCAGAGAGGCTTCTGGGATCCATGCTCGGCAGTAGGAAATGAGGCCTAAGAAGGCATGTAGAGATTTTGAAGTCCTTGGAGGTGGAATATCCAATACTGCTCTAACTCGGTCACGAGTGAGATGTCTGGTGCCTTGAGATAGACAATGTCCAAGGAAGATTACTGTAGGTTGACAGAATTGCAGCTTGAGAAGTGAAGCTTTGCATCCTTGTTCTGCTAAATAGCAAAGGAGACTAATTGAACATTCTTCAGTTGTAGGTATGTCATCTCCACAGAGCAGTAAATCATCCACATACTGGAGCAGGACAACTTTTGGATGGTCTGCTTGCCATGGATCAAGGATAGAGCACATGGCTTTTGCAAACTGACTTGGAGAGTTTTGTGCCCCTTGGGGCATGACAGTCCATGTGTACTGTTGCATTTCATGTGTGAAGGCGAACAGGTATTGGCAAATTGGATCCAGTGGTACACTGAAGAAGGCATTGGCCAGATCAATGACTGTGAAGTATTTTGCAGAAGGTGGGACCCCAGAGAGCAGAGTGTGCGGGTTTGGCACAATAGGGGTGTCCAGGACTGTTGCTTCATTTACTGCACGGAGATCCTGAACCATTCTGTACTTCTCTGGTTCACCTTTTGGAGTTTTCTTCTTCACAGGAAATAATGGGGTGTTGCATTTTGATTCACATTTCACGAGAGCACCCTTCTCCAAGAGTGCTTTGATTTGAATTGAAATAGCTGCAGCTTTTTGCTGGTTTTAAAGGATATTGTGGTTTTCTTGGTAACTTTGCTCCTGGAATGAGTTTTACCACCACAGGTGGAACCTTTAGGTGACCTATGTCCTCTGGGCCTGAGGACCATAGTTTTGCAGGTACCTTTGTCTTTAGACAATCTGGGAAATTGGACCTCTGTTCCTTTGCCTCCCCATGGGGTTCTTCTAAATGGAGCATCAAAGGCAGGGAGCACAAGGCAGAGGTGTCTGATACAGATAGAGGGGTAGATAGTTCTACCTGTCCATCTGGAGTGAAGATGATAGATGCCTAACAGGTTAATTGGGCATGTGGAGGATACCACAAAACGAGCAAGCAAGCTAGGGTAGTTGCCAACTCGTAGTGGAGTTGTTAAAGGACTGTGTCTTGGTTGGCCATCCACTCCTACACAAGAGACATCAATATTTGACAGAAAAGATGGGTCTGGCAGGTCTTGTTCTCGTAGAACACTTCGGGCTGCACCTGTGTCAACAAGAAATGTAGTAGGTTGTCCTTCAATGGGTAGAGTCACAGTGGCAAGTGGCCCCCCCTTATCCCCTGAAGACACTGCCATGACAGGGGTTAATGACACAGGCTTGCCAATTTCCTAATCATCTGGTTCCTCAACAATTGGAACTGTTTTCGGGGCTTTGGGGACATGTGCAGCCTTTGTCACTTTCTTGGGCTCTTTTTTGGGCTCTGGGCATTCACCTCTGAAATGTCCTTTAGCACCACAATTAAAGCAATGTCCATCCTCGGGTTTGGTGCCTTTTGGGACAGGTCCGGTGCGGGACACCATGAGAGGAGCTGAATTGGGCCTTCTAGGAGTCTGGGCAGATTCCAGACCCCTAGCAACTAAGAGTAAGGTATCCAGAGGGACTACCTTATATTCAGGGCGTGCAGCAATGATCCCCTTGCGTATGGAGTCTTTAACACCTTGGACAAATGCACCAGACAGCATTTGAGAATGGATCTTGTCCGTGAGATCAAATCCCAAATCTGTAAACAGTTGAAACAGTCTTGCATGAAACCTTTCCACTGATTCTCCCTTGTCTTGTACATTATCAGTAAGGCCAGCAGCCTGATCTGCAAGTTTGTCCTTAGCCCACTCTTTTAGTTGGTTGCAGAAAGTTACTCCGGAGGGGTAATCAATGTCACTTATGAGCAGATCTGTACTGAGGTGGCGGGCCATGCTGGGCCAGTATGCATCCCCGGCCTTAATAGCACAAATGCTCAGTAAATCACGCCATGCTGCGGAATAAGTCTTTTGAATCTGAACTATCCCTCGGTAAAAAGGCATAGGTTGCTTTTCTGGGTCAGGGAGTGATTTCATCAGGGCACTAGCCTGAGTAGGATTAAAAGCTACATATTTAGGAGGGGCCCGATCCCCCCGGCCCGTATGTCCGAAAGGATCATCGAGGGAACGGCGGGGTGGGGGCCCCGTGGCATCCTGTGAGCCCTGGGAGTGGGGAACATGGTCAGCTGGCTGTCACTTATTGCTGACTGAACCTTGGGAATGGACATCCCCTGGGCGCCATTTTGGGGTGCTGGCTGAGGGAATGCCCCAGCAACACAATTATCTTCCTTAGGACGGCTTACCGGCCAGAGGCCATAGCCCGGTGCCCCACGTTCTAGGCGCCAAATTGATGTAGATTAATTTAGAAATAAACAAATATGTTTAAATATCTATCTGTTCCTGTCCAAATCTGAGATGATTAAATTGCGTATACGCAGAAGTAAATTCACACTGACATACGGAGTTCAGGTTAAAATAACTTCAAGAAAATTTAATGGCATCTGATTAAAAGCGGGCTCGCAGGCCCTTATAAGAGCGAAATAACATCATCATTGAATATCAAGATATCAGTAAATAAACATCATTAATTGGATTAAGTGTTAAGTGGCTATGTCAATGTCCACCCATCAATATTATTAATTGGCTCAAGAACTAAGTGGTTAGCTAGGTGTCCTCCCACCGGGAGGTGGTGTTGTTCTGGACACGGGTGTGGACAGATGGCTCAAGCGCCATCTTACTCAGCACGAGGCTTACTCGGTGGGAAGGGGGGCTTGGGCGTCATTTTGGGTAGTTAGTGATGTCAGACTCGTGGTCAGGTTCAGGTTTCTTTTATGAATAGAACATTTCATTAGACCAGTTTTCCCATGGCCTTGACTATACTTTGTTGCAAGTTACAGGAGATTCAATAATTCCGGGGTTAGTCATGTCTTTATAGAAAATACAGTCTCTATTCATTATACTAAATGCTGTTAGGAAATTCTGTCATGTAATGTAGTTAAAATGGAGGATCTGTCATGATATGAAGTTAAAATGGAGTTAGTACAATAATTCAATACAGGTTTAATAAAGATTTTTTAATAATTCTACATCAGTACACTTGGTGCTCTAGCATCGAATTTTAAAACGTCTATGGGGGGGATGGTGGGGGGGGGGGGGTGGAGGAATGGTGAGGAGAACACACAATGGGGGGGTGAGTAGTGTGATGTATGGGCAGTTGGGCAGTGTATGAGTGTGCCTGTTCCTGTTGGCAGTTGGTGGAATGTTCGAGGGATTTGAAATGGCGGCTGCAGAAACCCTGTGTAACAAGCTGCAATATGAGGACCCTGTCATATATGTATTAATAAAGTGAGTACTTCGTTATACAGGAATTATTAACTGTTTTATACAAAACATCACAAGGAGAACACACAATGGGGGGGTGAGGAGAACACACAAGGGCGGGGGGAGTGAGGAGAAAACACGGGGGAGTGAGGTGAACACACAAAGGGGGGAGTGAGGAGAACACACAAGGGTGGGGGGAGTGAGGAGAACACACAAGGGGGGGAGTGTGGATAAAACACGGGGGGGAGTGAGGCGAACACACAAGGCGGGGAATTGAGGAGAGCACACGGGGGAGTGAGGAGAGCACACGGGGGTAAGGAGAATGTGGGGGGTTGAGGAGAACGTGGGGGGTTGAGGAGAACATGGGGGGGATGAAAGACCACTAAGGGAGGGAGGGGGTGGTGGAGAGACCACGAGGGGAGGTGAGGAGGGACCACTAAGGGAGGGTGGGGGGAGAGCAGAAACCACTAAGGGAGGGAGGGGGCGCACAGGAGAGAACACTAGGGGATGGTGGGTGAGGAGAGACCACTAAGGGGGTGGAGGTGAGAAGAGACCACGGAGGGAGGGGGTGGAGGAGAGAACTCTAGGGGAGGGTGGGGGGAGAGCAGAGACCACTAAGGGAGGGAGGGGGTGGAGGAGAGACCACTAAGGGAGGGGGGTAAGAAGAGACCAATAGGGGAGGGTGGGGGGAGGAGAGACCACTAATGGAAGGGGGAGAGGAGAGACCACTAATGGAAAGGGGGGGTAGAGGAGAGCAGAGACCACTAAGGGGGAGACGAGAGACCACTAATTGAAAATCGGGGAGAAAAGGAGAGGGAGGGGGGGAGGAGGGGGGGAGGAGAGTAGAGACCCCTAATGGACAGGGGAGGAGAAGAGAGACCACTAAGGGGCAGATGAGAGCTCTAAGGGATAGAAGGGAGAGCTCTATAGGACAGGGGGCAGGGCAGGGCAGGGAGATCTTTCACACTACGCACACACACACACACAATGCATCCCTATACATACACAGAAACACAACATGCTTCCCTTACACACAGAGAAACACACAATGCATCCATTACACACACGCACAGACAATGCAACCCTTACACATAAAGACAATGCATCCTTTGCACACAGGGGCGGACTGAGAACCCTCAGGGCCCCCGGGCAAAATAAATCAAGGGCCCCCTTACAGGCCCCACCCATACTCCGCAGCAAGCGCCACCCATGTCCCGCCTCCATGCACCGCCTCCAGCCACACCCTACACAATCTTTAGACACAAGGAACAAAAGTGCAATAATCCCTTCAAGGCCCCAGTAGAGACTACAATTGAGGGCTAATGGGCCATGGAGGGGGGTCTTTCTAGCAGAGGCTATCTCAGTGTCCTTTAGAGAGTGTGTTAGAAAGAATCCCCTCCAGGCCCTATTAGAGACTACAATGGAGTCTAACAGGCTTGGAAGGGGGTCTTTCTAACAGAGGCCATCTCAGTGTCCCTGCTGGAAACAGTCGCCTCCAGGCCCCAGTAGAGACTACAATTGAGGGCTAATGGGCCATGGAGGGGGGGAGCATTCTAGCAGAGGCTATCTCAGTGTCCTTTAGAGAGTGTGTTAGAAAGAATTTCCTCCAGGTCCCATTAGAGACTACATTAGAGATTAGAGAGGTCTCTCCAACACTCTGGTTCCTATTCACAATATAGCAACACAACATAGCAGATACCTAGGCCAAGTTGGCTCCTCTTACCTTAATTACTGTTGCTGGCTGGCAGTCTGTGGGCTTACTGGAAGGCTGTGGGCTTACTGGCTGCGGCTGGCAGGCTGTGGGCTTGCTGGCAGGCTGTGGGCTTGCTGGCTACTGCCGGCAGGCTGTGGGCTTGCTGGCTGCGGCTGTGGGCTTACTGGCTGCGGCTGGCAGGCTGTGGGCTTGCTGGCAGGCTGTGGGCTTACTGGCTACTGCCGGCAGGCTGTGGGCTTGCTGGCTGCGGCTGGCAGGCTGTGGGCTTGCTGGCTGCGGCTGGCAGGCTGTGGCTTGCTGGCTGTGGCTTGCTGGCTGGAAGGATGTGGCTTGCTGGCTGCGGTTGGCAGGCTGTGGGGTTGCTGGCTTTAAGCCTAACTGGTGGCCTGTAGGCTGGCTGGCTGTCTACTGGCCAGCCTGTGGGCTGGCTGGCCTGTGGGTTGGCTGGCTTGCTGGCTACTGGGGCACTCGTAGATTATTTAAAGAAATAATCCATGCACAATAACCACTACTACTCTGTGTAGTCGTTATGGTGCCAGGAGGGCCGGGCCCCCCTCCCAGAGTAAGTAGTCAAACCGTTTAAGAACAGTTTGACAACTTACCTGGGGTCTGCTGGGATATGAGGCTGTAGTAGGGTATAGGAGCAGTGGTGCAATGTGTAAGGGGTGCAGTCTGTGTGAAAGGTTCAGTGTGTGTGAGGGGGTGTAGTGTGTGAATGTGTAGGGTGTGTGGGGCAATATGTGTACGAGGGGGCTGTGTATGTGTGTGGCAATGTTAGTATGGGGGGCTGTGTGTGTATGGGTGGGCAGTGTATGTGTGTGTGTGTGAGGCAATGTGTGTAAATGTGTATGGTGTGTGTGGGGGCAGTGTGTGTGTATGGGGGGCAGTGTGTGAATGTGTATGGTGTGGGGGCAGTGTGTTTATGGGGCTAAAGTTCACTCTCACCACTGCGACCACCAGGAATACCTGGTGGTCACAGTGTTGAGAGTGAACTCTAGCCCGTAGCTCCAGGGCTAGAGTTTACTCTTGCAAGAGCCGTAACGTTGCCGTGGTAACCGCGGCAACGATCTGTGCTCGCGCAAGAAGGACCCAGAGGAGCTGCAGTGTCCTCTCTTCCTCCCTCCCCTGCCGGCTGCCCGCACGGTGCCTGCGGACAGGGGAGGGGGCAATTGCCCTCCTCTTACTCCCCCCTCCCCCTCTTCTTACCCCCTTCTTACTCCCACTCTCTTCTTACCCCCATTCTTATTCTCCCCTCTTCTTACTCCCCCATCCCCCTCTCCTTACTCCCCCTTCTTACTCTCCCCATCTTCTTACTCCCCCTCCCCCTCTTCTCACTCCCACCTCTTCTTACTCCTCCCTCTTCTTACTCCCCCCTCTTCTTACCCCCTCCCCGCTCTTCTTACCCCCCTCCCCTCTCTTCTTACTCCCCTTCCTCTTTTTACTCCCCCCTCCCCTCTTCTTACCCCCTTTACTCCCCCCTCTCTTCTTAATCTCCCCTCTTCTTACCCCCTCCCCCCTCTTCTTACTCTCCCCTCCCCCTCTTCTTACTCCCCCCTTCCTCTTTTACTCCCCCTCTTCTTACCCCCTTCTTACTCCCCCCTCCCTTCTTACCCCCTCTCTCTCTTCTTACCCCCTCCCTCTTCTTACCCCCTCTCTTCTTACCCCCTCCCTCTCTCTTCTTACCCCCCTCCCTCTCTCTTTTTACCCCCCTACTCCCCTCTCTCTTTTTACCCCCTCCCTCTCTCTTTTTACCCCCCCTCCCTCTCTTTTAACCCCCCCTCTCTCTTTTAACCTCCCCTCCCTCTCTCTTTTAACCTCCCCTCTCTCTTTTAACCCCCCCTCCCTCTTTTAACCCCCCCTCCCTCTCTCAAACCCCCCTCCCTCTTTTAAACCCCCCTCCCTCTTTTAAACCCCCCTCCCTCTCTCTTTTAACCCATCTCTTTTAACAACCCCCCCTCTCTTTTAACCCCCCTCCCTCTCTCTTTTAACCCCCCTCCCTCTCTCTTTTTATCCCCCCTCCCTCTCTCTTTTAACCCCCCTCCCTCTCTATTTTAACCCCCCTCCCTCTCTCTTTTAACCCCCCCTCCCTCTCTCTTTTAACCCCCCCTCCCTCTCTCTTTTAACCCCCCTCCCTCTCTCTTTTAACCCCCCTCCCTCTCTTAACCCCCCTCTCTCTTTTAACTCCCCCCCCTCCCCTCCCTCCCTCTCTCTTTTTACCCCCTCCCCGTAGCGTGGCCGAGAGGCTCTGCGTCCGCGGTGCCGGCCGGATTGATAGGAAGGTGCACACACACTGAGTGTGCACCTTCCTGTCAGTCCGGCCGGGTACAGGAAACAGAAACTCCTGTTCCGCGCGGAACAGGAGTTTCTGTTTCCTGTACCCGGCCGGACTGACAGGAAGGTGCACACTCAGTGTGTGTGCACCTTCCTATAACTCCGGCCGGCACCGCGGACGCAGAGCAGCTCGGCCACGCTACGGGGAGGGGAGGTGAGAAGCTGCAGCCGCCTGAGGCTCTTAAGAGAGCGCTCAGGCGGCTGCAGCATTTAAAGGGGCGGCCGGGCCCCCTGATGGCGGGCCCCCCTACCGGCCGGGCCCTCGGACCATGTCCGAAGTGCCCGACCGGTCAGTCCGCCCCTGTTTGCACACATACACAGAAACACACAATACATCCCTTAAACACAAAAACACACTGCTTTCTATCCCTTACACAAAAACACACTTCTTCCACTACACAGAAACACACTGCATCACCTACACAAACTGGTATCCCTATACACTACATTCCATAAGCACACACATAACATCCTCTATAATAACACATCCCCTACACACTCCACTCCCTGTAAACGAACTCATGGGTGGAACATGTAGGTGGACTTATGGGTGGGCCTTATGGGCATACTCACCGTCAGGCCCTGGGTGCCCAGACCTTGAGCTGTGTAAGGGGCCCCAAGAAATGGAGCTGCTTCCCGTTCTCTCAGAACATTGAATTTTGTGACCACAGTTACAAACATCCTCCAGAGATCCTGTTCTACACCAGACCAGTGGAGCCACACTGCAGCCAGAGCACATCACCATCCTCATCTGGTTGTAAGTAGGCAATCTAGTATATTATTAGTGACACTTATCTCTAATTTACCTCACATTAAAGCGACACTATATTCCCCAGAACCACTGCTGCGTAATGAAGTGGTTCTGGTGTCTATAGCCTGTCACTGCAGGCTTTTTAATGTAAACACACACTGTGTGCAGCACTGGCGTTAGTTCATATGGCAGATCATTTGGGTGGGTCATTGTGATATCATATGGGAATTTTTCTTTTGTCTAGGGCAGCAAAAATCCTTGCACCGGCCCTGTCCTTTTATAATATTAAAGTGCCAGTCATCAGTTTTGGCTCTGTAGGGGCCATGTCTTTCAAGCACCCTCATTCTCTGACTTTTTGAGGTTGCAGGAATGACATGGTCTAATAAGTCTGCACATATACATTTTTAAAGGCATGTTATGTCCATTTCATTGCCCTGTCGTAGTTTCTGTTTCTAGCAACCCATTTGCCATTCTGTGTATCTGTGTGTGTGGATGTGCTACTGTGTGTATCTCTGAAAGAGCAGGATAGGCCAGGTACCTTGTGTGCCTGGACCATTCTGTTATTTCTCCTAATGACTAATGTCTTGCAAGCCTCAGGTGACCCCTTTGTTTCTACAGTGTGTGTGTGTATCTCTGTCTGGGTCAGCGTGTGCATCTGTGTGTATCTGTGTGTGTGTATCTGTGGGTTTTTTTTTAGGTGTGGTGGGGAATGTGATTGCATGACAGGGAGTGTGGGGCAGGTTTCAGGGGAACAAAGCAAATGCTTGCCCAGGGTCAAATCAATATTAAAGACGACCCTGGGTCCATGATAGTTTACAGTTTTGATTGTTGCTGCTAGAACTCCCAACTACAAGTCTAGGGACCCGCTTTGGTGTCTGATTGTACCATGATGGGTAGTTAGTCCCAGCCACAGAGCTTCCAGTGTGACTACAGATCAAACAAACATCACTACCAAGGGAGGGACACAGATACGGTGGAATACTGAATCACCACAAACTGAGCCACAAAACATGAAAAAAGACCATGATATATTAACAATATTTATAAAAATATATTTAAGCTTTGTGTCAGATTTGTATATCCTACTTAAATGAAGAAAGCAGCCCAGGACATGGTGCAGATGGTAAGTAACTGATCTGTGACTGTAACTCCCTAGATTCAACTTAAACACTTGCTGAAACATTGCACATTTACAGTTATTGCCTGCCTTATTTAAATATTTTATTTTTGGGGGGCTGGGCCGGCCCGCCGAGATGAACAGTCGCAGGAGAGACCAGCTCCTGCAAACCAAGTACTATTAACAACCGCAACCTTCGGCATGTAAGGGCCACTGGAGCCGAGGAGAGGCTTGCTCCAGGAGTTTAAGTCCCTCGGAGGAGAGATCCCTGCTGCATCAGGCGGGACCTTGCCCGGTGGTGAGTGGAGTGGACGGCCATCGATCCACTTTCCTGCCCAACGGAGCCCGACAGACAAGCTGACCCATTGCAGACCCGGTCCCGATGACCCCCCTCTGGACCTGGGGGTGATCCCGGTCATCCCATAACAGCACTCGGGGCAATATCACGCTGCTACATAAGCCCAAGGCCCAAAACAAGATGGCCACCAGACCTGGGCCCACTTCTCTGAAGGTCTGCTTACAGCCTACTATCATGGCGGATCCGCTCGTACAAGACTCTGAAAACTCGTGCACACAACTCTGGGCAAAGCTGCAAAAGAGCGGACAATCTCCTGTCCATCAGTGCCAACCTACCGAAAAATGATGCATGGAGCAGCCCCAACTGTGTGTCCCTCGGGTGATACCGCCAAGATGTAGACACAGATGAACGGCGCAATCTAAGCACCAACCTCGACGGCACAACCTCCAAGCCAGCTACCTCTTACCTGAACCGCAAACTGCTCAGGAGGGTCCCTGACGACAATTATCCCGCAGAAGGAGAACTACGCGCAAGCAGTGCCGGATACACGAAAGAGAAAGCCCACACACTCCGGATCCAATGACCGGTCAAGAATGGCCTCAGAGAGGCACTGCACCAGAGCGGGCTGCAGATAGAGCTCATTGGAACGTCCTGCTCTAGCATGCTGGACTCAGGTTACTCAGTGGCCATGCCTAGCCCTCTGTAGGAAGTGGCTGTGTGAGAGCTAAAAGCGATCTCCACAATGACACTTGCCCTGATATTCTTTGTGTCGTAGCCTGTAAACCAAACCAAATGCTGTATTAGCTAAAGTCCTATCAATTAACCCCAGAGGCACTAATAGCCTGATACCTCACTAGTACTCCACAAGCCGCTGAGTTTAAATATAAATATAGCTATACCTCCACTGGTGCATAGGACAAGCTTTAGGTCAGTACTAGTTACCACTGACATGCACTGAGCAATATTCCTTTGTAACACTGCCAGGGGTTTAAAACGTAGTACTCATCTGCTGTGTCATAAGTTAACCATGTCTGGAGAGACTAGCGATGTTATTCTACAATATAGGCAAGTTATAGCAATGTTATCCGTTATCCAACACCTCCTAGCCTATACACACACAGCATAACGCATATAGGCACTATATATTAACCAGCTACTGTTATACTACGAAACATGTTAACACATCATCCTTACACTAACATAGTTGACTTAGCATCGTTCAGCATCTCACATTTCATTTTATTTTTATTTCACTCTGATAATAAAACTGTCTAACCAAGCTTGCTAAAAATATATAATATGTGCAAATTTTCATGCCACTGTACGACTTATGCGAATCTTGAAATACACTGTTGTGGCTGATCTCTGTTTGTAACAGAAATGCAACTCCCTTGATTCTCAGCCAATAGTGTAGGCTGAGCATCAATAGACGTGCAAGTCTACCACAAATAGAGATCAGACTGGAGGGCCAAAGTTTCTCTCCTGCTGTGGAAAAATGCATTGCCGGTACTCTGCCAAGGCTGGCTAACTATCAACGGAGGTGGACTGCACATTTGTTCCACAAGATTGATTCCCATTGTTGGCAACACGTGCAACAATTACCAGCAATAAGTCAGAAAGTAAATACTGTATATTCCTGGTTTCAAGCATTCTGTTAACAGAGACAAGTTTACAATTGAAATTCAGATAAAACGAATCAAAATAGGAGTGAAATTTGGTTTATTACAATCTCTGTGTTGTATTCAGGTAAACTGATTCGGACAAATACATTTTCTGTCCGTGCAATAGTCATTATACACATTACCATTACAACTGTAATACAATTATAAAAAAGTTTCCAAAAAAATGACAGCACCACTAGGGTAGTCAGCTGGTGAGGCTTATCTCTATTATTTACTACTACTATTATGGCAGTAAATGTTTAGAAGACCTAAAATATATTGTCATTTTTTTAATTTATACATTTGCTAGTAATATGTCTAGCACACTACATAGGTGGAATATTTTTTTTCTATCAAGTAAAAAAAAATATTACTGTTCACTTTAATTCATTGTACGTAAATATTCAAAGAAGTAGAAGCTCTGTAAACAAAAATATTACTTGTAGCCTGTTTGACTTTTTATTGACATGGAGACTAAAACTGGACTACAAGGGGATGTGAAGCATACTCCCATAAAAAATACAAACTGCCCCCCACATAAACAAAATGTCATGGAAATTTGACAGACAATAATAATCAATGATATGGCATTACATTGTTCCTCTGCTTTTTGCACAAATGTTCTTCACTGTTATATTAATGACTCGGATGTTAATATATAAAACCCCAGCTTAGAACCCAGATACAGGATGTGCAGGAGATACGGTTAACAAACATGGGACATCCAAGCAAGGATGTGTAGTGATGGGACAAATTGCTCTTGGTAGTGTGCACTATTCAGTTCAAACGTGGAGAAATCAAATCACTATTTAAAAGAAATGATGGAAGATACATGGAAGTAATTTCCAACATAGACATTTCTAAAGTATTTTAGAACTCATTTGGAGATGCATTGTGTCTCACTTGGAAAAATAAGTATGTCCTAAAAGTTATAGGTACCGTAGTTTGAAAATTGTAATAAAAGAGCCAGTTGCAAATTTCAAGCATTATCTATGTATGTCTACAACTGATACCACGACATAAGGATGGTAGGTCAGCTCAAATGATTCTGGAAACAATAAAATATAACATAACTGTATTATGGATACATTCAAATTGGGATAGAATATTTTATTAGAGATTAGAAATGTTAAATCTGGATTCATTTTATACAAACAGTTGCCCTCTGCTGTTCAGTTTGAGAGTTGCAGGCTTGGATTGTGACTTTGTTTTCTACCAGTTTGTGTCACAGTGTACGGTGCATTACCACCAGCATAGAGAAGGCAGTGATAGTCTCCATCATCATCAGCCTGCAATCTGTTAATGGACAGGACAGCCAAACCCCCTGATATAGATCCGGTGAACCGATCTGAGGTCAATGAGGGTCTATTGTTTTGGTTGCTGCTAGTACTGTAAACTACAAGTTTAGGGACACCCCCGGGTGTCTGATAGTACCATGATGGGTAGTTACCCCCAGTCACTGAGCCTCCACTGCGCCCACAGGTCAGACGGCCATCATTACCAATGGACCCAGATATTGCAGCTTCCTGAGTGACCACAAACTGAGCCGCAGAACCTGAAACAAGACAATGAATAATAATCACAATTAGAACGCTGTAGGGTTTCTGATGTGAGCTGTCTGTGCAGGTTCTTATATCTTACATGAGCAATAAGAGCTGAGAATGAGGAGGAGGACAGCCCAGGACATGGTGCAGGCAGCTCTGCAATAACTGACAAACAGATCTGTGAATGGAACCGTCCAGGTTCCCCTTAAATCCATAGAGATATGTCATATTTAAATACATGCAAATCATATGAAACATTTTGGGTTGGTGAATTTGTGACACAGGCCAGACGGAACAAGATTCTACAGCTGTGGGATTTTTAATAACTGGTGATATTGGGGAAGTTTTTACCTTTAAGGCAAATTAATATCTCATTCTCTGTTTTTTGTGATAGACTATATACTATTACAATCACTCACTAAGGACCAAATAAATATGATTACAAACTATTTCAGAAAAATGATAGCTGACCGCTGCTTATTTGTTATCTGGTGTTTAGATCCCTCCTAATGCATAAAGGAACACTCTGATTAAATGCAGTATTTAAGTTTTAAAAGAAAAGAAAAGAAAGCTAAACTAAAGCTTATTACTATTGTACAGCGCTACGGAATCTGATGGCGCTATATAAATAATAAAATAATAATAATTACTCTCTTCCTGAAGACTCAGGGGAAAGTGCTCCCTCGCCGCCTGCCCACCCGCCTGCACGTCCGGCTGCCTCCCTGCCCAGCAGCCCCACTGGACCCCAGGTGAAAAATCCACCCAGCTATCCCAAAAGTAGGGAGGTTGGGTGGATTTCAATTAAAAAAATAAAATAATAATAATTGTGAGTGGGGGAGATGTGTGTGTGTGTCAGTGAATGTGAGTGTGTGTCAGTGAATTTGAGGGTGTGTCAGTGAATACGAGTGTGTGTGTGTCAGTGAATGTGAGTGTGTGTGTCAGTGAGTTTGAGTGAGTGTGTGTGTCTGTCAGTGAGTGTGTGTCGGTCAGTGAGTGCATGTATCTGTCAGTGATTGCGTGCGTCTGTCAGTGAGTGCGTGCGTCTGTCAGTGAGTACGTGTGTCTGTCAGTGAGAGTCTGCGTCGGTCAGAGAGTGTGTGTACGAGTAAGTGTATGTCTGTCTATCAGTGTGCAAACCAGTGAGTGTTTTTTTTTGGTCATTGTTTGTCAGTGTATATGAGAGTGTGTGTCTGTCAATGAGTGTGTGCGTCTGTCAGTGAGTGTTCGTCTGTCAGTGAGTGTGTGTCTGTCAGTCAAAATGCGGCCTTGACAGGATGGTTTGGGGAAAATTTAAATTGGGGGGCGGTTATCTGAGAGCACATTCTTAACTGATTTTTTTATCTTGGCTTGTTCCTGACTACCCGCTTTTCTGGTCTGGTAGACCAAGGGATATGGTCTAAGGTTATTCGGTAAATAATTGGTTAGTGCTGGTTCCTATTAATTGGCTATCTACTTGTAGTGGAGTAATAGTATTATCCACGGTATCTCCGCTGGTAGACAGGATAAAGCAGGTCCAAAACAGGCAAAATGCAGGTAGCGTAGTTACAATCCCTTCCTCCCAAGAACTAGACGACACATAGCTTGGAGGTCAACTGAGGTTTTTAATTACTGGCACAGTATTTATGTGGTTACAGATGTACAGGGTTTCCCAAGTCCCAATGCAGGGTTTGTCCAGTAGAGGACTACATGGGGGACTGGGTTTTACACATACAATACCCATCATACATTGCTGTACCAAGGAGATAACTATCCCAGCATGCATTGCTAAGGGGAGTATCCCTTGGTACAGAGGAACACAGTTTTCATATTAAAATCTATAACTAACATAATATTTATGCCATACAGCTGTTTAACCATTTATTACATAGCTGGGACCTGGGAGCACAGTTAAGTGAACTTGCGCTCAGATCCCAGCACAAATAACCGAACGCCGTTCAGTTTCCCTTATCAGGACCACTTCGTTTAACCGATTGCCTGAATGGAGGGAATGAAAGTCCCGAAAACGGTAAACTCCCGAATGGCTCGGAAGTCCAGCGGGGCTTGTGCCATCGAGTAGCCGATTTTAGTTCCAGGCACTCGACGACAAAACCCCGCTGGCTTTCCGCGAACAAAGATGGCCGCCGCCTCGTGTTCGGTACACGAATGACGGCCACCCGTAACAAACCGCAATTAGCTTGGATACAATGTTGCAAACTACCTAATTGGAGACACACGACCGACTACGGGTGGTCTCCTATTCGGTACTTTGCTTATCCCACGAACAGTGCAGTGATTCACTGTTCGTGGGTACTCAGGCTTATCATTAGCGGTATTCATGTGCTGTAACACACGAATGCCGCATACATTGCAAAATACAAAATACAGAAGGAAAATTATACAATTTGTTTTAAAACTACAATTTGGATCTATGAGTGGCTGGATTTGCCACAATGCTCCCCCAGAACCAAGCCGGCATACACAGTCTGATCCCAACGGATCGGCTTGGGGATGTCCGGAGGAGTGGTTTCCCGGGCGGTATTGGATAGTAAAGTCAAATGGCTGCAGCGCCAAACTCCAGCGCAGCAGCCTGGCATTGTCTCCTGATACCCGGTTCAGCCAGACCAACGGGTTGTGATCTGTGAGTAGAGAAAATGTTTGTCCGTATAAATATGGTTGCAGTTTCTTGAGGGCCCACACCACGGCAAGGCATTCCTTTTCGATGGCGGCGTAGCTTACTTCTCGGGGTAAAAGTTTTCTGCTTAAGTAAGCTACAGGATGCTCGCCGCCATCTGCTCCGACTTGGCTCAGTACTGCTTACAATCCAAACATAGAAGCGTCTGTATGGACGAGAAAGCGTTTAGTTGGATCAGGAACAGCAAGTACAGGTGCGTTAACAAGAGCAGTTTTCAGTAGTTGGAATGCCTGTTCACACTCTGGGGCCCATACTACTAACTTAGGGAGATTTTTGCAGGTTAAATCAGTGAGGGGTTTGGCCAGGGTACTGTAATCGGGCACAAATTTTCAATCATACCCTGCGGTACCTAAAAATGCTAGAACCTGGGTTTTGGTGCGGGGGGTTGGCCATTTGGCTACGGCCTCTATCTTGGCCGGTTCTGGCTTCTGCTGGCCACTTCCTACTTGGTGTCCTAGATACTGGACTTCAGCCATCCCTATATGGCACTTACTAGGCTTAAGGGTTAGCCCTGCCTCCCTAATACGATCTAAGACGGCTCCTTCATGGCTCAGGTGGTCGGTCCAGGAATAGCTAAAGATCGCTATGTTGTCCAGATGGGCGCATGCGTATTCCTGAAACCCGTCTAATAGTCGGTCTACCATCCTCTGGAAGGTGGCTGGAGCGTTTTTCATTCCGAATGGCATGACCCTGAACTGGTACAGACCAAATGGAGTGACAAACGCCGACTTAGGGATGGCGTCCTCGGCTAAAGGTATTTGCCAATACCCTTTGCAAAGGTCGATCGTGGTTAGATATTGGCCTCTGGCCATCTTGTCTAAAAGCTCGTCTATCCGCGGCATTGGGTAGGCGTCTGATACAGTTTTATCATTGAGCCTTCTATAATCTACGCAGAAGCGGGTCGTTCCATCCCGCTTTGGCACTAGTACCACTGGGAAAGCCCATGGGCTATCTGAATGCTCGATGACTCCTAATTGCAACATTTCCTCAATCTCCTTACGCATATGCTCTTTTACTGCTTCTGGAATACGGTAAGGAGGTTGGCGGAGGGGTGTTTGGCCTGGGGTTTCTACCCGGTGGGTGGCTAATGGCTTATACCCGGGGAGGTTGGAAAAGGTGGCTCCCTTTTCCCTAATTAAACTTTGGGCCTGGGTTTTCTCCTGAGGATTCAAGCTCTCCCCTAATTGTACAGCGGCTAGATCCTCTTTTTGGGCTTCTCTGGCGAGAAGATCTGGTAGTGGTGGGTTATCCGCGTCCTCTGTGGCAGAGGCACATATCTTGGTCACCTCCTCTGTGCGCTCATGGTAGCGCTTCAGCATGTTCACATGGAGCATGCGTCTGCCCCCTGCTCCAGCGCACGGGCCAATTATATAGGTGGTATCGCAGATTTGCTCTACCACCTTGAATGGGCCCTGCCAGGAGGCCTGCAGCTTGTCACTGGGTACTGGCCGTAAGATTAACATCTTCTGCCCGACCTGAAAGCTGCGGTCCCTGGCCCCCCTATCGAAACATCTGCGTTGTCGTTGTTGGGCTGCCTGTAGGTTGTTCCATACTGTCTGAGTTAAAGCCTCTAAGCGCTCCCGAAACTCCAGTACATATGGTACAATAGGGGTACCATTAGTGGTAACACCCCCCTCCCAGTGTTCTCTAATCAAATCCAGGGGTCCTCTCACCCTCCTCCCAAACAATAATTCAAAGGGCAAGAACCCTGTGGACTCTTGGGGCACTTCCCTATATGCGAACAGCAAGTGGGGTAGGAATTGCTCCCAGTCTTTCTGCGTGTCTATGAACGTCCGGATCATTTGTTTAAGCGTTCCGTTGAATCGTTCACAGAGACCATTAGACTGGGGGTGGTAGGATGAGTTAAGGATAGATTTTACCCCACATACCCCACTTTCCAGAGCTGGTGAGTGACCTCTGCCGTGAATTGGGTACCTCTATCCGAAATAATCTCCCGGGGTAATCCCATGCGGGAGAATATTCGCATAAGGGCATCCACTACGGTCTCGGCATATACATTGGTTAGGGCCGCCGCTTCGGGGTATCTGATGGCGTAGTCCACTACGGTCAAGATGTACTTCTTGCCGGAGGGACTGGGTTTTTTCAGCGGTCCTATTATGTCTACCGCTACTCGACTAAACGGTTCTTTGATTATAGGTAGAGAGTAAAGTTTGGTTTTATAGCGGTCTCCCCTTTTCCCTACTCTCTGGCAGGTATCACAGGTATTGCAATATTGTCTAATATCCTGGGAGATACCTGACCAGAAGAAATTTTGAGTCAGCCAATGTTTAGTTCGGCTAATTCCTAAATGACCTGAGAAAGGTATGTCGTGTGCTATGCGCATTAACTCCTGCCTGTACTTCCGAGGCACAATTAACTGTTTTATGGGAATGGGGATAGATCCGGCTACTATCTTCTCTGCATACCGGTATAATAACCCTTTATCCCAAGCATATTTTCCCCTTCTAGGCCTGCCTGGTTCTTGTCTATTCGGTCTTTGTAAACCTGCAGGGAATGATCTGCACCAAATTCTAGAGGGGCATCCCAGGAAAGGGCAGTGTGATTGGGAGTGGCATCGCTTACCTGAGCCTCAGAGTCGGTGGGTGGTGCCGTGGTGAGAGCCTGTTGTCGGGTGACGACTGGGTATGCCTCCTGTGTGGTGGGTCGTGGAATAAAAGCGGAGGTGAGCTCATCCAAGTCATTTCCCAAAATAACATCCGCTGGCAAGTCTTGCATCATCCCCACCTCCACCTGCCCTGCCCCTGCTCCCCAATTCAAATGTATTTTGGCAGTGGGAACTTTGTAAATTGCTCCCCCTGCCACCCGTACTGCTATACAATCCCCCGTGAGTTGGTCTTTTGGAACCAGATGATTTTGGACCAAAGTGATGGTGGCCCCAGAATCCCTCAGTCCTTACATACGTTTCCCTTCTATGTGGACCACTTGTCGATGGCTTTGGCAATTGTCCGAGGCTGCTTGCACAGGGTTGACTTCATGGAGCATGCCTAGCGGTTCTTCCATCTGGGTGGTGGTGGAGGGCTGTACAAATGCTCCTGTCTGGTAGCAGTGCACTGCTGCTCTAGGGACAGGCTGGGCCATAATGATCGTGCCCTGTTTCGGGGACAGTCCCTTTGTACATGTCCTAGTTGGTTGCAGGTATGGCATCGGATGTGTGCCCGGTTGGTGTATCTGGGTTGGTACTGATTGTAGGGCCCCCTGCTCGTGGGGGGGTCAGCCACAGCCGGTCGGTAAGTGCTTGGCTGGGGAAATACTTTAGGCAGTGGGCGCTGTTCTCGCCTAGTGTCTTGGTGTTCGTCGGCTAGTTTAGCAGCGTCTTGTAAGGTACACGGTTTACGGTTTCTTACCAAGTTCTGCATCTCTGTAGATAATCTCCGGTAGAACTGTTCCAGCAGCAGTAGTTGCATAATGCCATTCTTTGTGGTTGCTTGTGCTCAGTGGCGGCTCTAGACTTTATGAGGCCTTAGGCGAAAGTCAAACAAGAGGCCCCCATTAACACGCATAGTAAAAAAACATATAGGGGTTTCATCGTGTGTATAATGAGCTGCTGTTATATTGAATGACAGGCTTGCAGCACTGGATACAGAGATTTACTCTCTGTATTCGCTGTTGGGGTGAGTGTGGCACGGTTGAAGGAGAAAGTGTACCAGGGCGAGGGTAGGTGAGAGTGACAGGATGAGGGAGGGTTATGTGACAGGGTGAGTGTGGCATGTCTAGGCAGGATGAGTGACAGGATAGGAGAAGTTAATGTGATAGGGTGAGTGTGGAAGAGCGAGGGCTGGTAATTGTGGTATGGATGGAGAGGGTGAGAGCAACAAGATTAGGAGAGGTTAATGTGAGCGAGGCTGGGTGAAGGGGGCATGACAGCATGTGGTGGGTGACAGTGTGGAGGTGGCTGTATGTGTGTGGAATTGTGACGGTGGGTAGGTGAGAGTGTGGGAGGCAGTGTTGAAAAGGGTGACAGTGTGTGCAGGGGCAGTGTGTGGGAGAGGTGACTGTATGTATTAGTGACAGTGTTGGGGGTTGACAATATGGGGTGCAAGTGTGTGAAAGGGTAACAGGGTGAGGGAGCAGTGTAGAGGAATGTGACAGTTTAGGGGTCAGGGTGTGAGTGAGTGATAGTGAGGAGGAAGATGACAGTGTGGGGTGGCAGTGTGGAGGATGGTGACAGTGTGTGACAGTGTGGGGGGTCAGGGTGTGTAACAGTGTGGGAGGGCAAGGTGTGTGGGACACAGTGTAAAGAGGGCAGGGTGTGCGACAGCATGAGGGGGCAGTGTGTACGACAGTGTAGGGGGAAGGGTGTGTGACCGTGTGGGTGGCAAAGTGTGTGGAAGACAGTGAAGGGGGCAGTGTTTGTGACAGTGGAGGGGGCAGTGTGTGTGACAATGGGGGGGCATTTTGTGTGAGAAACTGTGTGGGGGCAGGGTGTGTGAGAGACAGTGTGAATGACAGTGTAGGGTGCAGGGTGTGTGAGAGTGATTGAGTCAGTGGTGGAAGCAGAATGTGTGGGAGACAGTGTGGGGGCAGGGTATGTGGTGGTCAGTGTGGGGGGCAGGGTATATGGGGTGCAGTGTGGGGGGCAGGGTATGTGGTGGTCATTGTGGGGGGCAGGGTATGTGGTGGTCAATGTGGGAGACAGTTTCTGTGTTGGTCAGTGTGGGGGGCAGTGTATGTGATGGTCAGAGTGGGGGGCAGTGTATGTGATGGTCAGTGTGAGGGGCAGGGTATGTGGTTGTCAGTGTGGTCGTCAGTGTATCTGGTTGTCAGTGTGGTCGTCAGTGTGGGTGGCAGTGTATGTGGTGGTCAGTGTTGGGGGTATGGTATGTGGTTGTCAGTGTGGGGGCAGGCAATGTGGGTGGCAGGGCAACATGGCTGCAGTGTATGTGGTGAGCAGGGCAGTGTGGGGGGCAGGGTATGTGGGTGGCAGGGCAGTGTATGTAGGGACAGGGTATGTGGGTGGCAGGGCAGTGTTGGTGGTAGGGTATGTAGGGGCAGGGTATGTGGGTGGCAGGGCAGTGTTGGTGGTAGGGTATGTAGGGGCAGGGTATGTGGGTGGCAGGGCAGTGTTGGTGGTAGGGTATGTGGGTCGCAGGACAGTGTGGGGGTGGGAGGGCAGTGTTGGGGCGGGGCAGTGGGGGTGGGAGGGCAGTGTTGGAGCAGTGGGGGTGGGAGGGCAGTGTATGTGGTGAGCAGGGCAGTGTGGGGGGCAGGGTATGTGGGTGGCAGGGCAGTGTTGGTGGTAGGGTATGTAGGGGCAGGGTATGTGAGTGGCAGGGCAACATGGCTGCAGTGTATGTGGTGAGCAGGGCAGTGTGGGGGGCAGGGTATGTGGGTGGCAGGGCAGTGTATGTAGGGACAGGGTATGTGGGTGGCAGGGCAGTGTTGGTGGTAGGGTATGTAGGGGCAGGGTATGTGGGTGGCAGGGCAGAGTTGGTGGTAGGGTATGTAGGGGCAGGGTATGTGGGTGGCAGGGCAGTGTTGGTGGTAGGGTATGTGGGTCGCAGGACAGTGTGGGGGTGGGAGGGCAGTGTTGGGGCGGGGCAGTGGGGGTGGGAGGGCAGTGTTGGAGCAGTGGGGGTGGGAGGGCAGTGTATGTGGTGAGCAGGGCAGTGTGGGGGGCAGGGTATGTGGGTGGCAGGGCAGTGTTGGTGGTAGGGTATGTAGGGGCAGGGTATGTGGGTGGCAGGGCAGTGTGGGGGTGGGAGGGCAGTATTGGGGACAGGGCAGTAGGGGTGGGAGGGCAGTGTTGGGGCAGTGGGGGTGGGAGGGCAGTGTTGAGGACAGGGCAGTGGGGGGTGGAAGGGCAGTGTTGGGGCGGTGGGGTGGAAGGGCAGTGTTGAGGCGGTGGGGTGGGAGGGCAGTGTTGGGGAAGTGGGGGTGGGAGGGCAGTGTTGGGGCAGTGGGGATGGGAGGGCAGTGTTGGGGCAGGGCAGTGGGGGGTGGGAGGGCAGTGTTGAGGACAGGGCAGTGGGGGTGGGAGGGTAGTGTTGGGCCAGTGGGGTGGGAGGGCAGTGTTGAGGATAGGGCAGTGGGGGGTGGGAGGGCAGTGTTGGGGCAGTGGGGTGGGGGGGCAGGGCAGTGGGGGGGTGGGAGGGCAGTGTTGGGGCAGTGGGGTGGGAGGGCAGTGTTGGGGCAGTGGGGTGGGAGGGCAGTGTTGGGGCAGTGGGGTGGGAGGGCAGTGTTGGGGCAGGGCAGTGGGGTGGGAGGGCAGTGTTGGGGCAGTGAGGGTGGGAGGGCAGTGTTGGGGCAGTGGGGTGGGAGGGCAGTGTTGGGGCAGTGGGGGTGGGAGGGCAGTGTTGGGGCAGTGGGGTGGGAGGGCAGTGTTGGGGCAGGGCAGTGGGGGGAGGGAGGGCAGTGTTGAGGCAGGGCAGTGGGGGGTGGGAGGGCAGTGTTGAGGACAGGGCAGTGGGGGTGGGAGGGTAGTGTTGGGCCAGTGGGGTGGGAGGGCAGTGTTGAGGATAGGGCAGTGGGGGGTGGGAGGGCAGTGTTGGGGCAGTGGGGTGGGGGGGCAGGGCAGTGGGGGGGTGGGAGGGCAGTGTTGGGGCAGTGGGGTGGGAGGGCAGTGTTGGGGCAGTGGGGTGGGAGGGCAGTGTTGGGGCAGTGGGGTGGGAGGGCAGTGTTGGGGCAGGGCAGTGGGGTGGGAGGGCAGTGTTGGGGCAGTGAGGGTGGGAGGGCAGTGTTGGGGCAGTGGGGTGGGAGGGCAGTGTTGGGGCAGTGGGGGTGGGAGGGCAGTGTTGGGGCAGTGGGGTGGGAGGGCAGTGTTGGGGCAGGGCAGTGGGGGGAGGGAGGGCAGTGTTGGGGCAGGGCAGTGGGGGGTGGGAGGACAGTGTTGGGGCAGTGGGGTGGGAGGGCAGTGGGGGGTGGGAGGGCAGTGTTGGGGCAGTGGGGTGGGAGGGCAGTGTTGGCGCAGTGGGGGTGGGAGGGCAATGTTGGGGCAGAGGGGGATGGGAGGGCAGTGTTGGGGCAGTAGGGGATGGGAGGGCAGTGTTGGGGCAGTGGGGGATGGGAGGGCAGTGTTGGGGCAGTGGGGGATGGGAGGGCAGTGTTGGGGCAGTGGGGGATGGGAGGGCAGTGTTGGGGCAGTGGGGGATGGTAGGGCAGTGTTGAGGACAGGGCAGTGGGGTGGGTGGGAAGTGGGGGGTAGGAGGGCAGTGTGTGTGGAGGCTGTGACAAGCCTCCACACAATTAAATACCTTATGTTTTACCCTGGTGGTCCGGTGGTTGAAGTCCCTGGTGGTCCGGTGGTTGAAGTCCCTGGTGGTCCGGTGGGATAACTGTTCCGTCTGCAGCTCCGCGAGAGCTGCAGACCTTGTTCTCGCGAGTCCCTATCAGAGCGTTGCCGTGGTAACCCACGGCAACGCTCTGTGTGCTCGCGAGAATCACGTTTGGCTGCAGTGTATGTGGTGAGCAGGGCAGTGTGGGGGGCAGGGTATGTGGGTGGCAGGGCAGTGTATGTAGGGACAGGGTATGTGGGTGGCAGGGCAGTGTTGGTGGTAGGGTATGTAGGGGCAGGGTATGTGGGTGGCAGGGCAGAGTTGGTGGTAGGGTATGTAGGGGCAGGGTATGTGGGTGGCAGGGCAGTGTTGGTGGTAGGGTATGTGGGTCGCAGGACAGTGTGGGGGTGGGAGGGCAGTGTTGGGGCGGGGCAGTGGGGGTGGGAGGGCAGTGTTGGAGCAGTGGGGGTGGGAGGGCAGTGTATGTGGTGAGCAGGGCAGTGTGGGGGGCAGGGTATGTGGGTGGCAGGGCAGTGTTGGTGGTAGGGTATGTAGGGGCAGGGTATGTGGGTGGCAGGGCAGTGTGGGGGTGGGAGGGCAGTATTGGGGACAGGGCAGTAGGGGTGGGAGGGCAGTGTTGGGGCAGTGGGGGTGGGAGGGCAGTGTTGAGGACAGGGCAGTGGGGGGTGGAAGGGCAGTGTTGGGGCGGTGGGGTGGAAGGGCAGTGTTGAGGCGGTGGGGTGGGAGGGCAGTGTTGGGGAAGTGGGGGTGGGAGGGCAGTGTTGGGGCAGTGGGGATGGGAGGGCAGTGTTGGGGCAGGGCAGTGGGGGGTGGGAGGGCAGTGTTGAGGACAGGGCAGTGGGGGTGGGAGGGTAGTGTTGGGCCAGTGGGGTGGGAGGGCAGTGTTGAGGATAGGGCAGTGGGGGGTGGGAGGGCAGTGTTGGGGCAGTGGGGTGGGGGGCAGGGCAGTGGGGGGGTGGGAGGGCAGTGTTGGGGCAGTGGGGTGGGAGGGCAGTGTTGGGGCAGTGGGGTGGGAGGGCAGTGTTGGGGCAGTGGGGTGGGAGGGCAGTGTTGGGGCAGGGCAGTGGGGTGGGAGGGCAGTGTTGGGGCAGTGAGGGTGGGAGGGCAGTGTTGGGGCAGTGGGGTGGGAGGGCAGTGTTGGGGCAGTGGGGGTGGGAGGGCAGTGTTGGGGCAGTGGGGTGGGAGGGCAGTGTTGGGGCAGGGCAGTGGGGGGAGGGAGGGCAGTGTTGAGGCAGGGCAGTGGGGGGTGGGAGGGCAGTGTTGAGGACAGGGCAGTGGGGGTGGGAGGGTAGTGTTGGGCCAGTGGGGTGGGAGGGCAGTGTTGAGGATAGGGCAGTGGGGGGTGGGAGGGCAGTGTTGGGGCAGTGGGGTGGGGGGGCAGGGCAGTGGGGGGGTGGGAGGGCAGTGTTGGGGCAGTGGGGTGGGAGGGCAGTGTTGGGGCAGTGGGGTGGGAGGGCAGTGTTGGGGCAGTGGGGTGGGAGGGCAGTGTTGGGGCAGGGCAGTGGGGTGGGAGGGCAGTGTTGGGGCAGTGAGGGTGGGAGGGCAGTGTTGGGGCAGTGGGGTGGGAGGGCAGTGTTGGGGCAGTGGGGGTGGGAGGGCAGTGTTGGGGCAGTGGGGTGGGAGGGCAGTGTTGGGGCAGGGCAGTGGGGGGAGGGAGGGCAGTGTTGGGGCAGGGCAGTGGGGGGTGGGAGGACAGTGTTGGGGCAGTGGGGTGGGAGGGCAGTGGGGGGTGGGAGGGCAGTGTTGGGGCAGTGGGGTGGGAGGGCAGTGTTGGCGCAGTGGGGGTGGGAGGGCAATGTTGGGGCAGAGGGGGATGGGAGGGCAGTGTTGGGGCAGTAGGGGATGGGAGGGCAGTGTTGGGGCAGTGGGGGATGGGAGGGCAGTGTTGGGGCAGTGGGGGATGGGAGGGCAGTGTTGGGGCAGTGGGGGATGGGAGGGCAGTGTTGGGGCAGTGGGGGATGGTAGGGCAGTGTTGAGGACAGGGCAGTGGGGTGGGTGGGAAGTGGGGGGTAGGAGGGCAGTGTGTGTGGAGGCTGTGACAAGCCTCCACACAATTAAATACCTTATGTTTTACCCTGGTGGTCCGGTGGTTGAAGTCCCTGGTGGTCCGGTGGTTGAAGTCCCTGGTGGTCCGGTGGGATAACTGTTCCGTCTGCAGCTCCGCGAGAGCTGCAGACCTTGTTCTCGCGAGTCCCTATCAGAGCGTTGCCGTGGTAACCCACGGCAACGCTCTGTGTGCTCGCGAGAATCACGTTTGATCTGCAGCTCTGCACTCTGCGGAGCTGCAGATCTGTGGGCAGACCATGTGGAGGGGCCACCCGGCGGCATACTGGGCAAGCCGCCGGGCCCCCTCTCACTGTCGGATCCTCGGTCATGGACCGGAGATCCGACAGTTCAGTCTGCTCTAAGGCGATTTAGGCGGCCGCGAGGCCCCAGCAAGCGCGAGGCCTTAGGCGGCCGCCTAAATCGCCTAATTAGAGAGCCGCCTCTGCTTGTGCTGCCTCAATCCACCCGGTAGCTGCTCGTTGTAAACGGTGCGCAAACTCAGCGTGGGAGTCCTTCTACTGTTTTTTCAGGTCCCGGAATTGGAGTCGGTATGCTTCAGGGGTAATGGCATACCGTGCTAGGATGGCTTGCTTTACCTTCTGGTAATCTCTGCTGTCCTCATCAGGCACGGCCCTGTAAGCTTCCGCTGCGTGGCCAGATAATTTACCACCCAGCAGGGGTACCTGATCATGCAGCTGGCACAGTCTTTCAAAGTCCTGCAAATATCCATCAATATCGCCCTCTGTGTCCGTGAAGTTTTTAAAAGCTTGGTAGGGAATATTTGGTTTTCCCTGTATAATGCTGGGTGGAGCCGGTGACCCCTCTCTGGATTGCTGGTTTGGTTGGCACCGTTTGGCCATTATGTTTCCCAAAGTACAGCAGGAAAATTATACAATTCGTTTTAAAACTACAATTTGGATCTATGAGTGGCTGGATTTGAGACACTACTAGACTTGGTTGGTTGGCTTTTTCCCTTTTACCAGAATATTTCTCTATGTCTGTGTACGGTCTTTTGCCACTGTATGTCAACAGTTACGCTTTACACTTTATGAGACGTTTTGCAAGTTAATATGCTTATTAGATTGCTGGTTCATTATGTATTCCTAGGCATATCGTATACCGACCATGTGGAGTAAGAAGACAAATATTCTACCGCACTAAATATTTATTTAAGTCTTCTGGTCAGATAATTTATTCAGATATATACGTTTGACAATTTTATTTTCTTACGTAAATGCTATGGCTGTGAAGCTTTACTACTAGGCTCAGGCCTCCATGTCTTATTCAGTATGTTTATTAAAATTTTAAGGCACCCGAGTAGTCCTTTCATAGTTTCCAGTATTGCCGGTCTTACAATTCATACTCTGTTCAGGTATTTAGGTTATGGTTCTTTGACGTTGACATTACAGTTGCCCATCCTTCACATACTGGGTCCTCTGTTACATAGTTGTGAGGGTTCACATATACCAATGCTCAAATTTCCATACGCTCTATTTGTAATTAGATGCAGGGGGGCATGACGATATATTTGACCCTCGCTTGGTCCTCCATAAAGATACGTTGCATTTCAAACTTTTTTAGGTAAACGTCCACGGCTGATGCATCTATTTAATTCTCTCATCCTTTAGATTGTTGAACTTATCTGTAGTGAACACTAGGCTACCACTAACAGCAGTACCTTTGAGAGGTTTATCATTGTTTCCCCAGGTATTTTAGTTATTTTTCCTATTGGCTTTTTGGTTAGTTTAACTTTCTGTATAGTTACGTATTTTTATTTTCTATAGATCAAGTACCGACCTCTTCTAAGACTCACTAGACGTAATCATTATCTTATTAGGGTAGGTTTGACTTCTTCTTGCACTATAACTTTCTCTCCCTACTTTCACGTTTTTTATCTAATTGGTGTATTTATCTTTTAGGCACTTTCGAGATTCTTCTCTAGTAAGATAGCTTATTCTTCCAGGTACATACTTTAATATTCATGACCGGTGTATAGTCGCCATATGGGCAGTCGGATTCCAGGACAACCCCCCCACATACCTAACCCAATAACGCACTGACACGCGGGTATATGGGAAAATTTGTCCACAGCTTTATTTAAACAATCTTGAATAATGACAATTGTATTAATTATAATAATAATAATAACCATAATAATAATTTAACAAATAAACATGGTCATTGCCCCCCATACTCTGCCCTCGCATCTGAATCCTTCTGTTGATATAAAAGGCAATGACCCCCATATAAATAACACATATATATATATAACATATACCAACATATTCCAACATACCAACGTAAAGTGCCAAACATAAATTAACCATGGCAGGGGTATACCCGGATACCCCTACCCCACCAGGTTCTGAGCCACCGACAGGACTCGAAACCTACCAACCACCAATGACCACAGTTTTCCATTCCATCACGTTCATCCTAGGGAGCCTATTTCTTCTCCTTCAGCTCCCTATCCTGCCACAAGCTCAGATCTTGACCCCTTAAGCTGTCTGAGCTCCGTCAACCCGAAGAAATAGTGCTTTGAGTATTCCGTCCTGCCAGCCCAGGTTCAACAGATCCCATCCCACTGCCGAGAGATGGACCCCGTCTGAGCGGTAGTACCCTGGCAACCTGCCTTCCAACTCGCTGTGCCGCACTACCACCCCCCCTAATTTCCTCACAAAGCTTGCCATCAAGCTATTCACTTTCTTTCTACACCTGTCCATAGCTGCCGGGTCCCTGGGGTTTTGCCACTGCCTCCTCGGGACAATTTCCGACCATACCAACATCACCCCAGGAAGCAGGTCTGTTAAATTGTTAAGGTCCTGCTTCATCCACTTCACCAGCCGCCGTTGCGGTGTTAGGCCTAAGTCGTTGCCTCCCGCATGGAGTACTAGCAGGTCTGGCCTTTGGCCGTCTGCCACCATCCGGAACACCTCCCCGCAGACCTCCCCCCAACAAAAACCCCTGTACCTAAACCCTTGCACCTCCAACTGGCCCCAGCTGGTGGCCCTGAGCTCGAGCTGCAGCCCTCCTTTCAGTCCAGAAGACGAATGAATGGCCCACGATCCATGGCCTGGGGAAGAGAAGAAAACAGATCATAAAAAAAAAACCACAATTAATCCAATAAACCCAGGCGCACATACGAGCGGAACCGTACAGACGCCCATCTCCCAATCCGCTTTACTATGTCATCCCCCAGACCCAACCGTGTTGCCTCAGTGTCCGCCCCAATGCGAAAGGAATGTGTCCCAAATCTATCCGCCCCATCTTCCCCAGGCCCGACTGAAAAACCTTAGTGAATTGGAACTTTTTAGTTGTTGTTGTTGTTGTTGTTTCTATTCCCCTCCATGTGGGTGGTGCTGACCTAATTAGGGGAGTGCCCCTTAATTTCCACCTGTGTGGGATTTGTATTGCCAATATAAACCCACTACTGACTCACAGAGCTTGCTCACTGGAGTTTGCTTGAAAGTAGGCTATTTCAAGTAGTCTCTTTTAAGTAGGAGTTAAAACAACAGGAGTTGAAATCAAGAGGGTAAATATTGTTTTTGCTCACTTGTGTTTTTTGTAACTGGGGATGAGTGCTAGCAAGATTGTGAGTTTAACTCAGTACACATCATGCCGCATGTATGCATGCCTGGATGATTCTGTCCAGGGTCCATACCTCTGTGGTGGGTGTGAGCGAGTGGCAATTCTGGAAGCTCAGATTAGAGATCTGGAGAGGCAAATTGTAACACTGAGGGAGATTGACAATCTTGAGAGGAGTCTGCTGCTCACTGAGCAGAGTTTAGTGGGGACATGTAGTGGAGAGGGAGGAGATAAGACAGATGGGGAACAGGCACGTAACTGGGTGACAGTGGGGCGAGGAAGCAGGGGGGGAGGGAAAAGAAAAGGTTTAGCTAGTCCTGATCTCATGCAGCCTAACAGATTTGCCCGTTTTAGTGAAGATGTTGGTAGCATCAGCTCAGGAGTAGCTGTACTGCAGGAAGCTGTTCCTGCTAACATCTGTGGGAACAGCCCCTCTAGTATGGGTGGGGTTGAGAGGGTAAGGAAGTCTAGACAGGTTGGGGTGGTAGGGGACTGTATTTAGAGTAGATAGGGTAATCTGCCACTCTGATCAACTCAACCGGACAGTTTGCTGTCTCCCGGGTGCTCTCGTCCGGCATGTTGCCGACAGAGTGGAGAGATTATTGGGAGGGGCTGGAGATGACCCGGCTGTCATGGTCCATATTAGTACCAATGACAAAGTCAGAGGAAAATGGAAGGTCCTAAGGAATGAGTTCAGGGAACTAGGAAGTAAGCTAAAGTAAAGGACCTCCAATGTCATTTTTCAGAAATATTACCTGTGCCACGTGCTACAGTAGAAAGGCAGCGGGAGATTAGAGAGGTCAATGCGTGGCTAAAGTCTTGGTGCAGGAAAGAGGTTTTGGGTTTTTAGAGCACTGGGTCGATTTTGCGCTTGGGTACAACCTGTATAGTCATGATGGATTGCACCTAAACAGAAGAGGGTCTGTGCTGGGGGGTAGGATGGCTAGAAGGTTGGAGGAGATTTTAAACTAGTGGTAGGTGGGAGGGTCAAAGCAATCTAGAAATTGGAGATAGGATGTAAAGGAGATGGGCTTTGGCTCAGACAAAGGGGGTGGAGATGGGGAGAGGGGAAAACTCAGAACAGAGTAATATTGATAATTCACAAAAAGTACAAAAGACTTATGATAATATTAAATGTATGCTTACTAATGCAAGGAGCCCATATAACAAAATGGGGGAACTAGAGGCAATAGCATACACTAAACAATATGATATAATAGGCATAACAGAAACATGGTGGGATGAGACACATGACTGGGCAGTTAATTTAAATGGGTACACGTTATTTAGATAGGATAGGAAAAACAAGAAGGGTGGTGGGGTATGTTTATATGTCAACCATGAGTTAAAGTCAAATCTTAGGCATGTGGAGTGTGACGAGGAAAATGTGGAGGCTTTATGGGTAGATATCTGCTTGGGGCAAACAAAGGGAAATCAATTATTGGTTGGTATATGTTATAAACCACCTAATGTAAATATTATTGAGGAAGAACAGCTGTTAAAGCAAATTGAGAACGCTGCAAATCGAGGTAACACGTTAATTATTGGAGATTTTAATTACCCAGTCATAAATTGGGATAGAGGGACTAGTACTTCAGCAAGGGGAATCAGGTTTTTGAATGTGTTAAATGACATGTTTATGTCACAACTGGTACAAGCACCAACTAGAAAGGATGCTTGTCTAGATCTCGTCATAACAAACAATGTTGATCTTTTAACCAATATTCAAGTAGGGGAGCATTTGGGAAATAGTGATCACAATATGGTAACTTTTTAAATAAACTCAAAAAAGCAAAAGCAAGTGGGGTATACTAAAACATATAATTTTAAAAAAGCCAGTTTCAATAAAATTAGGGCAGCTCTACAACATATATCGACTGGCATAAACTCCTTAGTGATAAAAACACTGAAGATAAATGGAAACTATTCAAACAAATATTAGAAAGGTACATTTCTCAGTATGTACCATTGGGTAATAAATATAAAAGAAACAAATTAAAACCAATGTGGCTTAGTAGAGAAGTAAAACAAGAGATTAAAAATAAGAAAAGGGCATTTAAAGCATTTGTAACGGCTACCCAGATAGAGAGAGGGTTTCTGCCGTTGAGGACGTCCTTTTTCCCTGCAAGCTGCTGTGGAGAAGTAGGCTGATGTAATCCCATCCACGATATCCAGAGTGAGGAGCAGGTTCAGCTGTAAACAGGAGCAGAATAATATTCCCAAATAATCCCCTTCCAAGAACGAGACGAGGCTACGTTTTGAAGGGTCAAGATGAACTGAGGACTGGAACACCCAGCCTGCTTTTTATTAGAAATAGATACACACAGAACACTCCCAGGGGGAGGATGAAAACAACCAATAATACAGATGGTAACACCCCCACGTCTCCTCCCCTCAGATAACTACATAACCCAATTAAAATGTCCACATTTTTCCACCAGTTCTGGATGTACCCCAAAAACAGGGGGTACAGCTTTAAATCCGGTAGCGCTGGATAGCTCTCCTTCAGGGGGACAATATATCCAAAAATCACCCCATTCGGATGTACAGTTCGGGAGATATAACGTTCCAAAGTTTTGACCGACCGCACAGACCAACTAGCCGAAATTAGTTCCATGAGTTTTGGCCTTGCGGTCGGTCTCCGTTCGCACGGTAAAAGGGTATGATATTCTGGCCATCCATGCGAATCGCGGGGTTCGCTGGAATCCCCATAGATGATTGCATATAACTACCGAACGAGGGGACGTTCGGTAGTTCCCGTACGAACTTATGGAGGTCTGGAGGATTCAGCGGTGTTCGCCTGTTTGCGTATCCGTTTTCAGTTCCATGCGATTGCAGGCAAACACCGCTGTTCGCACACAAGATGGCCGCGAACACGTGGAAAGTCCCGAAATGGCGGCCACCTCTGCATTACACGTGAAATTCGCACGGAACCAGACGAACAGAGGAATGGAGCGAATGGATGTGTAAATTGTAATTCCCTGGTTTGTTTCACATCCACCAGAGGTTGTTAGGGATCTGTTACACTGCTCCCCTTTTGTGGAACACTCCGGCAGACCCGGATTGATCCTTTTCGGGTCAACTTGGGGCTGTCCGGTCCTTTGTTAGGGCAATAGTTCTGTTTGTCTGGACAGACCGTCCGCGTTCCCATTAAACTTGCCAGGGCGATATTGGATGGAGAAATTGTATGGCTGTAGGGCGAGACTCCATCTCAGTAAGCGTCCATTATCTCCAGCTACTCTGTTCAGCCATACAAGGGGGTTATGATCAGTAATTAAGGTGAATTCTTGACCATACAGATATGGGGTTAATTTCTTTAGGGCCCAGACCAGGGCTAAGCACTCTTTTTCCACTGCCGCGTAACTCACTTCTCTAGGTAAGAGTTTTCTGCTGAGATACGCGACAGGGTGTTCGCCCCCGTCTTCGCCGACCTGGCTTAGCACTGCCCCCAGTCCGTACATGGACGCATCTGTGTGGACGACAAATCTTTTGTTAGGGACGGGGGCAGATAAAACAGGTGCATTGATCAAGGCTTGTTTCAAGGTTTGGAAGGCTGTTTCACAGGCGGGAGACCACAGGACTACTCTAGGTAAATTCTTCTTTGTCAAATCTGTCAAGGGTTTGGCGATGGCGCTGTAGTCAGGGACAAATCTCCTGTAGTACCCTGCTGTCCCTAAAAAAGCTAACACTTGTGTCTTAGTGTGGGGTGTGGGCCAATTGGCTACGGCCTCTATTTTAGCGGGTTCTGGTCGTTGTTTCCCACAACCCACCCGGTGTCCCAAATACTGGACTTCAGCCATGCCAAAGTTACACTTCTCCGGCTTTAGAGTTAGGCCGGCGGCCCTAATCTGATCCAACACAGTCTCTATGTGTTGTAGGTGTTCCCCCCAAGTCTCGCTATAGATCGCAATGTCATCCAGGTATGCGCAAGCGAAGTCCTGGAAGCCATCAAGGAGGCGGTCCACTAAGCGCTGAAAAGTAGCTGGGGCGTTTTTCATCCCGAAAGGCATGACCTTAAACTGGTATAGGCCAAACGGGGTGACAAACGCCGACTTAGGGATAGCGTCCTTGGCCAGGGGAATCTGCCAGTACCCCTTGCACAAGTCAATGGTGGTCAAATAGCGTCCCCTGGCAATGCGATCCAATAGCTCGTCTACTCGGGGCATGGGGTATGCGTCTGTCACAGTTCGGTCGTTGAGGCGTCGGTAATCGACACAGAACCGGGTCGTCCCGTCCTTTTTGGGGACTAGGACGACGGGAGATGCCCAGGGACTGTCGGATGGCTCTATAACCCCTAGTTTTAACATTTCCTGAATCTCCTTCCTCATCTCTTCTTTTACAGCCTCGGGAATTCTATAGGGAGTTTGTCGGAGCGGGGCTTGTCCTGGGGTTTCTACGTAATGGGTCGCTACAGGTGTGTAGCCTGGCTCCTGGGAAAAGGTTAATCTCTTTTCAACTAGTAGTTGCTGGAGTTGTTCTCGTTCTGTGGGAGTTAATCGCTCCCCTAGCTGTACTGTATTAAGCAGAGTTTTGGACTCGGGGTTGGCTAATAGATCAGGGATGGGGAGACTGTCAGGGTCCTCAGTGGCGGGGATGCATATGGCGGCTATGTCTTCGGGCCGTTCTTGGTATTCCTTTAATAGGTTTATATGAAAGGACTTCTGTATCTTTTCGTCCTTGCTACTGGCAATGATATAGGTGGTGTCACAGACCTGGGCTACTACTTTGTAGGGGCCTTGCCAGGAGGTCTGCAATTTATTTCCTCGAACGGGTTTAAGCACTAGAACTTTCTGTCCTACCTGGAATGTTCTCAGCCTAGCGTTCCGATCGTACCAATGTTTCTGCCGACCCTGGGCCGCATGGAGATGATCCCGGGCCATCCGGGATAACTGTTCCATACGGTCCCGCATTTCTAGCACATATGGTACGATGGGGACACCTTCGTGTTCCGTCTCTCCCTCCCAGTGCTCTCGGATGAGGTCGAGAGGGCCTCGCACCCTCCGTCCATAGAGCAGTTCAAAGGGAGAGAACCCAGTGGACTCCTGCGGCACCTCCCGATAAGCAAACAGGAGGTGTGGCAAAAATCGCTCCCAGTCTCTGTATTCCGCCGTAAAGGTCCGTAGCAATTGCTTTAGGGTACCATTAAAGCGTTCACAGAGACCGTTAGTCTGGGGGTGGTACGGTGAACTAAGTAGGGGCTTAATACCACAGACCTTCCACAACTGCTGGGTTAAGTCTGCGGTAAACTGGGTCCCTCTGTCCGACAAGATTTCCTGGGGAAATCCTACTCTGGTGAATATCCCGACTAGCGCACTAGCGACAGTGTCAGCCTGGATATTCGTCAGAGCGACGGCTTCTGGGTAGCGGGTGGCATAGTCCACCACGGTAAGAATGTATTTCTTACCAGAGGGACTGGGGTTAGGTAGGGGTCCTACTAGATCGACTGCCACCCTGCTAAATGGTTCCTCGATCACAGGCATAGGGGACAGTCGAGCTTTCGGATGATCCCCTCTCTTCCCCACCCTCTGGCATACATCACACGTGCTACAGTAACGGCGCACGTCCTTCGAGATTCCTGGCCAAAAGAAGGTCTGAGTGATTCTGTATGTTGTGCGGTTACCCCCTAGATGTCCTGCTAACGGAATGTCGTGGCCAATTCGGAGAAGCTCCAATCGGTACTTTCTAGGTACCACTAATTGGCGCTTCTGCGAAGGAGCACAGCCTCTCTTCCTGCCTTCGGTTAATCTGTATAATCGGTCCCCTTCCCATATAAAACGTTCCCGCTCATCCCCTCTATTGTCAGCTAGTTCTCGGTACTTTCGGAGGGTGGGGTCCTGTCTAGTTTCCCTCCCAAACTCCTCTGGGGTGTCCCAAGCTAGCGGTCTATCTGTAGTGTCATTGCTAGGTGTCTGTCGGTGGCTTACCTGGGTCTCCCGACCTGTTGGCGGATCGTCCTCGATACGGGTCTGTGAGCGGGTGGTCACGGGGCAAGCCGCAGCAGTAGTGGGTAAAAAGGCCGAGGCTAGAGGGCCAATATCATTGCCCAACACGACCTCAGCGGGTAGGTTGTCCATAATGCCCACCGTGGTCTTTCCTGACCCGACTCCCCAATCCAAGTGTACCCGGGCGGTGGGTAAGCGAAAAACAGCCCCCCCTGCGACCCGAACAGCAACAGTACGGTTAGACACAAGTTCTGGTTTCACCAGATGCTTTTGTATTAAAGTGATGGTAGCGCCAGTGTCCCTTAGGCCTTGTGCTATCTGTCCATTTACACGCACCTCCTGACGGTGGTGCTGGCGATTATCTGGGGAAGCCGCTTGTATGGGGTTGGCCTCATATAATATTCCCAGGCATTCCTCAGGGCTCCCTTCAATTTCCAGGCAGTGAGCAGCAGCGGGGCGTGAAGATGGGCTTTCGTTGTTAGATGTGCGCCTCCAATTATTATTGGCTGATCCCAACGGGCAAACACGGGCAATATGTCCCAGGTTGCCGCAGCGATGACACGTCACTCTGTAGGATTCCCGGGGCTGGTTGTTAGACCCTTGAGGACGTGGAGGTCCTGGGGGTACCGGGGCCCGGAATTCTGTGCGTGCAGCGTATGTTGGGGTGCGGGCCTCTGTTCTAGGTGCTGGTCGTGTAGTACCTTGGCTCACTTTTCTCGTTTCCACATATTCGTCCGCTAGTCGTGCTGCCTCATTTAAGTTGGCTGGGCGGCGATCTCTCACCCAATCCTGTGTATCTGCCGCCAAATCTTGGAAGAAATGTTCCATCAAGAACAATTGTAGCACTTCTTCTCCGGTGTTAGCATTGCACCCTTGCATCCAATGTGATGCCACCCTTTGTAGCTTGTTTGCCCATTCCATGTGGGAGTCCGCTGCCTTCTTTTTGGACTCCCGGAAGCGACGGCGATATGCCTCTGGGGTGACTGCGTATCGGGTGAGTAGTGCGGCTTTCACCCGCTGATATTGTGTGATATCTTCGGCCGTGAGTGCCCGAAAAGCCTCATTTGCTTTTCCTGAAAGTTTTCCAGCCAGAATAGTAACCCATTGGTCTGGGGGTATCTGGTGCAGTGAGCACTGCCGCTCAAAATCTGCCAAATACCCATCAATCTCTTCCTCATTTTCTGCAAACGCTTTAAATGCAGTAAATGGTATTTTCCTCCCTGCAGCAACGGGAGGAGGAGTAGGAACTATATGTGTACTAGCTTGTTGCGCCAATACATGTTCCGTGTCTTGCCTCCTCTTAGTCTCGATCTCCTCTTTTGCGTTCTTGAACAGTCTGTCTACTAGCTCCGTGGTCTTTTCCGGATATAATGCTAATCTTCGCTGTACAATAGCAGTGAGTACATCGTTCTCGCTGACCGGTGCAATAGGTTCAGTTACCTCCATGGATCTATCCATTTCGTCCAGCTCCAGTAGGTCAGCTATCAGCTCTCTCCTTGGTCTGTTACTAGCACTCCTACCACGATTTTCCAATAGATCTTTCAGTGTGGGTCTTTTCAGCTTGGCATACTGAGACTCCATTCAGCACTTGCTCCTTGGGCAAAAAGAACCATCCCACCGCTGCCAACCAATGTAACGGCTACCCAGATAGAGAGAGGGTTTCTGCCGTTGAGGACGTCCTTTTTCCCTGCAAGCTGCTGTGGAGAAGTAGGCTGATGTAATCCCATCCACGATATCCAGAGTGAGGAGCAGGTTCAGCTGTAAACAGGAGCAGAATAATATTCCCAAATAATCCCCTTCCAAGAACGAGACGAGGCTACGTTTTGAAGGGTCAAGATGAACTGAGGACTGGAACACCCAGCCTGCTTTTTATTAGAAATAGATACACACAGAACACTCCCAGGGGGAGGATGAAAACAACCAATAATACAGATGGTAACACCCCCACGTCTCCTCCCCTCAGATAACTACATAACCCAATTAAAATGTCCACATTTTTCCACCAGTTCTGGATGTACCCCAAAAACAGGGGGTACAGCTTTAAATCCGGTAGCGCTGGATAGCTCTCCTTCAGGGGGACAATATATCCAAAAATCACCCCATTCGGATGTACAGTTCGGGAGATATAACGTTCCAAAGTTTTGACCGACCGCACAGACCAACTAGCCGAAATTAGTTCCATGAGTTTTGGCCTTGCGGTCGGTCTCCGTTCGCACGGTAAAAGGGTATGATATTCTGGCCATCCATGCGAATCGCGGGGTTCGCTGGAATCCCCATAGATGATTGCATATAACTACCGAACGAGGGGACGTTCGGTAGTTCCCGTACGAACTTATGGAGGTCTGGAGGATTCAGCGGTGTTCGCCTGTTTGCGTATCCGTTTTCAGTTCCATGCGATTGCAGGCAAACACCGCTGTTCGCACACAAGATGGCCGCGAACACGTGGAAAGTCCCGAAATGGCGGCCACCTCTGCATTACACGTGAAATTCGCACGGAACCAGACGAACAGAGGAATGGAGCGAATGGATGTGTAAATTGTAATTCCCTGGTTTGTTTCACATCCACCAGAGGTTGTTAGGGATCTGTTACAGCATTTAAATCAGAAAAATCCGAGGCATCCTTTTTCAGATATAAGGAAGCCAATAACGCTTGCAAAAAGGCAATTAAAGTGGCTAAACTAGAAAATGAGAAATTGATAGCTGAAGAATGCAAAATCAACCCCAATTTTTTTTTTTCAAGTACATCACTTCTAAAAAAACAAAAAATTAAAGTGTAGGTACACTGGAAACAGAGTTGGGTTTATTAGCTAATGAAGACCAGGAAAAAGCAGACATTTTAAATAACTATTTTTCTTCAGTATATATTAATGAGGATCCTATGGCAAGAGATATGCAAATGATTGTTGAAAAAACTTGCAAATAACTTGTGATTGGATAACTCGAGACAAGGTGCTACAGCTATTAAAGAAAATGAATGTAAATAAAGCTCCGGGGCCTGACGGTATTCACCCACGAGTACTTAAGGAGCTAAGTGGGGAAATAAGTGAACCTCTGTATTTAATTTTTCAAGATTCTTTTGTTTCAGGTGTTTTACCAGAGGATTGGAGGAAGGCAGATGTTGTTCCTATATTTAAAAAGGGTTCAAAATCCTTGCCTGGAAATTATAGACCTGTGAGCTTAACTTCTGTAACTGGGAAAATATTTGAAGGGCTATTAAGGGATAATATTCAGGAATTCATTGGGAAGAACTTTGTTATTAGCAATAAGCAGCATGGTTTTATGAAACATAGGTCATGTCAAACTAACCTAATTGCATTCTACGAAGAAGTAAGTAGAAGTATAGATCAGGGTGTTGCAGTGGATGTGATCTACTTGGATTTTGCCAAGGCATTTGATACGGTTCCTCACAATAGGTTAGTCTTCAAACTAAAAGAAATTGGTCTAGATGAATATTCTTGTTCTTGGGTAGAACATTGGCTTAAGGATAGAGTACAACGAGTTGTAATTAATGGTAAATTTTCAGGCTGGACAAAAGTGGTAAGTGGTGTCCCTCAGGGTTCTGTTTTGGTACCACGTCTATTTAACATATTTATAAATGATCTTGAAATAGGCATTGAAAGCCATGTATCAGTGTTTGCAGATGACACAAAACTTTGTAAAGTAATAAAATGTGAGCAGGATATTGCTTTGCTGCAGAGGGATTTGGATAGATTGGGGGACTGGGCACTAAAATGGCAGATGAAATTTAACGTAGAGAAATGCAAAGTTATGCACTTCGGGGGTTAAGAATGTACAAGCAACTTACACACTAAATGGTAGTGAATTAGGGATAACCACACACGAGAAGGATTTGGGAATTGTTATAGACAACAAATTAGGCAGCAATATGCAATGTCAATCTGCAGTTGCTAAAGCCAGTAAGGTGCAGAGCCCAGCAGGGCCCTTAGTGTCACGTCCCGGCCCACACCCTTTACGTCCGTCTTGGATTTTGACAGGTGTACCACCAATTTCCCCTCCAGAACCCGGACCCCCGACACCTGTATGCCCCCGGCCGCCGCTCGCATGGCACTCACCAGCTCCCCTATCCGGAAAGCTCAGAAAAAGGCCAACAGAAACGCTGCCTGGAACAGCGACGCTTAGAACCTGTCAAAGCAAATTTCTGGCAACAATCTGACCAGATCCCCCAACACTCGCACCGATATCGGGCGTCTAGTGTCAGGAAGTCTGCGGCCCCTCCGATACCCCTTTAGCACTTGCTTAATTATGAAAGTCTTAGTAAGATCCTCTTCCAGAGTAGCTTAATTCAGAAAGCCATCGCCGCCATGGACCTGTCAACCATCGCCGGGGACGCCCCCTCGCCAGTAATTGACAGGTGTACCAGAAGAATGCCTCCATGAGCGAATCCCCCACCGGCGCGCGGTCCAGCCCTTCCCATGACCGTTCCCATTACCCCCAGACCTTACTGTATGCGGCACACGTGGCTGGTGCCAGCAAAGCCCTCACAAGTCCCCCAAGCAGGACACTTCTTGCCACCATATCTCGTCCGGGCACGCCTGACCCGCTTCCTGTGCCTCCTGTGCCACCGTCCGGAATCGGGACCAGTGAAAATGAGATAGAGCGTCAGCCACTTAGTTCAGGAACCCAGGCACATGGCGCTCGCGAAAAACTACATTTAGTGACATGAACATTAAAACGAAGCGCCGCAGTAACCTGACCACGGGTTTTGACGCCGCAGATTGATTATTCACTGTGTGCACCACGGCCATGTTATCCGAGAAAAAGACCACCTTCCGGTCCCGCAGCCCCTTACAGAGCCATCGCAACGACCAGCGGGAACAGTTCCAGGAAAGCCAGGTTACGCATGAGGGGGCTCAGTCCCCACTCCGGCCACTTCTCCGCACACCATCTCCCCCCGAAGTAGGCTCCGAAGCCTACACTACCCGACGCATCGGTGAACAGCTCCAGTTCTGCTGCCGACACGCCCTCCTGTCTAAAGAACACCTTCCCATTGAAATCCCACAGGAAGGTATCCCATATGGCCAAGTCGGCCCTCATGGCTGACGATACCTGTATGAAATGGTGTGGGGACCGCACCCCCTCCATCGCTGCCGACAAACTGCGGCTGAAGACCCTGTCCATCGGGATCACCCGGCATGCAAAGTTTAGCATCCCGATCAATTACTGCAGCTGCCACAGGGGGACCTTGAGTGCATGCGCCACCGCTGCCACCTCCCCTTTTAGCTTCTGCAGCTTTGCTATCGGCTGCCGACACTCCCCTTGCACAGAGTCTATCTCCAGCCCTAGGAAACTAAGGCACGCTGCGGGGCCCTCCGTCTTATCTGCCGCCAGTGGGACCCCGGAATGGCCCTCCACCCACTCGATCGTTCTCAGCAAGTGCAGGCAAGCGGAGGAGTCAACCGGCCCCACACAGAGAATATCGTCCAGATAGTGCACCACTGCTCCACTCCCCGCCTCAACCCGCACCACCCACCCGAGAAAAGTACTGAAGTTCTCAAAGTAGGAGCACGAGATTGAACAACCCATTGGGAGGCATAGATCCACGAAGTACACCTCCTTAAAGAAACATCCCAGCAGGTGATGACACGCCGGATGGACCGGAAGCAGCCTAAATGCCGCCTCAATATCCACTTTAGCCATCAGTGCCCCGTGCCCGGCCCTCCTTACCAGCTCGACTGCCCTGTCGAATGATGCATAGGAGACCGAGCACAGATCCCTGTCAATGTCATCATTCACTGACTCTCCCTTCGGGTAGGAGAGGTGGTGAATGAGCCTGAACATCCCCGGTTCCTTCTTGGGGACCACCCCGAGCGGGGAAACCCTTAGGCCCTCCAACGGTGGTGCCGGGAAGGGGCCCGCCATCCTTCCCAACCTGACTTCCTTACCCAGTTTTTCCCGCACCACTCCCGGGAACTCCGCTACCGATTTAAGGTTGCGCAGTACCCCCGTCCCCGTCGTCTCTGAAATGGATAAAGAACCCCTGCCCAAACCCCGCCCGGAGCACCGCGGCATCTGCCCTATTACCGTAGCGGCTTAGCCATGGGTCCATCGCGTCTAGCCTTACTGGGGTTAGGACCCAGGGCAGATGGAGCCCCGTGTGGGAGACTCCGGCGGTCCCCGACTTTCCTTTCTTGAAGCACCGGTTGAGCCAATGGGCGCCTCCGCAGCCTGAGCACTCGTGCTTAAAGCAACAAGTGTTTCCCCATTTGCACTGGCCCTCGTTGAAGTGCCAGCATAAGCCCTTTGGCAAGGCGGCCAACGAGGCAGAGTGCCCCTTTGCGCCGGCCGTGGGCTGAAAGGGCTGCGCCTTCTGCGCCATCGTCAGCTTCATCCAGAGAGGTAGGTCCATTTGATCTCACCTCATACCCGGATTAGCCGACAAACGCTGCCGGAGCTGCTCGTCGTACCGCCACCATGCCAGCCCGCCATAGGTGCAGTACACCTCCCAAATTCCGTCCAAATAACAGAACAGGGAGGAGCATAAACCCGGCAATTTTTCACCCAGAACGCTGGCCAACACGCAAAACGCCCTTAGCCAGTTACCGAAAGACTTTGGTATCTTACGATACCGCTTCCTTTTCTCCTCCTCCTCTTTCTTCTCGTCTTTCTTATCTTCCTCCTTGAGGTCGATAAAGTCCTCCAAAGGGAGAAGAGAAAAGATCTTGCAGAATTTGCCTTTCCAGATCTTATCCTTCACCTCCTGCTTGAGGTGGACTCCCAGCAGACCCGCAAACGACACGTATGCGTGTTGCCTGGCCGCATTGGGAACCCCCCCGCGCCAACTCCGCCCGCTCGCTCGTCGCGTCTGCCCCAGCAACCGTCGTCCCGGTGTCCCCGCCCGAACAATTTCCCCCCTGCTGAAGTAACCTCGCTAGAGCCCGGTACCCCGGCCCCCTGTGCCCATACCTGACCCACACCGCCCCCCATATCACCCCCCTGGTTCCAGAAGAGCTGGAGGACCGTGAAGAGGGGGTCCTGAGAGTAATCTTACACCTTCAGCAGCAGCCAGTACTCTTCTCTTGCGAGCTGCAAGAGCGTTGCCTTGGGTTACCATGGCAACACTCCAGCATGCCTTGCGAGCCGCATGTAGTGTTGCTATGGCAACCCGTGGTAACACTCTCGCATCTCGCAAGAGAAGAGTACTGGCTGCTGCTAAAGGTGTAAGATTACTCTTAGGGCCCCCTCTTCACTGTCCTCCAGCAGGAGCTTGGAACTGCACATATATATATCGGTACTCGCTATATATATGTGCAAATAGGTGTCCCGGGCCCTGCACAACACATTTCTTAAAGGTACAGGGGCGGCAAAATACCTCCCTTGTCACAGTGTTGCCTGGAGCCTTGGCCCCAATGGGGCCAATGGACGGGCCGGCCCTGGCCTCACTTATCACTCTATAGGAATTGTTTCACCAATTTGGCATTAAGATAGCAAACCAGTTCTGGTTTATTAGTTGTCAGTTATTTAGCTATTAATCATTACCATTGTGACTGTTTCGTTTAGAATGTCGCAAGCATCTGTCATGGAGATGACTTGTCTCTTCCTGGAACAGACCCTGCACCCCAGTTAGACCCTGTTCCATTAATGATTCACCCTCCCCGTCTCTTCCGGTTCCCTGAGGTCATGGATTATATTGGCAGGAGCATCCTCTTCACGGCTACGGCAAGGTCGGCGGAACTATACAGGCTCCTGTCCATGCAGTCCTTTGTGTAATTAGGGGTTGCCAAACTCTCTGATACTGATAAATTACATAGGAGAAGGGACGGACTCTGCCTATACTGTGGTAGGAGAGACCATATGGTAAAGGAATGTCCTTTGCTTCCGGAAAACTCTTGCACCTAAGACCTTATAGAGGACTGGCCTTGGGTGTGATATCTAAGTCTCCTAAATCGCCTCCTAACCGTCTGCTTCTCACTGTTTCTTTACATATGGGAGAGAGTTGTATAGCTGAACACATATACGCTCTGGTTGACTCCAGGGCAGCTGAAAATTTTATAGACTCTGGTTTTGTGAAGAAAAACAACATTCCCATCAGAGAGAAGGAGATACCCTTGGCCGTTGAGGCCATAGATGGTAGACCATTAAGTTCTCCAGTTGTTACTCATGAGACTGTACCATTACACATGTACACAGGGGTTTTACACTATGAAACCATTCGGTTCCAGGTCATCACCTCTCCCTCTTCACACTTAGTGTTAGGGTACCCATGGTTACGTGCTCACAATCCCATTTTTGACTGGGAAACAGGGCAAATAAAATCATGGAGTGAAGCCTGCCACGAGTCTTGTACTATTGAAGTCACACCTTTGAATTCCATTAATGTTCCTACCCCTCCTCCTTTGTCTACGGCTATACCCTCTCAGTACTTATTTCTAAAGACTGTCTTTGATAAAAGGGAGGCTGACAAATTACCGCCTCACAGACTATACCTCCAAAGGGCAGGGTGTACCCTTTATCGGTTCAAGAAAACCGTGTCATGGAGGAATATATTAAGGAATCACTAGACAAGGGATTTATTAGGAGATCCTCTTCTCCGTCTGGAGCGGGGTTCTTCTTTGTATCGAAGAAAGAAGGTGATTTAAGGCCGTGTATCGATTATAGAGGTCTAAATAAAATCACCATCAAAAATGCATACCCTATACCATTAATCACGGAATTGTTTGACAGGCTCAAACATGCTACGGTATTCACCAAACTGGATGAGGTGCATACAATTTAATACGTATCAAGAAAGACCACGAATGGAAGACAGCATTCAACACTAGATCAGGCCATTATGAGTATACTGTTATGCCATTTGGGCTTTGCAATGCCCCAGCAGTATTTCAAGAATTTATTAATGACGTCTTAAGAGACTTTATTCACACATTTGTAATTGAGTACTTGGATGAAATATTAATATATTCTACAGACTTACACACTCATCACAGACATGTTACGACAGTTCTGAAGACCCTTCTTGCTAATGGTCTTTATTGGAAACTGGAAAAACGTCTATTTGACCAATCCGAAGTCCAGTTTTTGGGGTATTTGATTTCTGCTAAAGGTTTTCGTATGGATCCCCAGAAGCTTGCTGCTGTCATAGAGTGGCCTCTACCACAAGGTCTGAAAGCCATTCAGCGTTTTCTTGGTTTCTCTAATTATTATAGACGTTTTATCAAAGGTTTTTAGTCTATTGTAGGACCTATTACCCGTATGACAAAAAAGAAAGGCAATACTCGTGTCTGGTCTTCCGAGGCACTTCAGGCTTTTGAATTTCTGAAAACTACGTTTGCCTCTGCACCTATCTTACAGCATCCTGTCCCCTCACTGCCCTATATTCTTGAGGTTGATGCTTCCGATATCGGGGTAGGTGCTGTCTTATCCCAAAGAGAGTCGCCTAAAAAGCCATTGCATCCTTGTGGCTTCTTTTCCAAACAGATGTCCAAAGCGGAAAAGAATTATGATGTGGGTAATCGCGAACTCCTTGCTATTATTTTAGCACTTAAAGAATGGAGGCATTTGCTAGAAGGAACCAAGGATCCTATTCTCATATTTACGGATCACAAGAACCTATCCTACCTTAGTGAGGCTAAAAAATTGTCTTCTAGGCAGGCTAGGTGGTCACTGTTTTTGTCCCACTTCAATTATATTATCACCTATAGGCCGGGTGATCGCAACACTAAAGCGGACGCTCTGTCCAGACAGTTCGAAACTACTGACAAACAGGAGATTGATGTTACTCCCGTCATTCCCCCAGAAAGGATAATAGCTACTACTATTTTGTCTATTTCCTCGTCCCTCTTGCAGGCCATACAAGCGAAACAAAGCATGGCTCCTAGCGAGAGGCCTACTGATAAACTATTCGTTGATGTTCCCGAGAGACGGGATATTCTGTCATTATATCATGACACTAAGATTGCTGGACATCCTGGTATTTCCAAAACGGTGTCGGCTATTTCTCGGTATTTCTGGTGGGATTCCTTGCGCAAGGATGTCACTGACTATATAGGTGCCTGTACCACTTGTGCCTGTATGAAATCTTCTCGGAGGGTTCCTTGTGGGCTGTTGCATCCGTTACCCGTTCCCGAGAGGCCTTGGTCTAACCTGTCCATGGATTTTATTGTGGAATTACCTCCTTCGAATGGTAACACGGTTATTCTAATGATAGTTGATTGGTTTTCCAAGATGGCCCACTTTATGTCTCTTCGCAAGCTGCCCACGTCTAGGGAACTGGCACTTATCTTTGCTAGAGAGGTGTTTCGGTTGCATGGCATTCCCATATCTATTGTGTCTGATAGGGGTAGCCAGTTTATTTCCAGGTTTTGGAAAGCCTTTTGTTCAGAAATGGGTATTACACTCTCATTTTCTTCCGCATACCACCCCCAATCTAATGGAGCTGCTGAACGTGCCAATCAATCTCTGGAGCAATACCTTCGTTGTTTCGTGTCCCACCATCAGAATAATTGGTCTGACCTCCTTCCTTGGGCTGAATTTGCTCGGAATAACGCTACTCATGATTCTTGCGGCAAAAGTCATTTTTACGTTGTTTATGGGCAGCATCCCGTTGTTCTTCCGGCTGCTTTCTCCTCACAGGGGATGCCAGTTCTGGATGAGCATTTAGCTGGTTTACGTAATACTTGGGAGCAGGTTCAGCGTTCTTTGGTGGATTCCGCTGCTCGCCAGAAGTTGCAGGCTGACAAGCATCGCAGGGCGACTCCTTCTTATGTCGTGGGGGACAGGGTTTTGCTTTCCACGCAAAATATTCGTCTCCGGGTGCCTTCAATGAAATTGGCTCCCCGCTTTATTGGCCCTTATCGTATTTTGCATAAGGTTATTCCTGTCTCGTATGCCTTGAGTCTTCCTAAGAATCTGCGTATTCCTAATGTCTTTCATACTTCCCTGTTGAAGCCTTACGTACGCAACCGCTATACACGGCATACTCCTCCTCCCCCTCCTGTCTCTGTGAAGGGTCATGAAGAATTTGAAGTATCTGCCGTTCTTGACTCTCTTTTCCTTAGGGGTCGACTTCAATACCTTGTACATTGGAAGGGCTATGGGCCTGAGGAGCACAGTTGGATTTCCGCTGAAGCTGTTCACGCTCCTCGCCTGGTGCGTTCCTTCCATTCTCGTTTTCCTGCCAGGCCTGGCCCTCTCCACCCAGAGGGTGTGTCCTCAGGGGGGGGGGGGGTACTGTAGCGGTACTTACCCTTCCGGGTGCCGGCCGGGGTCCTCTATTCAAGCCGCGCGCGGCTCAGCTGCTGCACGAGCCGCGCGCGGCTCATCCGACGGCTGGAAATGGAGGGCGGGCAGTGACCGCGAGAAGCAGTCACGTGTCCCGACTGACACTAAGAGCGCGCCGCGAGTCTCGGGGGCGCTCTTAAAGGGACAGTGGGAGCATAAATTAGAAAAGGTCTCCCATTGGTCCCTGTCATGCCACACTCCCCATACAATTACCTTTTGGGGGTGTGGATATGACAGGGACCAATCATAATAGAGGTTTGATTATTTATACTTACCTCTTTCCCTTTGTTCCTTGCCCTATCGTGGTTTCTGCTACAGTTCCCTTGTGGTGTTCAGTTGTGTTTCTTCGTTTTGACCTTTACTTTGTATTCTGACTTTGTTTACTCTTTATCCTTATCTGTTCTGTTTGCCGGCTTGCTGTTTACTGTGTACCAGACCCCGGCTAGTCCTAGTTTACGCTGTCTCTTAGTGCCCTTGACCTCGGATCGTTCCTGACTCTGTACATCTCCTATATACGTCGAGTCCGGCCACTCTAAGGACCGGTAGACTTATCTTCCCTCTGTGTTGTCTTCTGTTTAACTGGATCCTGCGTGTTGGGGTATTATCTCGTTACACTTTGACCCCAAGCCCAGCACGAGCTCACAGGGTGGCTGTAATGACTAGATATGTGTATTTGTTATAGGATGAATATGATTTAGTTCAGATTTTCTGATTCTGACTTTCGTATTCGTTTGCTATAACATAAATGAAAGTCCTACGTACAAATTATATACAAAACACAAGGGCAAATGCCGAATGCATTACCTTTTCACTTCAGTTCTTTAGTTTAATAGACTCTGTGCTGCAGGAGAATTAGCACTCAGCAGGAGACCTAACCTGTGCCAGGTCCTCCTTTATTGCAAAAGCGACTGGGCATAAATAGCTGCCCAGTCACTAGTAGTTTTAAATGACAGCGAGCAGCCAAGCCGCGAGTAGAGGCATTCGGGACGATTTAATCTCCCTTTTATTAATATGAGGGTCCTAGTGAAAATAGGGGGGGAGGAGCCCTAAGATACAATAGGGGTGGAGCGGTGGGTGGGGGCCCTAAGATACAATAGGGGGGCCTCCCCCCCAGCCCCCACCCATGAGTGGAAGGTGGGTGCCCTTGTGAAAAAATGGGGGGAGAACCTCTTGTCCCCCACGGCCCCCACCCATGAGCAGTAGGGGCATGTAGGAGCATTTAACCTCCCTTTTATTAATATTGGGGCCCTATTGTCATTTTGGGCCCCTCACCCACTGCTCATGGCTGGGTGCATTGGGGTGCAATAGGTCCCCCCCTATTGTCACTAGAGCCACCACCCACTGCTTATGGGTGAGGGATGGGGGGCAGCAGTAGGTTCCCCCTATTGTCATTTTGGGCCCCCACCCACTGCTCATGGGTGGGGACCGTGGGGGGGAGGAGAGGCAGTAGGTTCCCCCCTATTGTGTTTTAGGGCCCCCATCTGCCGCTCATGGGTGAGGGCCGAGGGGGCGACAATAGATCCCCCATCCTATTTTCACTAGAGCCCAAACCCACCACTCATGGGTGGGGTCAAAGGGGGGGAGGCAGTAGGTCCCCCCCATTGTATCTTAGAACCCCCACCTCATAGGTGGGGGCTGGGGTGACAGACAATAGGTTCTCTCCCCCTATTTTTACTAGAGCCCCCATCCACCACTCAGTAGGTCCCCCCTCCATTGTATCTGAGGGAGGAATATTTTTAAAGGTGCCCCACTAGAACTGGCTGTGGCAAACCTAGCCACTTTAGGTCATATTGCAGAACATTTAAAGGTTGTCTGAAATAGCTGTGTTAACCTGGTGTAAAAATGTATTTGTGGGTTTTAGAATAGAGAGCATGCATAGGCTAACAGCCGTGAATAAAATTGTCAGTTAACTCCTGGAACCGTGAATAAAATTGTCAGTTGACTCCTGGAGCCGTGAATAAAATTGTCAGTTGACTCCTGGAGCCGTAATAAAATTGTCAGTTGACTCCCTGAACTGTGTTTCGTCCGGTTACTGGGGGATTTGGGATATTGCCTTCTTTTCCAGCGCTTTACTTTGAATTACCTTCTATACCAGCGGAGATCTTGGGATTTAATATTGCAGCTCCGCTACACTGTCTGCTCACTGTTTAGTAGACATGACCCTATTCGCGGTATAGCGAGTAGGGGCAGAAGGAAGATTGTAATCTCCTTAATTACTAATACTAAGTAATCTTTACTAGTATTAGTAAATTTGTCTGAAAGGTCAATTTAGGTCCTTTAGTCTTTTAGTAGATAGCTCCCTAATACCGTGAGAATTAGGGAGCTCAGCACGAATAGAATTGGAGTTTCATCCATTCAAATGAAATTCTGATCCAGACAAAAACTCCCGAATTGCGTTCTAACACGAATAGACAAACTGTTCTCATTCTGGTAGGACGAAATTCGGTAGTTTCACCAGCGTTCGAACGCTGAATGAAGCAGCAGAAGGAAGGTGAGAATTGTGGGAAAATTGCTTTGACCACAGGAAATGGAGCGGACTTTGCTCCTCCACTGGGTCAAAGCTGGGCAAGCGTAGGAAAAATACATAAGACAAAATAGTCCCTAGTTTGTCTTACGTGTTAAAGAAAACTAGAGCAGATCGGAAGAAATGAAGAACAGATCCTGGAAGAATGAGAGAAGAGGAAGTGATTGGGGAAAGGTAAGTTCGGCATGACAATGCCACTTTAATATTTATTACAAGGAGGGAGCTGGTAGCGCTGACGGCTCCCCCCTTGCTTTTTTTGGGCGCATGTGCAGTGATTATTTTCGTTCTAATGGACAAAAATAAAAAATATTTTATCGAATTTCGTCCGAAAAATTATTGTTTTACGGCCGAAATTTCGAATGGACGAATGGCATTTTTATTTAGTACGAATTCATTCGAACGAAGAGAAAATTTCACTGGTGCACATGTCTAGTAATAACAACACTGGGGACATTCAGGGTACTTTGAACAGCATCCTGGTTTCCCTACAGAACATGAATGAACGTTTGATCAAACTGGAAACGACAACCCCTAACCCCTTGGTGGCCTTGGAAATTGCAGCTCACGGAAGATAGTGCAGGCATGTATTCTTCACCCCCTACCACACTTCAAGTCATTAACCCAGCACATCTGGTTCCCCCAGCCATTAGGAAAGCTATACATCATGGCAAATAAGTTAATTTGGTGTCCCTATTTATAGCCTTGCAGGATGTAATTGAGAACAGGGGATAAATCCAGGCACCCTAGCCTGAAGAGAAAAACCTTCCATCCCAGAGTTTGTACACAACTTTGGGAAATACAGGGACGTTATCTGTTCTGTATACCCCAAAAGGCGAGAGGAGCTCGATCTCTACATGCTTTATGTTTTACGATTATTATAAGTCTGTATTAGCCAAGGCAGCTGCAGCTCTCGCCCAGTTCAACATTTGGACAGATTGGAGTCAGTTGGACACAGAGCTGTTCTGCCGGCATTTCGCCTGCATGACGCCCCCTTCATGCACTATTTACACTTTCACTTCTCACACAACCAACTTCTGCCACTGTTGCAGCACATACCATTCCATCTATCAGTCAAGAAAGTGGTCTGAAAGATAAGCTAGGCAGTCCCATCGTCTTCTTGGGGAAGGCTCAGGTGTGCAATAACTTAAATGCTGGTGCATGCAATTATAACACTTGCAGTTTATTGCATGTCTGCTCTCATTGCTTTAGGGCACACGCCAAAACAATGTGCCCTACAAATCTTTTCCCCAAGGAGTGACTGACAGAGGTCAACATTCTAGCATTTCACTTACATTCAAATCCCTCACCTCACCTGGTCAATTAAAAAAAAAAAAAAAAAAAGATTATTTGCAGTTTTCCGATTTTTTACAATCATTTACAGGTACACAGTTCAACAAAGCAATAGAGTTGTTTTCCTGTTTAACACATTTTGGTACATCTCAGAAAACATGTTTTTGCTAATCTGGTGACATTTTGTCATTTTGAACAATTCAAATGTATTCAAACTAGATACATTCAGTGCCTTCCGAAGGCTTTGCTGTAATGTCTCTGTGTGCATTCCACGTTGCACAGCCAGTCCGAATTGTGGAGTATCCATTATGCAATTTCGATCATTGTAAACATTATGTAGACTATATATAGTATTCAACAAAAGAATAAATAAATAATTTAGAGACTCACCGAAGTGAAGCTCATAAGCTGGTTTTAATACAATAGATACTGAGTAACTTGATATATATATAAATGACTCAACCAGACGCACTGTGTAATAATGCAGTATCTATATTATCCTGATATGTAACTCCAAATATAGGGCATGGGTTATAATAGAAATACTTTATGATGTTCTTAACAGAACAAAAATCCAAAAGAACACACAATGCCTCTAAGGAGTACCAACAGAGAGAGATACAATATAGTAGGAATTAGAATACGAAGGCTGGAGAGGTAGTGGTGGATTCTCTAAACAGTGAACAAAATAGAGAGTCCACCAAGGTATAAATGGTATACTACAAATGATACCAGGTAAAGCATAATCCTAAGTCTCCTAAATAAGGCACCTCCAAGATGTATGAGGCTATCAGTAGTAAATCTGAAGAATTCTAAAGGTACAGCCACAAATGGACAAATAATCAAACGAGCAAATATATCCCTGCAACTCCTAGGAAACACCTTCAAGGGTGTTCTATACTTTCCCTATGAGCAAAAGGGAGAGAAAGAGAGATAGTGCTACTCCAGATGCCTCTAGCGATATTCTTCTAATTAGCATCAAACAGTGCCAGCCATAAAAGGGGGAGAAAAATACAAAAGAACAAATATATATATATATATATCCCTACAGCTCCTGAAGAAAACACCTTCAAGGGTGTTCTATGCTGTCCCTAGGAGCTCAAAGGAGAAAAGGATATTGCTGCTCCAAATGCCTTTAGCGATCTAATTCTTAATTTAGCATAAACAGTGCTGTCTGGACAAAAAACTTAGGTGACCCAAACAAAATTAACCACCTAGTGTTCCCATAGTGTTACGTGAGAAAATAAATAAATAAATAAATGAACCCGACGCGCGTTTCGGTGCGTTCTAGAGCACCTTCGTCAGGGGCTAACAGTACCTCATCCAAGGAAACGGCTTTTAAACCCTCTATTTACCGCCAAAAAAGTAATGACCCCAAAATTACCGGATCCATCGGCAGGTGAGTCCAGAGGCCTGACGTGGGCGGAGGAAGCAGGGTAGGCTTCCCCCAATCATCGCTCTGCATTCATATGACAACTCTGCAGATGTCCTGCCCCACGTGTGTGTATAGGGGCGAATCTGAAGGCGGAGAGGAGGAGGATCCAAAAACGGAGAGAGACTCCTCCTTTCTAATTCTCCGTCCATTCAGAGTGTAGAGGGGCATATTATGGGCGGAGATTGGGCCGTGAGTGACAGCTAAGACGGCTCATCGAGAACTGACTACATTATAGTTAGTCAAATCTCGATGGTATAGAAATGATAGTGGCCATTTGATAGATTGGAAGGGTTAATAGATGAATGATATATGATACAAACTGAGTGTTAGAGAAATCTCAAGGTAGAATATACACTACACTATGATGCTACCTTCCAAAGACAAGGGCAGCATTATATAGTAACTTGATTTAGAAAATAACTTTTACATTTAAAACCCCAAACTACTATCTCTTTATATTCATCTTTCCAAAAGAGAGTTTGGCATATTATTAATAATATAGGGATATCACATTTAGATCCCAATTAAAGGGATGAGGTTGTATAGATATCTCCTATATCTCTGTAGTTATAAAGTTCTGGAATAAAAACTGACCTATTCAGAAAAAGCACGGCAACAAACAGTCTGTTGAATTGGGGAAGTTTCCATCCAACCCCCCTTAAACGGGGCATACCTACAGGACAATATCTGCGCCTAAGGCGCAATTCTGATGTTCTGATATACAGGATTTCAAAATCAGGGCCAGAGAACTACGATCTATGTTTAGAGCTAAGGGGTACCCCAACAAGTGTTTGAAAAGGGCTTACCACAGGGCCCTCTTAATGGATCGAGAAGATTTGATAAAAGATGTAACACCTTCTCAGAACAAAAATATAAAAAACAAAAACACTCCAAACACCTAAGCGTTATTGCCACCTACGATGCGGGTTGGGAGCAAGTGAAAACTATCCTAAACAGATACTGGCCTCTACTCAAACAAGATGACCATCTTAAAGAAATCCTCCCCCCAAATGCTTCTCTTATAGCACGTAGGGGCAAGAATATTAGAGATCATCTTGTACATAGTCATTTCAAGCAGGCCAAAAAGATCAATACCCACTGGCTCTCTAACAAACTCCTGGGGACTTACAAATGCGGCCGTTGCAAGGCCTGCAACTTTATTTGCAAGGATTCCAAAAGTTTCCATAACAGCACTCAGTTGGAAACTTTCTATCCAAACTCCTTCTTTAACTGCAACTCTAAAGGTTTAGTATACCTGATAAAATGCCAATGTAATAAACTATATGTTGGAAAGACCTTCAGGCCCTTTAAAAGAAGGATTTTGGAACACATTAATTCCATTAAAACCAAGAGACATATTGAGACCACAGTCTCTAGACACGTGAAGAATTTCCATCAAGGTGACCATAAAGTACTCCAATTTCTTGGGATTGAATTGGTTAAACTTGACCAAAGGAGGGGAAACCTCGATAGGCTCCTTAGGAGAAGAGAGTGTTTTTGGATTTATCGCCTGAGCACTCTATCACCGAGGGGGCTAAACGAAGGATTTTCCTACTCCCCTTTCATTAGTGATCTCTGACTTCTAATACCATCTATACAATACATACGATCTCTATTGAGAATTTATTTATAATTTCTATCAATGACTTTTTTGAGCTTCTCTATATGTTCACGATTTCACTTAATATTTAATCTGTTCACAGACCTCCTGTATTTCCAAGACGGACTGATGACCCCTATTTGAACTTCATGCCATTTTTTTGTCACCCTTACCCCGATACTTAGTAGTCAGAGAAATATCTTTGCTGTTAGTGTGTCTCCTTGATAACATAATGAATTCAATGACTTCATAATTAATTGAAACATACGAGACATACCTACAGCCCTATTCCTCTAATTCGGATGTAAGTGTGATATGCTCCACTTTACCATATTAACAATATATAATACACTAAGGCAAGTGTCCCCTGGCAAGAACTTGATTACCTATAGAACTTTATAACTACAGAGATATAGGAGATATCTATACAACCTCATCCCTTTAATTGGGATCTAAATGTGATATCCCTATATTATTAATAATATGCCAAACTCTCTTTTGGAAAGATGAATATAAAGAGATAGTAGTTTGGGGTTTTAAATGTAAAAGTTATTTTCTAAATCAAGTTACTATATAATGCTGCCCTTGTCTTTGGAAGGTAGCATCATAGTGTAGTGTATATTCTACCTTGAGATTTCTCTAACACTCAGTTTGTATCATATATCATTCCTCTATTAACCCTTCCAATCTATCAAATGGCCACTATCATTTCTATACCATCGAGATTTGACTAACTATAATGTAGTCAGTTCTCGATGAGCCGTCTTAGCTGTCACTCACGGCCCAATCTCCGCCCATAATATGCCCCTCTACACTCTGAATGGACGGAGAATTAGAAAGGAGGAGTCTCTCTCCGTTTTTGGATCCTCCTCCTCTCCGCCTTCAGATTCGCCCCTATACACACACGTGGGGCAGGACATCTGCAGAGTTGTCATATGAATGCAGAGCGATGATTGGGGGAAGCCTACCCTGCTTTCTCCGCCCACGTCAGGCCTCTGGACTCACCTGCCGATGGATCCGGTAATTTTGGGGTCATTACTTTTTTGGCGGTAAATAGAGGGTTTAAAAGCCGTTTCCTTGGATGAGGTACTGTTAGCCCCTGACGAAGGTGCTCTAGAACGCACCGAAACGCGCGTCGGGTTCATTTATTTATTTATTTATTTATTTTCTCACGTAACACTATGGGAACACTAGGTGGTTAATTTTGTTTGGGTCACCTAAGTTTTTTGTCCAGACAGCACTGTTTATGCTAAATTAAGAATTAGATCGCTAAAGGCATTTGGAGCAGCAATATCCTTTTCTCCTTTGAGCTCCTAGGGACAGCATAGAACACCCTTGAAGGTGTTTTCTTCAGGAGCTGTAGGGATATATATATATATATATATTTGTTCTTTTGTATTTTTCTCCCCCTTTTATGGCTGGCACTGTTTGATGCTAATTAGAAGAATATCGCTAGAGGCATCTGGAGTTGCACTATCTCTCTTTCTCTCCCTTTTGCTCATAGGGAAAGTATAGAACACCCTTGAAGGTGTTTCCTAGGAGTTGCAGGGATATATTTGCTCGTTTGATTATTTGTCCATTTGTGGCTGTACCTTTAGAATTCTTCAGATTTACTACTGATAGCCTCATACATCTTGGAGGTGCCTTATTTAGGAGACTTAGGATTATGCTTTACCTGGTATCATTTGTAGTATACCATTTATACCTTGGTGGACTCTCTATTTTGTTCACTGTTTAGAGAATCCACCACTACCTCTCCAGCCTTCGTATTCTAATTCCTACTATATTGTATCTCTCTCTGTTGGTACTCCTTAGAGGCATTGTGTGTTCTTTTGGATTTTTGTTCTGTTAAGAACATCATAAAGTATTTCTATTATAACCCATGCCCTATATTTGGAGTTACATATCAGGATAATATAGATACTGCATTATTACACAGTGCGTCTGGTTGAGTCATTTATATATATATCAAGTTACTCAGTATCTATTGTATTAAAACCAGCTTATGAGCTTCACTTCGGTGAGTCTCTAAATTATTTATTTATTCTTTTGTTTAATACTCTACTCTGGGTACAAGCCCTATATGGTGGAACTGGAACCACCAAACTGACCTCTGTTTGTCACTCACTCTCATACGTTTATGAGGTGTCTGACACACTTTTCTTATCTCATTTAGACTATATATAGTATTCAAATACAAAAAGAAAAGTCCTGCGCTCACTTCCATCACTCCTGGGCGGCAGCAATGACTACAGTACACATCAGCTAATACATATAGTAAAAACCAAAGAAAAAAAGGTTACATGCGCTCTCTGCTTAATCCCTATGTATATTTAAACAAATAGAGGTCATTTAGTTACTCCAATGGCCACTGGAGGGAATGCCCGCCTGCCAACGTCAAGGCAGACCCCCCTAGACGGGTCCTACACTGATCTTGCTTCCTTGAGCTTATGTAATTTAATGTATTATTATACCGATCATTGTCCACCCCGTTTCCCCCACTCATGGCCAGATAGACATTATTATTAATGTATTATTATTATTTATAAAGCACCAACAAGTTCCGTAGCGCTATACAATGAGTGGACTAACAGACAGGTAATTGTAACCAGACGAGTTGGACACACAGGAACAGTTATACCATATTATACTAATATGGTGTTACATGGATCTCCATAAGCTTTTTTCTTACATTAATGTAGCTCTGGTCAGGCTCCACATTGTTTATCCTTGCTCAGCCTTAGATAATAACAGTCAGCTGAAATTCTGTGCTAACAAAAAAGTTTCACAGAATAAGCAGGAATATTGTTTTTGGTGTGACTGAATAAACAAAAATACATGAAAATGTTGTCCATGCTCATGTCTAATGTTTATACAGGTTTGCCTGTATTTGTCAATGTTTGCTTACATGTGTATAGGGATGCCTGCGGCAGTGTGCCTGTCTCCCTGCTAGTTTGTACCTATTTATATATGCTACAGCATGTTAAGGGCTATGTGTCTGTGCGACTGGGTACCTCCGTTGAAGGATGCTCCTAGCGCTTCATGAGGACTCCAAGCACGCTAGCAGACACCTCCAGGCACTGGACGATTCTCAGTCCTGGGAACTCTGGAACCGAATTCGGAATTAGCTCTAGTCCTTACAAGGACTTTCCCTGGTGAATCTCCTGTAAGCTGGAACAGCAGACACAGGAGCAAATCTTCCCTCCAATAACAGGACGACACACAGTTTTGGAGTGTAAGCAGGAACAGACTGAGCTGGGGTTTTATTGCTTCTTTTATACATATTTCTCCACAAGGTTACCACCCACGTGGCCTTGTGGAACAACCAATCAAACACATTACAATACAGTCAGACACTCCCAGCTAAGGCACACAAACTCTCCCCTCTGCCTGTGATATAATTACTGAACACAATGGGTTAACTCAATTATCACAGGCAGGAAAATATACAGTTTCATACAATATTCATAATTTCCAAAATATTCATGCAATCTCCATAAAATGTACATATTCTGAATCAGCATACTCCATATACAAACAAACTCAAAAATCATACAATTCCCTCCAGTGGTTTAAAAGTTAGGTGGAAGTCCTATTTGATCAACCGCTAGCATGGCTTTCCTGCCCAAAAGAGTTCCATAGATTTGGGCTGTGCAGTCGGTCTATTTTACACAGACACGGGGCGCCGTTCGTGCAAATAGTCCATTATAACAGTGCGTGCAAATCTATTTCGAAGTGGAGGAGAAAGTAAGAGTCAGCGGTGTTCGTGCCATTTTGTAGCTGACAGTGAGAGTTCCATGAATTTGACGGCACACACCGCTGACCGCGTTTGACTAAATAAAGATGGCCGCCGCCACGTGTTCGACTGTACGAACTGCGGCCACCCAGCAGTCGGCAATTAACCTGCGGTTAACCACCAGCCTGGGAGGTAAATAGGCTGCACACTTCCCCTTGTGTTGTGTCTGCCTGTTCGGTAATTGGTTCGGTAAGCCCTTTTTACCGAACCATATGGGAAAAAAACATGCACAAGGTTATTTTCACAGTCTGGGGACTCTGGGGGGACAGTTTTAAATGGGCATTGTTCTAATTCTCATTATGCCCCAATAATGTGCTTAAAGGGCCAGCACCAGTCCAATAGGAGTCCATAAGCCCAATTACTGTTTTTAAAGGGCACAATCTCCCAGGGGCCATAGACAGAAGACAAGAGGCTGGCAAATAGGCTCCAAAAAACAGTGGTTACTTTCACCACATCTGTGTTCTAGGTTTTGTCTACATATATTTGGTTTTGTGCACCAGTTTTTCTTGGGCTTGTTTGTGTATATGTGTTGGTGTGTATATGCAAATTTGCATCTGTGTGCGAGTGTATTCTTGTTTATATATGTGTACCATTGTACTGCTGTGTGCTGTTGTGTCACAATAAGCATCATTACCAATATGTAATCAATATCTAAGACTTGGGCATTCATTTTTTTTTTTTTTTTTCGCTGTTTGTCCATTCATCTGAATTCCAAACAGCATAACAAACCAACCAAGGAATGAACCTATGCACACTGAACAATCGACACATGCATCACAGAAAGGGGTGGGAAGGGGGACATGACATGATCTACACAGGGCTGGCACCATCGTTAGGCGAACTAGGCATTCGTCTAGTGCTCCGGCCTGTTGGGGGCGCCCACCGTGATGCGGCCTGGTGGGCTGCCTGCCCCTGTCTTGGTCTGCAGCGCTGTGCGAGTGACTCTCAAGCCGCCCTCCCCCAGTGCCGGGCCGATCCTTAAGGCTCCCAAAGGTGGGGGTGCTGAGAGGATCCCTGCCACAGGGGGGCCAGGAGGTGGCCATCTGAGGTCACCCCTGAAGTTGTGCACTAGGTAAGGCAGAGCAGGCACCTGCTTATCTTAATGGCAGGTGCCTGCTCTGCAACAATTCCCAATGTCCGGAGGAGAGGGGGCAGAGAAGGAAGGCTGTTCTTGCAGTCTCTCACTCCTTCCTAGCGCGCCCTCTGTGATGCCGGGAGCCGGAATATGACGTCATTCTGGCCCCAGCATACTAAACAGCGCATTGGAGGTGCTGCCCCACACTGGACCCCAGGGAGGTGAGTGTTTGACTGTCAGTGAGAGTGTGTAAGTGTCTGCCTGTGTGTGTGTCTGTCTGTCAGTGACTGAGTGTATGTATGTCAGTGAGTTAATGCCTGTATGTGTGTCTGTCAGTGAGTGAGTATTTATGTCAGTGAGTGTGTGTTCCTGTCAGTGAGTGTATGTATGTCAGTGAGTGTCTGTTTGTGTGTCTGTCAGTGAGTGTATGTATGTCAGTGAGTGTCTGTGTCTGTCAGTGAGTGAGTGTATGGATGTCTGTGTGTCTGTAAGTGAGTGAGTGTATATCTGTCAGTCAGTGAGTGTCTGTGTGTGTGTGTGTGTGTGTGTCAGTAAGTGAGTGAATGTCTCTCAGTGACTGTGAGTGTCTGTCAGTCAGTGAGTGTCTGTGTGTGTCAGTGAGTGAGTGAATGTCTGTCAGTCAGTGAGTGTCTGTGTGTGTGTCTGTCAGTGAGTGAGTGAATGTCTCTCAGTGACTTGAGTGTCTGTCTGTCAGTGAGTGTTAGTGAGTGAGTGTATGTATCTCAATGAGTTTGTGTGTGTGTGTGTGTGTGTGTCAGTAAGTGAGTGTATGTATGTCAATGAATGAGTGGATGTCGGTCAGTGAGTGTGTGTTTGAGTGTGTCTGTGTGTGTGTCTGTCAGTGAGTGTATGTCTGTCTGTCAGTGAGTGTGTGTGTGTGTCAGTGTGTGTGTGTGTCAGTGAGTGAATGTGTCTCTCAGTGTGTGTCTGTCAGTGAGTGAGTGAAATAAGGGGGCGGCAAAATGGATCTTTGCCAAGGGCGTCAGAAATCATTGCACCGGCCCTGGATCTACAAGGGGCTCACCCAGTGGTGTGTGTTTTTCTGTGTTTTTTTTGTTTTTTTTTTAAAGCAGGTTGAAAAAACTACATTTATGCAAATAGGAGCTTCGTTTTCCACACTTTGTCTGAGCTTTGATGGTTACACACTGCTGTGCTAGCCTTATTGCCATCATCGATTCATCCTTCTATGTGAGATCTGGTGAGCCAAGACAGTCTCACAGACAGCCTTTGCTTCTGCGTTAGACTACTAAGACAATTTTTTCTCTTTCTGTACATTATCACACTGCCTAATGTATTGCTTGAAGCATCCAGATGTTCTCAATTTCTATTTTTTTTTTTTAGCTTACTTTAATAGCAAAGCTTTAAATTGATTTAGAGGATGAACAAGGTTACTACATGACTTATGCCCGATAGTAGGAACATGACTACTCAGGGCCGATACTGGTGCTTTTTAGTCCCTGTCCTTGTTGGGAGTTCAGTCTTTCTTCTTTGAAACCGGTGGTGAGTGCTACTGTGACTCTAAAGTAGGAGCTAACAGCAAGTAAAAATTATGAAATACTTCTCAGATGTAACAAGGTCGAGCCGAGCAAGGAACAAGGTGTGCTGGTGTGGAGCTCCTGCAAACCGCACAGCTATACAGATTTAAAAACCACGGAGAAAAACCTGAAAGACAGCAATATTAATACCTGAGTACTCCACGGGGGCCACCTTACTCTTATAAAATGATCCTATGACACACGCGCTGCGTCGCTACCAATACATGTAACCATAGACTGCTTGTTGGCGCCACTATGAGATCATCAGGTCCGGACATGGTGTCTACAATGAAGGGTGGGTCAGATGTCTGAGTTTTTAAACCCATAGACCCCTACCATAGAAAGTACCTGAGCCCCCTGGAGACTACCGCTCCAGTTTCAGTTTATATTGGGAGGGTATGCAGCAGCACAGTCTTAAGGGTAATGTTTGTGTATCCTATTATTTCTTTGGGTATTTTCTCATACTCAAAAACACATACGTTCTTATTCATACCTATTGTTAATGACCATAAGTTTACACCCTGTAACACAAAAATGTGCGACTGTATTCTGCCATGATAAAGCATTGCTTAATTGCGCCTGTGTCTGCTGTTGGGGCACCACAGGCTTGTCTGTACATCTTGTTGCACAAAAAAAATAAAGAATTTAAAATCCTTCTCAGATATTGGTTATATGTGGGAACTGCTCTTTTCTTCTGTGATTATATGTACCTTTGGGAGGCTGGTGTTTTCTAGTATTGATTTTCTTGCAGCTCAAGCTCCCCTCTGGAAGTTGGGGACAACGTTTGCCCCAATGAGCATGGCCAGTGCCGTCCTTCCGGTTTTGAACAATTTCCACAGCTACAATGGCTAATATGATGGTTTGGACTTTAAATTGACGGTTTCTTGTAGGTTTCTGGTGAGTATAGACCACTTTATCAGTGCCTCTTTTCAGTTCTGTTTGTAATACTTCTTTCTTATGTAACAGGTATTTTTTGTTGTGGGTCTATGCATTTTTATATACCGTAGCTATTTATTTTTTCATAGTGGGATGGTTGATTCTTAGTTTACATACATGTTTATTGTATTATGGTTCTTATCTTCAAAAATTCATTTTTGTTCATTGATTGTGCATTTACTTTTGGATACGTTTTTGTTTTATTAGGGAGAACTGAATTCTTAAGGTTAGATTGTAGTTCCTTTTTTTGCCCAGTTTTCCTTCTAATCCTCCCTATTGCAAAAGACAAACAAGTCACATTCTATAGACCCAAGGTAAGCCATTCTTTTTTTATGGATCCATTAAACAAAAAGTGAGCATATATGAGGATGCCTTTATTAAAGTGAAGAACTCATACTATCTGTTATATGTTCTAGTTCGCACCAGTCTCCAAGAAGATCCTGTGTACCCTGCCATAAGTCAACCATTGGCATCTAATCCACAAATGAAGCTCATTATTATGTTGTCTTTGATGAAAGAAAGACAGAGGCTCTACTCGAAGCAGTCCACAAACCCTGCAGCTGTCAGCAGAATTCTGCTTGGATGCATCTATAGACCCAGTGAGGTATATAGCCAGAACCATGGTTCTCAATTTGATGTGTCATAGAGACTTATGGCTGAGGCATGGGAGGCTCCTTGAATTCAAGGAATGGCCCACCAAGGAAGTTTTTCCAGTAATAATTTCCAGATGATCCAAGAAGTTAGCTCCTTTAAACGTCATGAAGTCTATGTTGCTGCATGAAGTTGTCTGTCCAGTTCCCAAAAAAAGGTTCTATTCCAGACCAAATGCAAGACAATTCAACATGGAATCATTCAGCTCCATCATAAAGGAGGTGATTAGATGATTTCAATCAATCTAAAGAATGCTTATTTCCATATCCTGATGAGAGACCATCAGACATACTTAACATTCTGCCTCAAATACAAACATTTTCAATTATGTAAACAACATCCTTGTGTTGGGGAAGGATCAGTCAACACTGGTGGCTCATCACAACACAGCAAGAGTCATCCTAGGGAAGCAGGGATTGGTGTTGCATTTAAAAAAAAAAAGCAAGCATATTCCCTCTCACCAGTTTATGTATTGTGGTAAAGTGAAGGCAGAGAAGCCATTTAACCCCAGGGGGAGTATATGTAATTTGTGTGTTGCACAACACAAAGCTTTGCTTAGTTATGGGCCCCTGGGGTGGAGCATTTGGAGAGAAGGGTGGGCCAATGCTCCACTCCACAGTTTAGTGGTTTTCCTGGGAGACATAGATCCAGGCCAGGGTTTTTTGGACTGTCTCCAACCCACTGCTCAGCTGCAGATAATCAGCTGTAGCAGTGGGAATAAACCCCTCCCTGGTAGGCAGGTAGAGGGGGGATTGCTGGCTTCCTCCCAGGAAGCAGGTAGGAGAGAGGCTGTTCTCTCCAGTGAGAGAGTGAATGAGACTAGGCACTGGGAGTGCAGTCAAGGAAGCAGTCAAAGCTGGCTTGGAGCACTAGGAGTGCGGAAGGAAGCAGTCAAGGCTGGTTTGGAGCACTGGGAGTGCAGAAAGGGAAGCAGTCAAGGCTGGCTTGGAGCACTGGGAGTGCTGAGAGTGGACAAAGACTCTAGGTTGGTGAAACCAATATTGTTTTGTTTAGTTTAACCCCTGAGAGATAGGGAACCTAATATTAGTTAGTGCTCAGACGAGCTAGGTTTTTGTTTAAAGGGATTTATGTTTTCATTTGCTGCTGTCTCCTGTGTGGACTTACAAATAAAGTGCCTGAATTATATGAAAATAAAAGGACTGTGCATGTTTTTGCCCTAGAGGACCGTGCTATCTACAAACAAGGATCACAGTATATAGGAGCCATGTTCAACACAAGAGAAGGATTGGTTAGCCTTTCAGAAGATATAACTTCCAAGTTAATAAGGAAAATTCTAAAGATGCTTCCTCTTCATGCTGTTTCAGCTCGCAACTTCATGATTCACATGGGATCCCTGTCTTCTACAATAGGTCTGACAAAATGGGATCAATGGCATTTCAGAATTCCTTAGAAATACTTTATTGCTTAATTTAGGGACCAGTCTCTCACTCAGAGGATTATTTTATCAACACTAGTCAATAACTCCCTGAATCGGTAAATCTGCTCAATGAGTTGTTATCAGATTTAAAAGTTAAAACTCTTTTTTATGTTTGGGAGTCCCCAGATGTGGGCAAAAATGTATTTAATATCGGGTCTTTTAGTAGTAGATGCCAATTCCTATTAATAATGTTCCTGATTTTTATTTTTTTTGGCTGCCTGAAAATTAACATATAAATGACACCCCTTTTTTCTCTTTATTATCATTTAATTTAATTTTTTTTTATATATAATAGATTTTTATTGAAGCAATTTTTTTCAGTAAACAACAAATATACTGGACCTAAGAATCGAATTTGTATATTATACAACAGACAAATAAATAATTACATGACTTATTAAACATTTTGTTGCAATATACAGCATCATAAATATTAATACCATGATCACTTAGAGACCAGCATAAAATAAAACATACAGTGAAAAAACCCAACACCATATTTAGAGCACAAGGTCGATTTATTTTCCTTTATCACTATTCTATATTTCTTCACTTCTATTTTCTCTCTCTTTAATTTTTCCCAATTATCTATCAACAAATATATCCAGTATTAGATTCAGGTAAGAAAATCTATCTAAGGAGAGGATTGCCCAAATAATCCCTTATATTTTTTTAACCAGTCACAATACCATTGTTTTTTTCTTCGAGAAAAAAAATCATATTGTTGATCAGCTCATATTCCATCGATATTTGAAACATGACTTGATCGATCAGTAGCCGTTTATTGAACGGCTTTGATGATTTCCAATGTCTCGCAATAATAATTTTAGCAGCGACTAAACAGTGAGTGGCAAAACAAATATCTTTTTGTAATTTAAATTTCAAATTAAGATGCAAAAGAGCGGAGGCAGCACTCTCCAAAATTCTATTTGTAGTCATAGATGTAAAATATTAAAAGCCCATGACCATAAGTGTTTAACAGCAGGGCATGACCACCAAATATGTATATAAGTACCTGGATGACTACCACATCTCCAACAAGTTGGATCAGAAGAATCAAACATTCTAGCCAATCTAGCTGGAGTATAGTACCATCTATAAAGAACTTTAAAGTGGCATTCAGACAAGTTCAGGCAATGAATATATGTATTTACCTGGCTTAAAGAGGAGTACCAGTCATCTAAAGAAATCTGAAGTTCCAATTCTTGTTCCCACGTCTTAATCAATTTATAGGGAGACTCCTTAAGAGCTTCCAACACAGATGCTGCAACAGACGTGATCCTTTTAATAGGTTGATTACTAAATATGAATTCCAATACATTTTTTTATACGAAGATAGGTGAAAATTTCTCTTCGTGGAATATGAAAAGTATCTATGATACTCTGGAAAGACAGAATATTGTCTCCCTGCATAATGTCTGCAATCTTTAATTTGTCGGCATTGACCCAGTACTTTAGCGAAAAGTCTTTTATCAATATTTCCAATATATTAAGACTTGGGTATAAAGTTATTTAAGCCGAGTTTTTTCTTAATTTCTAACCACTCTTTCAGAGTTTGAAATAATATCATTGAACTAGTTAAGGGCGAATTCATTAGAGTGTTCCTTGTAACTGTCCACATAAAATGTTGTAATTTATCTGTATGAGACACTTCAGACTCGATAATATACCATGGTTCAGAAACCTGTTTGGAATCCTGAAGAAAATATATATGCCTAATGATGCTTGCATAATAACTATAAACAATACTGGGAAGATTTAAACCACCATTAGACAGTTTTTTAGTTAGAATCTTTTGAGTAATTCTAGGTTTTTTATTATTCCAAATAAAATTATTAAAGCTTGATTGAATCATTGCTAACCAAGGTCTAGGGACTTTAAGTGGAATCATGGAGAACAAATATAGCCATTTAGGCAAAATGCATGAATTTATAATATTTATTTTACCTTGCCAAGAGGTTTCTAGATTTCTCAATTTTCTAAGATTGAGATTCGTGTTTTTCATAAGAGTCCAAACATTCCTCTCCATTATTCCAGCCACTTTAGCAGTTATATATAATCCTAAATAGTTTATTTCTGAGTCTGTCCATATAAATTTATAAGTATGGGATAGGCTATTTACCTGATCCTTGTTCATGTTCAAGAACATTGCTGTGGATTTGTTTATATTTAACTTAAAATTCGAAATGCTGGAATATCTATCAATTTCAACCATTAAAGATTTTAAAGAAAACTCTGGAGATGAAAGAGTAAGTAACGCATCATCCGCGTATAGTGATATTTTGACATCCAGCTAATTAATTTGAACACCTTTAATCAGTGGATTATTCCTAATATTAATAGCCAATCAATAGACAAAATATACAACAAGGGGGAAAGAGGACACCCTTGACGCGTACCATTTTTAAGTGCAAACCACCCTGCTGTAATGTTAGGACCCACAGTTCGGGCAGAGGGAGAGGAATACAGAGCCATTATGGCATTGTGTATCCAACCTGTGAGCCCGAAAGCATTAAGAACTTCACTCAGATAACCCCACCCGACCCTGTCAAATGCTTTTTCGGCATCTAATGACAGGGCCAGGAGGGGAAACCGATCTCTATTGGCCAAATCTAGAATATCTATTATTCTCCTGGTATTATTGGACGCTAGCCTACCCGGGACAAACCCAATCTAATCCGGATGAATCAGAGTCGTAATAATAGTCTTAATTCTGTCAGCAATAATAGCCGCATCTATCTTCATATCCACGTTAATTAACGCTATAGGTCTATAGTTGCTGGGATCAAAACTAATTTTATTTAGTTTCAGTATTGGAATAATATTGGCCTGTAATAATTCACATGGAAAAGATTGATTTAATGTTATTTGATTGAACATTTCTGTTAGAGGATTGATTAATAAAGACTGCATATGTTTGCAATATAAATTCGAAAAGCCGTCAGGACCCGGCGTTTTATTAATGGGTAGTCGATTTATTTGAGATTGGACTTCATCCACCGAAATACTTTTATTTAAAGTTACTAAATCCTGACATATGACTTTTGGAATCTGAGTATCAGCTAAATAGTTTTGAATATCAGTTAGATTGGGAGACAATTTAAGATTGTATAAATCTTCATAAAATTGATTGAATCTCTCCCCTATTGAAGAAGGTGTCGAATAGACCTTTTGACCATCAATCAATTGGTCCACTCTATTTTTTGCATATTGGTTTTGCAATCTTTTAGACAAATTTTTATTTGCTCTATTTCCAGTGTAATAGTTATTTAATTTTTATTTATGAATGTTTAATTTAATTTTTTGTTCAACTTTTAAATTAATTTGTTTTTGTAAGGCAGTTAAATTAATTTTTGTTTCTGCAGAAGGATTCTGTTTGTTTAATTTAGATAAATTGTAGAACTCAATATACAGATCAGTTAGAGTCTTACCATTTTTAGTCCTCATTATATGATCTAATTTAATTAAATACCCTCGCATAACTGATTTATGAGTACACCAATTATTTGCTGGAGATGTATCGAACTATTTTCTAACCAGAAATATTTTAGTAATTGAGTTAGTTCCTCCTTACTCTTTGGATCATTAATAAGAGCATCGTTTAATCTCCAAGTAGTACGAACCGGGGGAGATTTATTTCCAAGATCCATTAATATAAAACTGTAGTCGGACCATAGACTCTCTTTAATTTCAATTGAGTTACATAAAGGAATCGAGTTTGCATCAAGTAGACAAAAATCAATCCGTGCATATGAGCCATGTGCACAAGATTGGTGGGAATAATCTTTATCCCTTGGATGTAATAATCTCCATATGTCATGAAGATTGTATTGTTTGCAAATATTGTAAAGTTTTTTTGCCTGCTTAACAGTTCTTTTGTCAATTGAAGTAGCGGATATATACATCTTATCCATTTTAGGGTCGCTAACACAGTTAAAATCCCCAGCTATAATTAGATGTCCCTTATATACTTTATCCACACGCTCAATTATTGACAAAAGTTTAGCCATAGGGTCAACATTCGGCAAATAAACATTAACTAGGGTATAAATCGTATTATCAATAACACAAACGATAATTATAAATCTAGCTTCTGGATCTAATTCCATATGTTTGATTTCTAAATTTATATTGCAATTAAAAATGACGGCAACTCCTCTTTTTTTCTTATCACTTGATGAGGCATGAACAATGGTAAAAAATTTGTCCCCTCCCCATCTTTGTTTAAGATTAGTGATGTCCCGAACGGTTCGCTGGCGAATAGTTCCTGGCGAACATAGCATGTTCGCATTCGCCACGGATGGCGAATACGAACATAGCATGTTCGCATTCGCCACGGATGGCGAATATATGCGATGTTCGGTCCGCCCCCTATTCGTCATCATTGAGTAAACTTTTATCCTGTACCTCACAGTCAGCAGACACATTCCAGCCAATCAGCAGCAGACCCTCCCTCCCAGACCCACCCACCTCCTAGACAGCATACAATTTAGATTAATTCTGAAGCTGCATTTTTTTTGTGTGTTTGTGTTTATTATACATTATCCTCCATAGCCAGTAACCTGTGTTTATTATACATTATCCCCCCCCCGTAGCCATTAACCTGTGTTTATTGGGTTGGGGCCCTAGATAAGAATGGTGGGGGGGGGACCTACCGTCCTCCCCCCCCAGCCCCCACCCCTGAGCGGTGGGTGGGGGCCCTAAAAAAACAATAATGGGGGACCTACTGTCCTCCTCCCTGGCCCCCACCTCTGAGCAGTGGGTGGGGGCCCTAAATAAATAGAGGGGGGGGACCTACTGTCCCCCCCCCCGGCCCCACCCCTGAGCGGCGGGTGGGGGCCCTAAATGAAAATCCCCCACAATCAAGGTGACTAGGGGTCCCCCCTCTTTATTTAGGGCCCCACCCACCGCTCAGGGGTGGGGGCCGGGGGGGAGGATGGTAGGTCCCCCCCACCATTATTATCTAGGGCCCCCACCCACTACTCAGGGGTGGGGGCCAGGGTGAGGACATTAGGTCCCTCCCCCTCTCTTTATTTAGGGCCCCCACCTGCCGCTCAGGGATGGGGGCTGGGGGGGACAGTAGGTCCCCCCCTATCTTTATTTAGAGCCCCCTCCCACCGCTCAGGGGTGGGGACCGGGGGGGAGGACAGTAGGTCCCCCCCCTTATTGTTATTTAGTAGGTCCCTGTTACAAAAACCTTATTGAACTATGTGCCTTTAAATGTTATTTGCACTTGTCTGACTTATTTGCAGTCGTTGGTATGGTTCAGCACGAATCCTTTGTGTTAACGTATAGGTGGCCGCCATTTCAGGACTTTGCACGTGTTCGCGGCCATCTTACGTACGACCAGCGGTGTTTGCCAGCAATCGTCTGGAACTAAAAACGGAGACACACCCAGGCGAACACCGCTGAGACCTCCAGGATAGTATAACTTCGTGCTGGGCCTACCGAACGGCTCACCGTTCGGTAGGACGATTACCCTTCGCAGGGGGAGTACAGCGACCCCCAGGATACCTATGGATGTCAATGGGTTCGTGGAGTTTCACCGTACGAACGGAGACCGACCGCAAGGCCTAAACGTGTGGAACCATTTTCGGCCAGGAAGTCTGAGCGGTCGGTCAAAACTTTGAAAACCCATAACTCTCGAACCATTCATCCGAACTGGTTGGTTTTCGGATATGTTGCTCCCCTGAACAAGATCTGTACAGCGGTGTAGAATTTAAAGGGGTACCCCCTGGTTTTGGGGTACATCCAGAACTTGGTTAAAAATATGGACTGCATAATTATGTTAACTGTTTATCTGAGGGGAGGAGATGTGTGGGAGGTATCCAAAATGTGATTGGTGATTTTATGCCTCCCCCTGGGAGTATCCTTTTTGTATGTAACGACAATAAAAAGCAGGCTGGTCAGCCCAGTCCTCAGTTCTTACTTGACCCTCAAATCGCAGCCTCGACTCGTTTTGTTGGGTAGAAAGGTATCCTAGCTATGCTATAGCTAGTGGGATTGTTCTACACTTACAGGACTCTTATGGAATATTACGGAAAGCCTCTCTCTCCTCTTCAGCAACTAGGAATCCAGACGGCTAAGCGGTCCAGCTCTCAGCAAGCCTAAGGGTAACCGTAACATTTGGTGGCAGCGGCGGGATCATCCTGGATTTCCTAGGAGAGGTACGGAACGGATGGAGAGCACCTACACAAAATTGAAGCGTACCACCCTAAAAGATTTACTGGAAAGCAGAGGAGGGTACGCCAGCAACCGGCCAAGGAAAGAACTGATCGCAGAACTGACCGAACTGGATCAAAGATTCACAATGGCGGAAGCACCAACCACGAATGGTGATGAAAAGGCAAGGATTGTTCGGGAGAGGCTCTCCCTATACGGGCCAAACCCACCTATGGAACTAGTACAGCAGTTGATGGCGGAGGCAGACGAGGATATACGAAAGGCCCGAGCCCACGCACTTGACCTAGTAAACGCACAACGCAATGCTGAAGCCCCGCAGGTAATCGTTCCTGTCGAAAACGCTGGGAAGCCCAAGATACCCTTTGCGGCATTTAGATCCTTTCTAGAGAGCGAGACAGGAATTGATGAATACTTGGCGGACTTCGAAAGGCAATGCGCCCTGCACCAGATTCCCATCAGAGAATGGCCCACGATCCTGTCTGGGAAACTATCCGGGCGAGCCCTGGAAGCTTTTCGTACCTTGGGTACTGAGGAAGTGACACAGTATGAGCGAGTTAAAGAGACACTGCTAAAACGGTACGCTGTAACTCCAGACACGTATCGCCGGCAGTTTCGAGGCACGAAAAAGAAGCCTAACGATACCCATATGGAATGGGCACACCGAATGCGGAGAGCGGCAAATCACTGGATGAGCGGGAGTAAAGCTGTGACTGGTGAGGAAATTTTACAATTGTTTCTCTTAGAACATTTTTATAATGGCATGGAACAGCAGGGGAAGGAGTGGCTGCGAGACAGGCGACCTTCCACCCTCGAAGAAGCAGCCAAATTAGCGGATGAACATTATGACTCACGGCTTCACGAGCCAACGAGCTACCGGGCTCCAGCACGGGTTGAGCCCAGAGAGGTTTACCGTGCACCTCCTCGTACGGAGTTCCGAGCCCCGGTACCCGCAGGGCCCACCCGACACTCAGGGCCACCCAATAACAATTCTGATCGTCCCAGACCAACTTGCCACCGATGCAAGCAACCAGGGCATTTCATGGCTAACTGCCCTCTTAACACGCACCAGACACCCAGGAATTACAATTACCCCTCGGGGCCATACCGTTCTGCCCGCGCCCTCTGTGTTAACCAAGAGGCCTCGATGGAGGAATATTTGGGGCCGCTTCACGAGGCAGACCCTGTATATGCTGCTTCAGATAACCGCCAGCACCATCGGCAGAAGGTATGGCTCGAAGGGCGATCTACCGAGGGGTTGAGAGACACAGGGGCTACCATCACACTGGTGCAGAGTCATTTGGTGCCAGAACACAAGCGGTCAGGACAGACCGTGGCCGTTAGAGTGGCGGGGGGGGATGTGTACAAAATTCCGACCGCTAAAGTACACCTTGATTGGGGAGCGGGAAAGGGGGCTGTGAACGTGGGCATAATGGATAATTTACCTGCGGAAGTACTACTGGGCAACGATTTGGGCCCCATGACTTCTGCCTATGCTCCAGCGTACAACAACGAGGCGAACCCAGTAACTACCCGAGCACAAGCCCGGATGGACCGAGAACCCTCACCAGTGCGGGAGACCCAGGTAAGACCGACCCCGACCGTCCCTGACATGTTAGGCCCCATACCCTGGGACACCCCAGATACTTTCGAGACCGAGTCTAGAAATGATCCGACTTTACAAAAATACCGGGAACGAGCAGAGACCGGGGGGAGCGGGGCAGATAATGAAACTTTTCTATGGGAAAAAGGCAAACTATACCGCCTGACGGAGAAAAAGGGACAACGTAGGCGACAGCTGGTAGTGCCCCACAAATACCGTCGAGAAATCCTCAAGATAGGACATGACATCCCCTTGGCAGGTCATCTAGCTGTGACCCGTACGTTACACCGCATTACCCACACATTCTTTTGGCCAGGAGTACACGCTGATGTTAGGACTTATTGTAATACTTGCGATGTGTGTCAACGGGTAGGAAGGCGAGGCGATCACCCTAAAGCCCATCTAGTCAATATGCCCATCGTAGAGGAACCCTTTAGCAGGGTTGCTATTGACCTAGTAGGACCACTGGCCACCCCTAGTCCCTCCGGTAAACGCTACATCCTTACCGTAGTGGACTACGCTACCAGGTACCCCGAGGCTGTCGCCCTGTCCAACATCCAAGCGGATACGGTAGCGAATGCACTGGTACAAGTGTTCTCCCGGGTAGGATTTCCAAAGGAAATCCTGTCTGACCGAGGCACCCAATTCACAGCCGAATTGACCCAACAACTCTGGCAGGTCTGCAAAATTAAATCCCTTCTGAGCTCCCCCTACCATCCCCAGACGAACGGACTTTGTGAGAGGTTCAACGGAACCCTCAAACAAATGCTCAAAACGTTCACTCAGGAATACCGAGATTGGGAACGCTTCCTGCCGCACCTCCTGTTTGCCTATCGGGAGGTGCCCCAGGAAACGACAGGGTTCTCTCCCTTTGAGTTGCTCTACGGAAGAAAGGTACGGGGCCCCCTAAACCTGATCCGGGAGCACTGGGAGGGAGAGACAGAAACTGACGGTGTCCCCATTGTGCCATACGTGCTGGAACTCAGAGACCGAATGGAGCAGCTAGCCAGATCCGTGCAGGCTAACCTCCAGTCGGCCCAGAGAAGACAGAAGGTATGGTACGATCGGGGGGCCCGAAGGAGAATCTTTACCATAGGACAAAAGGTGTTGGTACTTAAGCCGGTAAAGACAGATAAATTGCAAGCATCATGGCAGGGCCCCTACCAGATTGTAGAGAAACGGGGCGACACAACTTATGTCATAGCCAGTTGCCACGACAACAACCTTAGGAGGACGTTCCATGTAAACATGCTCAAAGAATACTTGGAACGACCTGAGAACGTGACAGCCGTATGTTGTCCTCCCCAGGAAGACCCCGACAGTCTACCCATCCCCGACCTATTAGAAAAAAGTCCCCCCACAGGGATAGTATCCCAGGTTCAGATAGGAGACCGACTTAACCCCACTGAAAGGGAGCAGCTCAATACACTCCTCCGGGCCAAACACCTCACCTTCTCCCAGAAGCCAGGGTACACTACCCTAACTACCCACCAGGTCGACACTCCCGGGCAAACGCCCTTACGCCAGCCCCCGTATCGCATCCCCGAGGCAGTTAGAACAGGAATGAAGCAGGAGATAGATGAGATGCTCCAACTCGGAGTGATTGAGCCCTCCGATAGTCCCTGGGCCTCCCCGGTTGTCCTGGTACCCAAGAAAGATGGGACGACCCGGTTTTGTGTAGATTACCGGAGGCTCAATGAAAAAACAGTGACGGACGCGTACCCGATGCCCAGGGTAGACGAGCTACTCGATCGTATAGCCAGGGGAAATTACCTGACCACTATCGACCTCTGCAAGGGTTACTGGCAGATTCCCCTGGCCCCGGAGGCTATCCCCAAGTCGGCATTCGTCACCCCATTCGGCTTATACCAGTTTAAGGTAATGCCGTTTGGGATGAAGAATGCCCCAGCTACATTCCAGCGCTTGGTGGATAGGCTCCTGGATGGCTTCCAGAGTTTTGCCTGTGCATACCTGGACGACATAGCGATTCACAGTGAGTCCTGGGAGGACCACTTAGCTCATGTAGGAATGGTTCTGGATCAGATCCGGGCTGCTGGCCTGACTCTGAAACCAGAAAAATGTCACTTTGGGATGGCCGAGGTACAGTACCTGGGTCACCGGGTGGGGTGCGGAAAACAGCGACCAGAGCCAGCCAAGATAGAAGCTGTTGCCAATTGGCCCACCCCCATCACTAAAACCCAGGTTCTGGCCTTTCTGGGCACGGCAGGGTACTACAGACGATTTGTACCCGACTACAGCACACTTGCCAAACCCCTGACTGACTTGACCAAGAAAAACTTACCTCGACAGGTCCTGTGGTCTCCCCACTGTGAAAAGGCTTTCCAGGCTCTCAAAAACGCTTTGGTTAATGCTCCTGTCTTGGCGGCTCCAGCTCTTAATAAACGTTTTATCGTCCATACAGACGCTTCCATGTTCGGGCTGGGAGCCGTCCTCAGCCAAGTAGGTGAAGATGGAGGGGAGCATCCAGTTGCCTACATCAGCCGGAAGCTCCTACCCCGCGAAGTCAGCTACGCAGCGGTCGAAAAGGAGTGTTTGGCCTTGGTGTGGGCATTAAAGAAATTGACTCCCTATTTATATGGACAAGAGTTCACTCTGGTCACCGACCATAACCCGTTGGTGTGGCTAAACCGGGTCTCTGGAGATAACGGCAGGTTATTGCGTTGGAGTTTATCATTGCAACCCTTCAATTTCACCATTACCTACCGACCCGGGAAACAGAATGGCAACGCGGACGGGTTGTCCAGACAAACGGACCTCAGCCCAGCATAACCAGCGGTCTGGACAGCCTTAGTCTGCCCCGAAAAGGGGTCAGACGGTGTCTGCCAGAGTGTTCCACAAAAAGGGAGCACTGTTACAAAAACCTTATTGAACTATGTGCCTTTAAATGTTATTTGCACTTGTCTGACTTATTTGCAGTCGTTGGTATGGTTCAGCACGAATCCTTTGTGTTAACGTATAGGTGGCCGCCATTTCAGGACTTTGCACGTGTTCGCGGCCATCTTACGTACGACCAGCGGTGTTTGCCAGCAATCGTCTGGAACTAAAAACGGAGACACACCCAGGCGAACACCGCTGAGACCTCCAGGATAGTATAACTTCGTGCTGGGCCTACCGAACGGCTCACCGTTCGGTAGGACGATTACCCTTCGCAGGGGGAGTACAGCGACCCCCAGGATACCTATGGATGTCAATGGGTTCGTGGAGTTTCACCGTACGAACGGAGACCGACCGCAAGGCCTAAACGTGTGGAACCATTTTCGGCCAGGAAGTCTGAGCGGTCGGTCAAAACTTTAAAACCCATAACTCTCGAACCATTCATCCGAACTGGTTGGTTTTCGGATATGTTGCTCCCCTGAACAAGATCTGTACAGCGGTGTAGAATTTAAAGGGGTACCCCCTGGTTTTGGGGTACATCCAGAACTTGGTTAAAAATATGGACTGCATAATTATGTTAACTGTTTATCTGAGGGGAGGAGATGTGTGGGAGGTATCCAAAATGTGATTGGTGATTTTATGCCTCCCCCTGGGAGTATCCTTTTTGTATGTAACGACAATAAAAAGCAGGCTGGTCAGCCCAGTCCTCAGTTCTTACTTGACCCTCAAATCGCAGCCTCGACTCGTTTTGTTGGGTAGAAAGGTATCCTAGCTATGCTATAGCTAGTGGGATTGTTCTACACTTACAGGACTCTTATGGAATATTACGGAAAGCCTCTCTCTCCTCTTCAGCAACTAGGAATCCAGACGGCTAAGCGGTCCAGCTCTCAGCAAGCCTAAGGGTAACCGTAACAGTCCCCTCCCCTCATTTTACGTGCTTTAAAGCACGTTATTCCAAACAATTTAGGAATGTTAGGTGATTTATGCCCTTTATGGATTAAAACCAGACTCTGCATCAACTATGTAATTTTCCATTGGAGTTTTGCCATGGATCCCCCTCTGGCATGCCACAGTCCAGGTGTTAGTCCCCTTGAAACAACTTTTCCATCACTATTGTGGCCAGAAAGAGTCCCTGTGAGTTTTAAAATTTGCCTGCCTATTGAAGTCTATGGCGGTTCGCCCGGTTCGCCGGTTCGCGAACCGAACATTTTATGATCGCGACATCACTATTTAAGATCTTTAAGCCAATGGGTTTCTTGTAAGAATGCCACCTGTATATTATGTTCAATAGGGGAATTGTACAATCTTCTCCTTTTTTTTATTTGTATTTAAACCCTGGACGTTTAAAGACAGGAATTTTAACATCAAAAGTATCATATGCTCTGAAATAAAAATAATTTAAAAAAAAAAGACAAACGGTACGAAAACCGACAAACTGCACCTAGTGTTAAACAGTTGGATCAAGATAGATCCAGCATCCACTAACAACATAAAACACATTATAAAGAACATTTTTATTTTTTTACCGTAGATTTCAGATTTCTATAGAAATCAACGGAAACAATGTAGTACCACTACACCAAGAGGGGCAACCATCCAGGAAAACAAAACACAACCTTAAAAGATCACAATTGTATCTAGCTGAGAGAAAGAGAAACCTCCTAAAATATCAAAATACATTGAGTTCATTATGGTTTAGTATCATTTCAAACAACATAACTGTAATCGATATCAACTTAGATTTTACCCACGTCTTTATCCAGTTGGGATATTATAAATCTACTAGAATAATAGCTATCACTCTGTGTTAGATAGTAACAAATAATAACATTACATTTACCTATTCGTTCTATGTTATATATATAGCAATTTTTTGTGTAGAGCATATTGCAAAATTCAGTGCAAAAATCATTGTCCCGTGACAACACAACATCCGATATTAATTATAGTGACACAAAAAAAAAATTATTATATCAAAATACATTGTGTTCATTGTGTACTACCATCATTTCAAACAACACATCTATAGCCGATAGCTTAGAATTCCACGTCACTTTATAAGATTACCACTTAATGTATATGTGGCGAAACCGACCTCGCCACGTGTCCTTGGAGGGGGCTGCTTGCCCGCCTCTTGCCTTTGGACTATGGCCCTGGGAGATTGGGCCCTTTTACAAAACGTATTCGGCCCTAACAGAGTGCATGTCACTCATTCTGGCCCTTTAAACACAGTGGGGCCATTCGGTACTTGCCCTGTGTGAGCAGTGATACCCCCAGATAGCTATGCCATGGAGCCTATTCATATAATGAAAGACTATGGGAAAGACTTTGGCTCCATGGCAATAGCTATCTGGGGGTATCACTGCTCACACAGGGCAAGTACCGAATGGCCCCACTGTGTTTAAAGGGCCAGAATGAGTGACATGCACTCTGTTAGGGCCGAATACGTTTTGTAAAAGGGCCCAATCTCCCAGGGCCATAGTCCAAAGGCAAGAGGCGGGCAAGCAGCCCCCTCCAAGGACACGTGGCGAGGTCGGTTTCGCCACAGTTATTTCATGCCTCCCCCTGGGTGTGTCCTGTATGTGCACAACCGTAATAAAAACCAGGCTGGGTGTGCCAGGACCTCAGATTCTGCTTGACCCTCAAACCGATGTGTCGTCTCGTTTTTGGGGGAATTGGATTGTATGCTGACTGCCAGGAGTGTAAGCGGATTGTATGCTTTTCCTGTTCGGCTGATTCCAGGGTTCGTGTGTTTCCAGTTCGGGAGATTTGTGATTGCTGTAGCTGCTGGTCTATGGAAAAGGGGGATATCGCCTAAACTGGGTTTTATCCTCTTGTAAGTGAAACGGTCCGTTACAGTATATCTACTTAAAAAAAAGATTATCACTTTATACTAGATAGTAATACATTTACATCACGTACTATATTGTATATGTGTCTGTTTTTTATGTGTAGAGCATTTTAATACGTTGGGTGTAGCTCTCTTTAGCCAAACCCATACCAACACAGCAATCTAAAAGAAGTTATCCCAACCTAAACCACATAAATTATTATATAATAGTGAAGTTCCAAAAAAAAAAAATCTGTACATATTCTTGTGATGTCCAACATCATCTAATCATCGCCATGAGTTTATAAAAATATCATTTAGTGTAAATCATAACAAAGCATAACCTAATTACAAAATAGTTTATGAATATAGTGTATCTTTTCAGTCTACCCCTATATAACCCACCCTCCTTTGCTTCATAATAGTGATAAATTTACATATACATCTTATCTTATTTCTTTCTTTTCCTCGTTTTCTACTTCCCCCACTTCGTGATCTTTTAGGAATAAAGCATAGTGCATAGTTGAATGCCGATCACAATTATTAGAACACACATCGCGTCATAAACCAAATTATAATTCAACTTTTAGATCTCTCCCTTTACCATTTATCCCTTCCCCCCTTTTTTCCTTCTCTCTCCTTTCTTTTTTTCTCTTTTACCCTATCTTTCCATTTTTTTCCCTTTTTTCTTCTCTCCTTTCCCTTTTTTCCCCCTTTTTTTCCCTCCCTTTTTCTTTCTTTTTCCTTTTTTTTCCCTTTTCTTTTCCCTTTTTTCCTTCTTTCCCCCCCTCCCTTTCTTTACTCTTCTCTAGATCTACTATAATAATTTCTTGCCCTTCATCCATTCAACTAAATCTGAATTTGAATCAAAAGTTTATCTTTTGTCTTCATATGTCAAAGATAGTTTTAAAGGGTATAACCACCTATATCTTATATTATGAGATCTGAGAGTTTGAGTTGCAGCACTGAATAATTTCCTTTTCTGTCTAGTTTCAAAAGAAAGATCACAAAAAACTTGTACATTTTGAAAGCGTCCAGAATTGATTTAATTTGTTCTGACGGACTTCAAAATTGATTCTTTAAATTCATACGAAAAAAAAAAAGCAATGATGTCCCTTGGCAGATGCTCCTGGATAGATTGGGGTTTGAAGAACCTGTGGCTCCTTTCTATTGTTTGGTCATGTGGATCAAAAGTAATTCCCAAAACTGCAAAAAGTCCAGCAGAGTTTGTTTTAGATCATCATGTGTGTCTTTCTCCGGTATGTTCCTGAAACGTAGATTTTTGCTGCGACTACGGTCTTCCAGATCAATCAATTTAAGCTCTTTCATCTGTAAGAAATTTTACTTGGAAGTCAATTGCTTTAAATTGGTCTTCAATTCTCTGCATATTAGCAGCGAGGACATTTATCTCTTGTTTAAATTCTGATTTAATTTCTGCTGCAATCGTAGCCAATTCGACCTTTATTTCCTCCAAATTCGATCTTAAACTGGTATGCAGTATAGTAGACTTGATTTGGTCTTTTTCAGTGATAATTTTTCCCTCAGTATCGAGCATATCAAGACTGGAATCACTATCAATCACTTTCAATTTCAGATGTTTGTGATGTTGAGGGGGAAAATAAATATTAGCACATCAAATAGAAGATACAACCTTAAAATAGGGCGGGATCTTGCAACAGATCTAGAACAAAATGGAACAATATGGTGAAGTATGAAAGGACAAAAAGTTAGATATCCAGGAGGTAGAAAACTTACAAAAAGTATAGTCGTTCTGCGCTTGTCTCCCTTAAAGGGTATCTGTAGCAATTCAATGTCTGGCTTGTACGGTAAAATTCCTCCAGATATTAGATCCTCAAAGGGATAAAAAAGGAATATACATAGAGTAGTACTGTACAAAAATATCAAAAGTTTATTTCACTGATTGTACTTACATCAAGGTAACAATCAGCGAGCATGTCTCCACTAGCAAGTGGACCAAGATGGTAAATGGATAAATATGCAGATGGTATATCGGCTGAAGTACCGTGTAAATACAGGAACAAATATGAATAAAAACAAATACAATAAAATAATATAATATACTCAATCCAACGCGTTTCGTCTTAGAAGACTTCTTCAGGGATGTGAGTGCTGTTCCGAAAAGTTCTTGTTTTTATATCCATGGCTCCAGGTGACTTCTATTTGGTCTTCCGAAAACCGGCGGGATCGGGCACTTCCGGGTTTCCGTCATCCGCTTTCTCATTGGGCAATCTTAGATTGACGTCGTACGTCCTTACTGGCGTGTACATACTTCCGCGTTTCAGCAGTGGAACGCATATCATCATAGTGATTCTTGCGTTCCAACCGTGGAACGCATGTAGTGAAACGAGCTCAAAGATCAGGACGGCAGTGGGCGTAAGAGAAACGCTCACTGACAGCCGGAACCCTCATGAGGAATATACAACAAATCCAAATATGAATCAGAACATATATGATAAAAATATATAATATAAAATAAAATGATAAGAATCCAGACATAATAAAATGGTATCTATGCGGATCTAAAAGAGACCAATAGCATCTATTAAGATATTGACCACTGGGTACTCTCAAAAATAAAAAAATATAATTGAAAAAATATATATAAAGAAAAAAGAAAAAATATATATAGAGGGAAAAATCTCCAAAAAAAATATATTCCAAGAAAAAATATTTACAAAAAAATATAAAAAAATATATATAAAAATATATATATAATATATAAAAAAATATACCAAGTATAGAATAATGAAGTAAGGTATCATGTAGATCCGCATATATGTACATTCCAAAAGAAACAAATGAAATCAGGATAAACCCCAGACATGCGTATTCAAATATATATTAATACGATGGTATTTCCAACTTGCACACATATAAAAGTAGCAATATTAGAGGCGTACCCTCCTTAGATATTCTATAAAGAAGAGGAAATGGCAGTTAGATACATATTTAATGTGTTATTCCAAATTCAAAAAATTAACTTAATAAAAAGAGAGGAAGAAAGGAATGCCTAACTGGGAATATTATAGTAGTCCCATGAGGTCAATATCTTGATTTAACCCGTTCTTCAATGTTTTTAAATTGTATATCCATTGCGCCTCTTTTTTGGCTAACTCCTGCATTTTATTACCTCCTCTCCAGTGTTTTTCAATAGAGTCTATGCCAATGGCAATCATATTGGACCAATTAAAGGATGTGCAGGTGTTGCAGTGCCTTGGAACACTATGTTCTACTTTATTAGTTCTGATGTTATTGAAGTGTTCTCGGAGTCTGACATGTACTGGTCTGGTGGTTCTGCCTATATATTGCGCTCCACAACCACATTGCAATAAGTATATTACATATGTGGATGTGCAGTGGATGAACTTTTTAATAGGATATGTCCTATTAGTATAAGTACCTATAAAGGTCGTGGTTTTCTTCTTTTGGTAAGTACATGTAGAACAGGCACCACATTTGTGAAATCCCGCCGTCTTTTGGGAAAGCAGGAAGTTTTTACTAGGCTTGGGAAGTTTTTACTAGGCTTGGGAAAAAAATTTTTAGAACAAGATCCTACCAAGCCCTTTTTGGATGACCTTCGGTCTTTACTCCAAAAAGGACTTGATAATAATATCATTTCTACAGAAGAATTTAAATATATCTTCAACCCTACATGTAAGATAGCAATCTTTTATTTTCTCCCAAAAATCCACAAAAGTTTGTCCTCCCCCCCTGGCCGCCCCATTATTAGTGGGATAAATTCGTTATCATGTAACCTCTCAGAGTATGTGGACTTCTTTTTAAAACCTTTTGTACCATTATCCCCTTCCTTTATTAAGGATACAAAACACCTCTTACAAACTTTAGAGTCTTTTGTCTGGAAACCGTCTTATATTTTGGCCACAGTTGATGTAACTGCCTTATATTCCAACATTCCTCATCTTAAGGGTTTAGAGGTAATTAATGACATACTTGTCCAACAAAATACCTTCTGTCCCATTCAGATTGAATTTCTTTTGGCATGTATTAATTTCGTATTAACAAAGAATTTCTTTTGGTTTGATTCTAGGTTCTTTTTACAGCTATGTGGTGTCGCCATGGGGACGAGGTTCGCCCCCAGTTTTGCCAACCTGTATGTTTCCCATTGGGAGTCCTTATGCATACGGTTGGGCCCACAGCTGGGGGGGAACCTTGTCCTATGGCGACGCTACATAGACGACGTACTTATTATTTGGGAGGGTGATGTAAATAGTTTGGAATTGTTCATTAAGAACATCAATTCCAATCAATATAATCTAAAATTCACCTCAAGTATACATAAAGAGACCATCGATTTTCTGGATCTCACTTTGTATGTAGAAGCAGGATCATTAAACACAAAAACCTTTTTCAAAAAAACCGACTGTAATACAGCCATTAAAAAAACTAGTCTACATCATCCTACGTGGCTAAACAATGTCCCCAAGGGACAATTAACTAGGATACGAAGGAACTGCTCCAATATACAAACTTTTGAAGAACAGTCAAAAATAATAAAACATAGGTATTCGGAAAAAGGGTATAACACACAACACATAGAAAAGGAAATCATACATATAAAAGGAAAGGATCGTTCAGAATTTTTGGTTGATAACAAATCAAAAATCAAAAAAGACAACACCCATATAGAGTGTGCATTCATCACTAAATACAACATACATGCTAAGAAAATAGAAAAAATCTTGAAAAAACATTGGGCAATTTTAAAAAAAGATGAGGTCCTGGGCAAGGTCATACCTGATCGACCAACAGTTATTTACAAAAAAGCCGATAATTTGAAAAACCAATTAGCTCCAAGTCTCCTACCTATACATAATCCCAAGCCTAGTAAAAACTTCCTGCTTTCCCAAAAGACGGCAGGATTTCACAAATGTGGTGCCTGTTCTACATGTACTTACCAAAAGAAGAAAACCACGACCTTTATAGGTACTTATACTAATAGGACATATCCTATTAAAAAGTTCATCCACTGCACATCCACATATGTAATATACTTATTGCAATGTGGTTGTGGAGCGCAATATATAGGCAGAACCACCAGACCAGTACATGTCAGACTCCGAGAACACTTCAATAACATCAGAACTAATAAAGTAGAACATAGTGTTCCAAGGCACTGCAACACCTGCACATCCTTTAATTGGTCCAATATGATTGCCATTGGCATAGACTCTATTGAAAAACACTGGAGAGGAGGTAATAAAATGCAGGAGTTAGCCAAAAAAGAGGCGCAATGGATATACAATTTAAAAACATTGAAGAACGGGTTAAATCAAGATATTGACCTCATGGGATTACTATAATATTCCCAGTTAGGTATTCCTTTCTTCCTCTCTTTTTATTAAGTTAATTTTTTGAATTTGGAATAACACATTAAATATGTATCTAACTGCCATTTCCTCTTCTTTATAGAATATCTAAGGAGGGTACGCCTCTAATATTGCTACTTTTATATGTGTGCAAGTTGGAAATACCATCGTATTAATATATATTTGAATACGCATGTCTGGGGTTTATCCTGATTTCATTTGTTTCTTTTGGAATGTACATATATGCGGATCTACATGATACCTTACTTCATTATTCTATACTTGGTATATTTTTTTATATATTATATATATATTTTTATATATATTTTTTTATATTTTTTTGTAAATATTTTTTCTTGGAATATATTTTTTTGGGAGATTTTTCCCTCTATATATATTTTTTCTTTTTTCTTTATATATATTTTTTCAATTATATTTTTTTATTTTTGAGAGTACCCAGTGGTCAATATCTTAATAGATGCTATTGGTCTCTTTTAGATCCGCATAGATACCATTTTATTATGTCTGGATTCTTATCATTTTATTTTATATTATATATTTTTATCGTATATGTTCTGATTCATATTTGGATTTGTTGTATATTCTTCATGAGGGTTCCGGCTGTCAGTGAGCGTTTCTCTTACGCCCACTGCCGTCCTGATCTTTGAGCTCGTTTCACTACATGCGTTCCACGGTTGGAACGCAAGAATCACTATGATGATATGCGTTCCACTGCTGAAACGCGGAAGTATGTACACGCCAGTAAGGACGTACGACGTCAATCTAAGATTGCCCAATGAGAAAGCGGATGACGGAAACCCGGAAGTGCCCGATCCCGCCGTTTTTTGGAAGACCAAATAGAAGTCACCTGGAGCCATGGATATAAAAACAAGAACTTTTCGGAACAGCACTCACATCCCTGAAGAAGTCTTCTAAGACGAAACGCGTTGGATTGAGTATATTATATTATTTTATTGTATTTGTTTTTATTCATATTTGTTCCTGTATTTACACGGTACTTCAGCCGATATACCATCTGCATATTTATCCATTTACCATCTTGGTCCACTTGCTAGTGGAGACATGCTCGCTGATTGTTACCTTGATGTAAGTACAATCAGTGAAATAAACTTTTGATATTTTTGTACAGTACTACTCTATGTATATTCCTTTTTTATCCCTTTGAGGATCTAATATCTGGAGGAATTTTACCGTACAAGCCAGACATTGAATTGCTACAGATACCCTTTAAGGGAGACAAGCGCAGAACGACTATACTTTTTGTAAGTTTTCTACCTCCTGGATATCTAACTTTTTGTCCTTTCATACTTCACCATATTGTTCCATTTTGTTCTAGATCTGTTGCAAGATCCCGCCCTATTTTAAGGTTGTATCTTCTATTTTATGTGCTATCCCTCTTTTTAGTGGATATTGCTTGTTTAGCCATATTTGCTATTTCTGTTTTGGTATTATTGTTTTGAGTGAGTGAGGTACACTCTTGGTGATAGCACACTCTTTATTCCTAATTTGGATTAAGGTTATAGTACACACCGTTTGCAAGGAAAATAAATATTCATTGATTTGTCTTGGGAGGCATCTTTTTTATCCTTTCTTAATGAGGATTTAGTATCATTGGGTTTTCTTGAAGCCATAATAAATTATATTGTGTTTCCAAACCCACATATATTTAGTTAAATTAGGCAAGGTTGAAATTGCACACTAATTTATGTGATTGCACTTCAAGTATATCAATAGACCAATGAGAGACAAAAAAAAAAGGAGAGAGAAAAAAAAAAGTCAACAAGGGAAAAAAATATAAAGCTTTGCTTCTTGAAAAATACACACTTTTAGCGATATTTTATGATTAATATCAAGTAGGTTGAAGACATCTTACAGCAACACGTGGTCAGCAACAGCAACCATGTAGTCCCATATAGAACAGCGTGTTTCCTCAGAGTCAGGAATTACCTTCGCTGGAATTAATGGTTTTGAAGGGAAAGAGGTAGCCCAAAAATCAATTATAGCGTCGCAAGGACATTAGAGCCGTTTGAGCAGTAAATGAAAACCGCAATAATCCCTCAAGGCTGGGACGGGAGTACAGACGCCTCATCCGAGAGCGGCTGCATCGGAACCCGCCATCACTGGCGGCTGCCCCTCCTCTTCCGTCACAGCGGCGTCGCACGTCAGTACATCAGCACGTCATGACGCTGAAATCATTTAATTTAGTTTTATATTCTAGTAGTGATTTCCTATCTGGCTGTCATACTTCTTCTATTGTTTTATTTAACCCCTTAAGGACACATGACATGTGTGACATGTCATGATTTCCTTTTATTCCAGAAGTTTGGTCCTTAAGGGGTTAAAAGACTCTCCCCATAACCTACACTACAATCTCTACGCACACACTCGCTGCATCCCTAATAGACACACTATGTCCCGTATACAGACACACTTCAGCACCTATATGAACACACTCTCTACAGTCTCTCGCCACACATAATACACCACAAACACAACTGAAATCGACATGTTTACACACAACACTACAATCAGCCCACTCTACATACACGTAAACCCACAAGAAGCCTTTAAACACATGCACAATACTCTTTCCTGTCCCTTTTGTCCTCTGGTATCCCACTTATGGAGACACCACAGACAAGTCTCAAGCAAAAACACAGCACAAACATGTCATTAAATTCACGTGTGCTGCGCAGAACAAGCACAGGGCCTTTTTCTCATGCAAGAGCATGTCAGCATGACTCTGCGCATGGACACCCTGGAAGACCATTGAACCAAAATGCTCATTTTGAGGGAGGTATGCTCAACACTGGTGATGACACAACAACCCCCCTCTGGCCCCACCCCCTTCTCACTGGGCTGCTGTGAGTAACCCCTTAACGCCATTACGTTCTATGCCGTCCCGCCTTAAGTGGGCTTTAAAGCCGTTGCGACGGCATAGAACGCCGTAACGGCTTTGAGCCCTGGAGCGCCTGGTATACTTACCTTACCGGCGCTCCGCTTCGGGAGGACTGCCTCACAGCCCAGGCAGCCCCCCCATGGCAAATCAGGCCCCCGGGGGCCATTTGATCGCTCTCAAAGAGCGATCACATGGCCCCCTATAGCTGGCTATGGATCTGCCAGCAGGGGGACTGTCTAAAATATCAGACAGTCCCCCTGCTGGTGGGATCTGTAAAAAAAAAAAATATTAAACATGTTTAACCCCTTAAGGACACATGACATGTGTGACATGTCATGATTCCCTTTTATTCCAGAAGTTTGATCCTTAAGGGGTTAAAAATAAAATAAATATATAACAAAATAACAAAATACAGTTAGAATGAAATTACATATGTATATATAATTTATATTAAATTTTGTTTCAATATTTTATTTATTAATTTTATTATTTTATTTATTTATTATTGTAATTATACGTATTTATATATATAATATATGTGTATATATCTATTATATATATAATATATGTATATTATATATATTTAACGTCATACATAGTGTATTTTAATACTAATATAAGTACATATATTAGTATTAAAATACACTTAGAATGACGTTACATATATATAATATACATATATTATATATATAATAGATATATACACATAAAATATTGAAACAAAATTTAATATAAATTATATATACATATGTAATTTCATTCTAACTGTATTTTGTTATTAATATATATATATATATATATTGGTAACAAAATACACTTAGAATGACATTCTATATATATATATATATATATATATATATATATATATATATATATAAAATGCAAATAACCGCAAATATATAGATATATATATAGATAAATACAAATAATTACATAAAAGATTACATTAGTATACACGTAGAATTTAAATACCTATAAATGCATATATATTAAAATTCTACGTGTATATTTAAGTAATCTTTTAACATAATTAGGTGATTTGATTAATTAAAATTTGATTGACATACCTGACAACACATGGAGAAAGAATGTAATTCGCAAGCACTATATTTGACCCTGTAACTCTCCAGAACAACATAAAACCTGTACATGGGGGTTACTGTTTTACTCGCGAGCAGGGCTGGACTGGGATAAAAATTCGGCCCGGGCATTTTTTTATCACAGCGGCCCACTAAGAAGGGGCGGTGCAGAGAGGGCGTGTTTTGTCGTCACTAACGACAAACACGCCCCCTTCTCAAAGTGCAGGCCAGGGCAGACCATGCGCAGAGCTCTGCTAAAGAGCTCTAGCATGAGAAAAAAGCCCTGTATTTGTTCTGCACAGTGCAAGCAAATTTAATAACATGCTTGCACTGTGTTTCCTTGCAACTTGTCTCTGGTGTCTCTATAAATGGATACCAGGAGACAAAAATGCCAGGAAAGAGTATCGTGCTGTGTTTGGAGCCTGCTTGTGGGATTGTGTGTGTGTGTGTATAGAGTGAGCTGATTGTGGTGTGGTATTGTGTAATAAGGTCGGTTTTAGTCGTGTTGTGTTTGTGGTGTAATGTAATGCATATGTGGCTAGGGTCTGTAAAGAATGTGTGTATAGGGGATGTAGCAAGTGTGTGCATACAGGCTATAGTGTGTGTGTGTGTATATGTGATGTAGTGTTTGTAGAGAGTGTGTGTTTAGGGGTGTAGTATGTGTTTGCTTACAAGGAATCTAGTGTGTGTATAGGGTATCCAGAGTGTGTATGTCAGGAATGTAGTGTGTGTGTGCGTGTGTGTATATATATATAATGTATATATATATATATATATATATATATATATATATTTGGAAGTATTGTGTATGTGTGTGTTGGGGAGGTTCGGTGTGTATGTGAGGGGTGCAGTATGTGTGTATGATGGATGCTGTGTGTGATGTGTGTGAGGGTGCTGTGTATGAGGGTGCTGTGTGTGATGTGTTTTGTGATAGTGCTGAGTGTGATGTGTGTGAGTCTTGAGTGTGATGTGTGTGAGAGTGCTGAGTGTGATAGTGCTGTGGATGATGTGTGTGAGTGCTGAGGGTGATGTGTGTGAGAGTGATGTGTGTGAGAGTGCCGAGTGTGATAGTGCTGTGGATGATGTGCGTGAGTGCTGAGTGTGATGTGTGTGAGAGTGCTGTGTATGATGTGTTTTGTGATAGTGCTGAGTGTGATGTGTGTGTGAGTCCTAAATGTGATGAGTGTGATAGTGCTGTGGATGATGTGTGTGAGTGCTGAGTGTGATGTGTGTGAGAGTTCTGTGTGTGATGGGTGTGAGAGTGCTGTGTGTGAAAGTGCTGTGATGGGTGTGAGAGTGTTGTGTGTGAAAGTGCTGTGATGGGTGTGAGACTGCTGTGTGTGATGGGTGTGATGGGTGTGAGAGTGCTGTGTGTGAAAGTGCTGTGATGGGTGTGAGAGTGCTGTGTGTGATGGGAGTGAGAGTGCTGTGTGTGATGGGAGTGAGAGTGCTGTGTGTGATGGGAGTGAGAGTGCTGTGTGTGATGGGAGTGAGAGTGCTGTGTGTGATGGGAGTGAGAGTGCTGTGTGGGATGGGAGTGAGAGTGCTGTGTGGGATGGGAGTGAGAGTGCTGTGTGGGATGGGAGTGAGTGCTGTGTGTGAAAGTGCTGTGATGGGAGTGAGAGTGCTGTGTGTGATGGGAGTGAGAGTGCTGTGTGTGATGGGAGTGAGAGTGCTGTGTGTGATGGGAGTGAGAGTGCTGTGTGTGATAGTGATGTGTGTGCTGTGTGTGATGGGAGTGAGAGTGCTGTGTGTGATGGGAGTGAGAGTGCTGTGTGTGATAGTGATGTGTGTGCTGTGTGTGATAGTGATGTGTGTGCTGTGTGTGAATGTTAGAAGGGATTGAGTGTTGGGGGGGTAAAATAAATAAAAAAGTATGCATTATGTCCCCCCCTCCCTTCTTACCTTTAGCCTGGGAGGGGGGGACCGGCATGCTGGTGAGTGGGTGGGGGGGACCGGCACTCCGACACCATCCCTGGTGGTCCAGTGGTGAGTGAACTCTAGCCTGAGGGCTAGAGTTCACTCTCGCGAGATCCGGTCGTTGCCATGGCAACGCGCGGGATCTCGCGAGAGGAACCCGGCGGAGCTGCAAGATAGAGCTCCGCCGGGTCCTCTCCCTCCCTCCCCAGCCACACGTCTCTCCAAGTGGGCCGGTGAGGGAGATCATTGATCTCCTCACCGGCCCTTCATTGAAAACAGCGGGGCCGGCGCTCGGATAGTGCCGGCCCTGCATAGACCGGCAGGGGAGATCCTGGGACCTTCCCCTGCCGGCCTCGGCCCATGGCCACCGCGGGCCACCGGGCATTTGCCCGGTGTGCCCGATGGCCAGTCCGGGCCTGCTCGCGAGACTTCGCTGAACTCAAATATTAGTGTTTCAAATTGGTAAATTGTATTACAACGATGATATTTTAAGTAAAAGTGACGTTTTTTGCATTTTTTTTTACAAACAAACGGCACTTTTATGGACTATATTATTGTTGTAATATGTTTTACTGTTTTAAAACACTAATATTTGTGTTTAGTGAAGTCTCCTGAGAATAACAGTACCCCCCATGTACAGGTTTCATGGTGTTTTGGAAAGTTAGAGAGTCACATATAAGGCTTGCATTTCATTTTTTTGACATTGAAATTTGCCAGATTGGTTATGTTGCCTTTGAGAGCGTATGGTAGCCCAGGAATGAGAATTACCCCCATGATGGCATACCATTTGCAAAAGTAGACAAACCAAGGTATTGCAAGTGGGGTATGTCCAGTCTTTCTTAGTAGCCACTTAGTCACAAACACTGGCCAAATATTAGTTTTTTGCTTTTTTAACACAAAAACAAATATGAACGCTAACTTTGGCCAGTGTTTGTGACTAAGTGGCTACTAAAAAAGACTAAACATACCCCACTTTCAATACCTTTGGTTGTCTACTTTTTCAAATGGTATGCCATTATGGGGGTAATTCTCATTGCTGGGCTACCACACCGTCTCAAAGGTAACATTACCAATCTGGCAAATTTCTATTTGAAAATGGAACGTTCTATATTTGACCCTGTAACTTTCCAAAACACCATAAAACCTGTAAATGGGGGATACTGTTGTACTTGTGAGACATCGCTGATTACAAATATGTGCATTTTTGTGCAGTAAAACCTAACAGTATTATGACATTCACAGCTAAAATGTCAGACGGAAATACAAATTTAAAAAAAAATCTTATTTTCTCACATTTTTTTAAAATTGTATTCATAATGAATCATGTTCTATATATGAATAGTTAATGATAAATTAAATCCCTGTTTCTCCTGAACAAAATGATATATAATAAGTGTGGGTGCATACAATTTGAAAGAGGGGAACTACGGGTGAACAGACATATAGTGCAAATTCCAGTTTTTGTTTACGTTTAGTGCACTATTGACTCCGTCCTGAAGGGGTTAAAAATGCCTGGACCAAATTCTTTTCCCAGTACAGTTCTGTGAATAACCCTGTTAGAATTACTGAATTCCAAAATGTAAACACAAATAACCAGACTAGACATGCAAAGCATTTACCTTACTATTCAGATGAGATATTTTTTCAATAAACAATATACTGTGCATTTGTGTCTCTATATTGACAGTTCTAATACTTTGTGCATATGAAATGCTTGTGCACATATGATATTTATATGTTTTGAACACCAAGACAGTGACTATATAACTAATGGAGAAATTGCAGAGTAAAATTGATAACATTTTGATGAAATAACTTGAAATTAATCTTTGAATACATAAACTATGAAAGCGTATGGAAAGCACATAATATGTTATTCCAATATCTAATGTCAAATATAGTCCAGGATGAAAATGATCAATTTTATTGCAAGGGTTTGCTTATTTTACAATGAAATCACTGGCACCAGGGTACCACTGTGTGTGTGTGTGTATGTATGTATATATATATATATATATATATATATATATATATATATTTATTTCCTGACCAATTCTACATGGCAGCATTTACTCTTGGGTAGCTCCTCCCCTCACAGCAGAAAGGACAGGAAACAGAACTCTGAAACTGGTATATATAGATCCTCCCCCTACCCATCAGGCAGTCTTTTTTCCTGTCCTTCACAAGCAGTTTGGAAGGAGTCTGCTTATGCAGGCCAAGGTTTTCTTTTATGCTCACCAGGCTATATTTTTGTAGCCATGCCAGGGTTCAGCCTCTAAGCCCTGAAGACCCAGCAATACGCACTAAGATGAAAAGCTGCTACCCTGGGTACCCCCTTTAGTGACCGGGGGTTGGACCCGAACTCTCCCTGAAGGGGATGAAAATGGTCCACTGCATGCCAGGGTTCAGCCTCTTATCCCTGAAGAACCAGCAACAGGCCAGCTTGGGTACCCCCTAAAGGGATGTATGTGATCTACTGTATACATGAAGCCCAGCAAACAGCATACCGGTAAGAGTTTCCAGCCTGGGTACTTGCTTCAGCATCCAGGGGTCTGTCCTATCTCTCTTGGAAGTAATGACAGTTGTCCACTGCATATATGAGGCCCAGTTGAGTCTAAGCCTTTATCCCTGAAGACCCAGCAAACGGTACATGTGTAGGAGTTACCAGCCTGGGTACCTCCTTCAGCAATCAGGAGTCTAACCCATAACTCTCCCTGAAGGGTTGACAGCGGTACACTGCTTACATGAGGCCCAACAGAGTTGTGACTGCCGGGGTATACCTATTATTTGTGTTCCACCTTGTATGGTGATGATGAATGGCATATGGGGTACAGATGGAAGCCTATAGTTTAAACAGTTTAGGCTGTCAGTTGTTCAAATCCCCATTTTTTCCGCTGAAACTCAGTCCTGCAACGGTTCAGGTGAGTGCATTAGTAGTTTGGATTAAAACTAGTATAGGCACCTGGGTCTCTGTTCTTTCAGTCCCTCCCAGCTGCTTATTTTAGGCTTCCTTCTAACAAATAGGTCACATTTAGGAGATTTGTGTGGTGAGCATTTTAGGTAAGTTTATATTGTTTGGTGCAGGTATATGTACCCAAAAGAGTGCTGATGATACAAGTATGCATTGGGCAAAGTAGTGCTGATAATGCAAAAAGAGTGCTGATAATACAAGGAGGCATTGTGCAAAGGAGTGCTGATAATGCAATTAGACGCTATGAAAAAGAGTGCTAATAATGGATATCCTGGCTGTACAAAGTCTGCTGGAATTCCACAGCCTGGGGTCAGAGGAATATCCAAGGTAAGAGAACCTTCCTGGGTGTCTGTTTGAAGTACACATATGTATATGACAGGTTTTGAAAAACCTAGCTCCAAGGCCACACACATACTTGTTTCTATCAAGGTATGTGGCATTGATTGCTGTTATCTGTGCATTATCACAAATAAGCAGGCTTTTGCAGACATTGGAAGAATATGCTGCACAGGAGACCACCGGGCCTCAGTATCTGTACATGAACTGGTGGTGATACAGCATCGGTATGTTTCCACTACATGCTCTAATGTATGAACAGTGTATCCTCTATATGCTCTATGTATGAGTTACTGTGAGGACACTGCCTCAGTATATTTATCCACTATATGCTCTATGTATGAGTTACTGTGAGGACACTGCCTCAGTATATTTATCCACTATATGCTCTATGTATGAGTTACTGTGAGGACACTCTCAGTATATTTATCCACTATATGCTCTCTATAGGAGTTACTATGAGAACACAGCCTCAGTGTATGTATCCACTATATGCTCTATGTATGAGTTACTGTGAGAACACAGCCTCAGTGTATGTATCCACTATATGCTCTATGTATGAGTTACTATGAGAACACGGCCTCAGTGTATGTATCCGCTATATGCTCTATGTATGAGTTACTATGAGAACACGGCCTCAGTGTATGTATCCTCTATATGCTCTATGTATGAGTTACTATTAGAACACAGCCTAAGTATATGTATCCACTATATGCTCTATGTATGAGTTACTGTGTGTACACAGCCTCCGTATAGGCACGGCATCAGTGTATGTATCCACTATATGCTCTATGTCAGGGGTAGGCGGCCTTCGGCGCTCCGGGTGTTGTGGACTACATCCCCCATAGTGCTCTTACACCCATAATGCTGGCAGAGCATCGTGGAGGGTGTGGTCCGGGATGGCTGGGGTGCCGAGGGTTGCCTATGCCTGCTCCATGTGTTAGTTGCTGTGCGAGCACAGCCTAGGTATATGTACCCACTATAGGCTCTGTGTGAGTTACTATAAAGATGCTCTGTGTGTGAGTTGCTGTGGGGACACAGCCTTAGTATTTGTACCCACTATATTGGCTGTGTATGAGTTGATCTGAAGACTCTGCCTCAGTGTGTGTTCTTTATATGCTCTAAGTCGCTGTGAAAACTCAGCCTCAGTATATGTCCTCTACATGCTCTATATGAGACATTGCTTCAGTGTATCTGTTCCCTATGTGATTGATGTATTAGTGGAAGCACAATATGTGTGAATGATAAAGGGCACATCCGCTATATGAATCCAAGCTAATACTGGTTCTATGTCGGTTGTGAGTCGCAACCTCAGTATATATGACTGGTGTAATATGTGCATGAAGTTCGGTTAGAACACAGCCTCAATTTAGCTCATTCATATAATCTTAATATGTGTACAGGCATAGTGTCACTATATATAGCAGAGGTAGGCTATGTATGATTTCTGTTTAAACAGACTCCGTATATGTAACTGATATATCTGTGCATAAGGTGCTGTTAGTAACTCTCACAATGTATGTGATTCATATAATCTGTATGCAGGTTGGTATTATTATATAACCCCAATTTATATACGGCATTGGTAGATTTAGTATATACGAATGATCTAAGGTCTGTTTTGCGCTGAAATGTAGCACTGCCCAGTTCTAGCAAATACTAATGCACTAGTAACTGGATAAGTAATTATTGCCTACTGTGGATTTTCTATTTCAATTGTTTAACCCCTTAAATCCGGAGGACGTACTATTACGCCCTGCAGGAACCGGCTCTAAACGCCGGCGGGCGTAATAGTACGTCCTCGCCATAATGGCCGCCCACGTGGCCGGCGCTAATCGCCCGCTGCAGATCGCGGTCGGGGGGGATGCCTGGCCCCCCAGGCAACCCCCCCTGTGGCCGGTGACCGCGATCTGCAGTCTCTGATCGCAGTGACAGGCTGTCACTGCGACCAGTATTAAGCATGTGTCAGCCGATTTCAAATCGGCTGACACATGCGGCCGGCGGCTTTCCCCTTCTGCAGATCGCGGTCGGGGGACTTACCTGGCCCCCCAGGCAGTCCCCCTGGGGTCAGTGACCGCGATCTGCTAGGTCTGAGATCGCAGTGACAGGCTGTCACTGCGATCTCAGAGCGCTCTGATCGCAGTGACAGCCTGTCACTGCGATCAGTGTTACATGTGTCAGCCTATTGGCTGACACATGTAACTGGCACAGTGATCCCCCTGCAGATTGGAAGGGGGGAGTGCTTGTACCACCCAGGCACTCCCCCCTGTGGTCAATTACCCAATCTGCAGGAGGTGATCACAGTGACAGACAGTCACTGTGATCACTGATCCTGTGTGTCAGCCAGTGATGTGACATCACTGGCTGACACTGTCTCTGCCCCCTGTCCTGTAAAAAAAATAAAATATTAGTTAAAAAAAGAAATAAAAAAAATGACAGTTACAAATAAAATATACTTAGATCATATATATTATATATATATGATCTAAGTATATATATATATATATATATACACATACACACACATTTACACATACACGACGTGTATTTAAATATTAATATATATATATATATATATATATATTAATATCAAATTACACGTAGACTGATACTGATTAAATATATATATAATTATTGTTATATATATATTTATAAATAATATAAAAAAAATAAATATGTAAATACGTAATAAAATAAAATAAAATAAATAATTAAAAATAAAATATTAAAAAATATATAGATGTGTTTTATTTCGTTCTAACTGTATTGTGATATTAATATATATATATTTATATCAAAATACACGTAGAACGAAATAATATATATATCTATATACATAAATATATACGTATATATCACTATATATATACCTATATATAAATAAAAATATTAAAAAAAATATATATATATATATACGTATATATACACATATGTATATATATACATATATTAATTCTACACATATATTTATGTAATAATTTTACATAATTAGGTATCCTAATTAATTACAATTAGCGGGACCTGCCTGACCACCCATGCCGAAAGTATAGGGAATTTAATTTGCTAGCACTATATTTAACCCTATAACTTTCCAAGACACCATAAAACCTGTACATGGGGGGTACTGTTTTACTCGGGAGACTTCGCTGAACACAAATATTAGTGTTTCAAAACAGTAAAATGTATTACAACCATGATATCGCCAGTAAAAGTGACGTTTTTTGCATTTTTCACGCACAAACAGCACTTACAGGGACGATATTATTGCTGCAATACTTTTTACTGTTTTGAAACACAAATATTTGTGTTCAGCGAAGTCTCCTGAGTACAACAGTACCCCTCATGTACAGGTTTTATGGTGTTTTCAAAAATTACAGCGTCAAATATAATGCTTGTGTTTAATTTTTTTCACATTAAAATTCGCCAGATTGCTTACGTTGCCTTTATGACCCTATGGTAGCCCAAGAATGAAAATTACCCCTATGATGGCATACCATTTGCAATAGTAGACAACCAAAGGTATTGCAAATGGGGTATGTCCAGTCTTTTTTAGTAGCCACTTAGTCACAAACACTGGCCAAAATTGGCGTTTTTTGCATTTTTCACACACAAACAAATACGAACGCTAACTTTGGCCAGTGTTTGTGACCAAATGGCTACTAAAAAAGACTGGACATCGCTTATTTGCAATACCTTGGGTCGTCTACTATTGCAAATGGTATGCCATTATGGGTGTAAATTTATTTCCTGGGCTACTATACAGTCTCAAAGGCAACGTAACCAATCTGGCGAATTTCAAATTCAAATGTTACACGCTATATTTGACCCTGTAACTTCCCAAAACACCATAAAACCTGTACATAGGGGGTACTGTTTTACACGTGAGACTTTGCTGAATACAAATATGTGTATTTTATTGCAGTAAAAGCAAACAGTATTATGACATTAACAGTTAAAATGTCATGTAGAACGAAAAAAATCAAAAAAAATCTTATTTTCTCCCATTTTTTTCATATTAAATTATGTTTCATAGCTAAATATTTGATATTAAATGAAAGCCCTGTTTCCCCTGAATAAAATGATATATAATAAGGGGGGGTGCATTTAATATGAAAGAGGTGAATTACGGTTGGACAGACATATAGCGCAAATGCCAGGTTTTGTTTACGTTTTGTTTCGTTCACAACTTGTACATTTGGCTGCGGTGTTAAGGGGTTAAATGAAGTAAATAAGGGAACATACTGCTGTTGGCTTTGTATTAGATTCCTTCTCCCACAGGTGTTTCAGGATAAGCAATTAACTCATTTTTATCACTTCAGGTAGAGTGCAGGTGTTACTGAACCTGTCTGAGTGCCTCTCCCAGGAGAGAAGGAGACCTGATTTTCCAAAATGAAGCATGGTACTGTTTCACAGAATCAATGTTAATTATTTTTATTTTTTTTTGTGGGTGCACATCTATGTAATTATTCATGAGACAATAGATTTTCTATTACCAGGTATCCTCTCCTCTCTGTCCAAGATAGGGAATGTTTTTTTTAATTGGTGACAGTGTTTTACCTTTAGATATATGCTGATTACTAATTCACAGCTAAGTAGATCATACTAGTTGCAAGAGTACAAATTGGGCTAATAATTGATCTCACAAGTAGGTAACGCTGAAGCCATTACCTGATTTAAAAGCTGTTAATATTGTTTTTTTCTCTCACCTGGTCATAACATTTTAGTCTTTAAATCTGAATTCATTTCCTTAAAGCATAAATCTTATTATCTTTTATCCCTTGGGGTCCTGAAAGATTGGCAATCCCTTTCATATATGTCAGGAGTGTCATGCTTCTGGTTCTTAATGTGTTAATGATCAGAATCTTCTGACCAATTCCCCTGTTGTGAAGGGGAACATTATAAATTCCTTTCTGCAATAATGGTATTATTTTAGGCTCATATGCTCAGGTAACTTTGATGCTGTGGATTGCACGTATTTTAAGGTCTTTCCAGTCCCCAGTCCTTCCTACCAGGTTTTCTATTTTAGGTAAAAATTCACCTGCTGCCTGAACAATAGTGGAAATCCCTAAACAGGTTCTGTAATTGCGACCAACCTGTGGATTATATGTTTGGATTGGGGTTGATATCTTGCAGATATAACAAGCTGCTTATTATCACCATAGGCTCTGCCATAAGTCCTTCTTCACTGTCTGAGGATAAGGTAAGAGGAAGTATGTGGTTGTTCTCCTAGGGATAATTGAATATCTTCTACTGCCCTGCTTATTGTGTGTCTGTTGCCACAATGTATAATGTGCCTCTGGTTACCACCTTCCCATCAGTATCTTGCCTAATATGTGTGTGTATATTTTCTATTACCATGTATATCTTACTTATGTTGCACAACAGTCTCTAGTAAATGTGATTAAACTGTTTGGCATAACCTGTACTATTTTACAAATATAGGTACTGACATGGTTAGCCTCCTTATTGATTATTAGTTGCCACAAATTCTATGGTTCATACCGATATTTCTGTATTTTCCTCAACTAATCTGTATATGGTTCTTCTTGCCTTTTGCCTAGTAATGTGATTAGTTTATCTCCTGTGGCTGATCATTGCTGTATCAATTCGTCCACTGTGTGAGGTTGTGAATCTGAATTTAGCAACATCGGGTAATTGTTGCAGTGTTTTAATGACCGACTCTTATTTCTCTACTAGGCTCTGCCCCTTTCTGACAGGCAGGTATTGATTTGTTCCTGTTGCTTCAGGTAAGTAGTTCACAAGGCAAGAGGAAGCGGTGTGAATCGTCTTTATTAAATACATCCAGAAAGTAGTAAGATTCTCAATGTTATTCTCCCCATGTTTAATAGCATGGGGTCTCCGTTCTCATCCAACATTTATCTGCATGTTACAGTATGATCACTGGAAGTTATGCCTTTGTTGAGGGTTTGATTTGATGATATCAATTCGGTTTTATATCAGTAACATTTTTCTTCTCTAGTTTATGCTTTTATGGCCTTAATTCCTATCTGACTCTATATCTATTCAGGATATTTCTGGTATTGAATGCCAGGAGGTTGCTGTCCTTGCAGCCTCTAGGGGAAATTTGTCTTGTCTGAGCAGATTTTTATGACAATTTCCTATTGATTCTTGTTTGGCTTTGTAAAGTCTTCTACGATTTATACAGCTCAATAATGGTTTTATAGCTATTGGCTGTTTTTGAACTCTGTCCCTCCCTCTATGTATTGCTTGGGTATTCCCCAAGAGTAAATGCTGCCATGTAGAATTGGTCAGGAAAATGGAAAATTCCTTCATACTTACCGTAATTTTCATTTCCTGATAATTATACATGGCAGCATTACGGTCCCACCCATATACTATAGGAGGTGAAGCTAGTTACAAAGACTGCCTGATGGGTAGGGGGAGGATCTATATATACCAGTTTCAGAGTTCTGTTTCCTGTCCTTTCTGCTGTGAGGGGAGGAGCTACCCAAGAGTAAATGCTGCCATGTATAATTATCAGGAAATGAAAATTACGGTAAGTATGAAGGAATTTTCCATTATATATATATATATATATATATATATATATATATATATATATATATATATATATACACACACAGTGTTTTGGTCCAGAAGGCAAATTGTAATGAACTATTCAATATATAGTTATTTTTGTAAGCATGGAAATAACCAGATATTTAAACTCCACCAATTTTATTTCCAGCTTAAATGATCACTCCAGTGTTAAAATTTAATATTTGGAGTGTTCCTTTAGCCATTTAGGTCCTCCCCCGGTAATCAAAATCAGCAGTTTATGTAAAGGGACAATGAACAGATTTTTAGAACTCCTAAAATTTGCAATTTCCTGAAAATCTCATCTTTAGTTGAAAGGAGTTGTACATCTCTTCCTCTGATGGAGTGTTTGTGACCAAGCCCAATTATTATTTTATAATATAAGCTAAGCTAAGATGTGGTTGTGTGTATTCTCCATGTTTCTAGTAAAAATAATCTTGATAAATGCTATGATACAATGCTGTCGGCATATTGGATGGAAGGTGCTAAAGGTCAGAGTTAAGAATTTAGCAAAGAAAGATAGAGTGCATTGTAAGTCTCCTAAATAATACAGAGCACCTCCCCATAATGTGGTTACTCTCTATCATACAAAAAAAGGGAAGCTGAGGTTATATTCATAGTCTGACATCTACTTATAACACTGTGTACTGACTTCCTCCCCATAGACCACAGTAATAGTCTCCTTCATCTGCAGTCTGTATTGTGCTAATGGTTAGAACTGACAAACCCCCTGATATAGATCCTGTAAATCGAGCTGGGGTCCACGATGGTCTATAGTTCTGATTGCTGGTGCCAGTACTGCCAACTACAAGTTGAGGAACTTCCCCAGGTAACTGTTTCACCCATTGCGGGTAGTTATCCCCAGCCACAGAGCCAACACTACGACTGCAGGAGATACTGACTTCTTTACTAAGTCCCACAGATAGTGTGGCTTCCTGATTCACCACAAACTGAGCCTCAGAACCTGAAACAAGACATCGAGAAGTTACCAAACAATACATACATGGAGTTTTCTTCATGAGAGCTGTCTGTGTGGGTTTTGCATATCTTACTTGAGCAATAAGAGCTGAGAACGAGAAGGACAGCCCAGGACATGGTGCAGGCAGCTCTGCAATAAATGACAAACAGATCTGTGGTTCTCTTAAACCTCTGAAGGTTCTCTTAAACCTCTGCAGAAATGGAACATTTACATAATGCAAATTGTTAAAGACCTGTATTAATTGGTAAATCCCTGAAGCAAAAAGACATGACTAGATTCACTTACACTAGAACCAAGGATTTGGTTTTATTTTTAATTAGATCTTTATCGAATTATACAACAATTATAAGCACCATGGGAAATAGCAGACAAAGGTCTGGTGTGCAGACAATGTAGACAGCAGCTTCTAAAACTAAAATTCTAAAACAGAAAATTCTCAATATTGAAAACCAGACAAATATTTGGGGATTTATAATTGGTGACCCAAGGCTACAATATCCACACAAATGTCAAAACACTGGGTAAGAAAGCATCTGCTATCAGATCTGTTCCTAGAACCAATCACTATCCATGCCAATATAACAAGGATTGTCCTGTATTAGTATTTTATGCAAGTGATCATCATGTCTAAAACATGTATGTCAGAGATCTCCACGTTGAATATAGTGTAGGATCCAAATTGTTATAAACTGTCAGATTTAGTAAAACTATCTTTATGATGCATTATCAAGAGCAAGGTAAAACCTGTACAGTCTGATCCTGTGCTAAAATATAAGAGGAAATAATAGGTTTAAGTGCCACATCTGTAATGTCTACTAATCAGCCATTAGGCTACCGCATTTTTACATATCTGTCTTCAGTCAGGACATTTAAAATTGATAAATCTTTAATTTACAACACAAAGCTCTTGAAAGGATGCTGCTGCTGCAAAAACAAAAAACAAAAAAATACACAGGGATGATTGAAGGTCTTTTATTTTTTTATTTTTTGTATTTTTTTAAATTCTTTATTTTTGGTGCAAATAGGATTAACAAACATTCCTGTGGTGCCACGACAGCAGGCACAGGTGGAGTAATGCATACAAAGTCATGGCGATATACAGTTGCACATTTTTTGTTATGAAATAGGATAATATGCTAAGGAAACAGGCTAGAAACATAAACTTATTTCACAAGATCCGCATAATAACAGTGAGTTGGATCATAGAGATCTGTGCTTAGAGAGGTCGTAGTCAAATTCTCAGTAAAGTAAGCAGATTGCTGCAGTGTGCATACAGACAAAAGCTTTAGACTCATCAGAACGTACAACAGATAGCATGAGTGAGCAAGGCAATATAGTATAACGATTAGGCACAGATATAGCATGAATGTCAATAGTGCTGCACATGTTATAGCCAACAAATATGTCTTGTGCAACAATAACTTAACGATTGGGGAAAAATAATATACAAGATGACAGTAGAGTAGTGTCATATGCGTGGCTTTTTAGGGAAATAAACACACTAGAACCCTTGCTTATACCCAAAAGCTGGATCTCCCTGTGGCTGCTATGGAATATAGGGAGAAACCAGGCCTTATGAGACTAAGGAAGATATAAGAAATGCACATTTTATATTATATAATACGATAATTTTAAGAGAAATCTCAGTGTCACTTATAGAATAGTATAACAGTTATGCTAAGCCTATTAGGAGAGGGAGCGTATGTGCAACTTGCTATAGTAGTTTAGCTTGGGTTTGGAAAAGCATTATCGTGAGTGTGCACTCTGTGTTAGGTATAAATAGGTGAGGTATGCATAGGCTGAGTGTGCGTGGTCATGGATCATACTGCTGTGGCTCAGCCGATAGGACGATACACCAGTATGGTTGAGGCCAATATGTGGTTCGCTATCTACCCCTGATGTTTGCAGGTGTGTCGCATTGCGAAATATTAGGTGTGTGTTGTGACCAAGGGTAGAGCATAGTGGTAGTGTTAGCAGTGTGTTGCAAGCAGTCTCAGAGGCATTAGGAGGTATGAGGGGTTGGGCGGGTAACTTCTCTGTGGTGGTAAGTGTCCCAGTCAGCCTACTCCTGCCTGTGGTATGTTACAGTCCCGTTTAGGAGCCTCTGCCTCTTTTCCACTGTTTGGGTACAGGCTTGGTAGGTGAGCTCGATCCTTGGGGCAATTTGAAGCAGCAGTGTTGCTCCCCTCCTGTTGTGGCCCCGGCGTTTTGCTTGCGTGCAGTCGTTTTTCATGGTGGACCCCTGAACCTCTTATCTGGTACGGGTGTCGATACTTGCTGGGGGTCGTATGGCGTTGTGGTGGGTGGTCCCCTCTGCCCCGGGACTGTGTTGGAGCTAGCGCCCTCTTGCCACTGACCTGGGATCCGTTGTGGCCCATGGTCGTCCGTGTCGGGAAATGGCAGAGAGTTGCATAACGTTGCATGGGTCTTCGGGTGGCATCTTTCCGCCGGTGTGGTCGGCGCTTGCGGGGTATGCCCCTGGTTGCTCCCAGCCCGGGAGGGTCTCTTTTGTGGGAGATCGCTTTTGTTGTTTTCTTTGTGCCCTGAGGTGGAGGCCCCGTTTTCCTCCCGCCATAGACTTTCGCCTGTGAGGGCGGTGTGGGTTAGACTGTCACTGTTTGCAGTCGCTTCAACCACTTCGCCCAGAAGCGGTCGAATAGCGCATTGATGGGGTCACCAGCAGTGTCATTGGTGCCTGGGGTGGGATCTGGTCATCGTTGGTCTCGAGTATCTGGTTCTAGCAGTGCCGCCATCTTGGAGGCCCTCACCACCGCGTTGCTTGTAAGGCTGGCGGGAACTGATGCTTGGTGCGGCGCGTGGGGTCTCCCTTCAGGCAGGTACCGGGATGACCCCCACCGGTCCATGGGGGGGGGAAGCGATTTTCATACGCTTGAGGGCCTTTGAGTCGGGCGGGAAGACGGCCATGCTTCCCCCTCACCTCCTCCGGTAGGCCCAAGCCAGCTGTAGCTTTTCCCGGGCATGCCGGGGTTCGATATGGGTATCACTGAATGCACAGGCATTGTGTGAGTCCAATAGTCTTGGTTGTCCACCTCTCTTGTCGCTGTGTCTCGATTTGGCAATGCTATTGAGCCCAGAAAGCTGGAGCCCATGCGAAGTGCGACCAGCCAGCTTGCTTGCTCGGCTCCGCCCCGATTGAAGGTCTTTTAAGAAAAAAAATTAAAAACACAATTAAATGTGATTAGTAAAAAACAATATAAATTGAGGAGATCCATTACACTCCGCTTATTGAATGTGTTTGCTTAAGTGCTTTATTTGTCTGGAGTCTGTCTATTTGTTTTGGCAATTTATAAAATATAAATTTCAATAGAAAGAGTCACTTTTATGATTGAGTATCCTTTGCAATCTTGTATAATGAAAAAGCTGGATACATTTCTCATCCCAGCTCCGACTTGAGCAATGGCTTTAGTATCCATCAGCCCAAATATATAGTACAAATAAATAAAAAGTTACCTGCGCAGTATAAAATAAATCCCAACGCATATGCAATTTAAGATTTCATTTTTATTAAGTTTTTGACATCACAACAATGACAAGTATTACTGCTGTTCGGCACAGGCACTGATGGCACAGTATGCATTACCTAAAATATAAATTTTTTTAGCAGTATGCTGAACGGCATACATTTAACAGTGTTGCCAACTTGAGATTGTCCCGGCTCTTCTGCCAGCGTGGCTGCACATAAACTAGACAGCCACGCCGACAGATGTTTCAGACTTGCCTTGGTCGCGGCTCCCTCCGTTCCGATCCCCAGTGGGATCTTAGGAACGCTGGCCGCTGCAGTTCAGGTTTTTATAATAAACTTACATTCGCCCACATCAAAGATGGCGCCAGCGTTAAATTACCTTTGTCAGTGCCCTGTCGTGGTTTCCACTAGCTGGTTATCCGAGAGTGTGTTCCTAATATTGTTTTTTCTGATCTTTGGCTTTGTTTCGACTTCCCTGATTTCTGGTATCCTTGACTTCTGGCTTTCCTCATCGTTGTGTCTCATTCTGTGTCCCTGTCCTCGGCAAGTATTTTGACTATTCTCTGGTACATTAAGTCCGGCCATTCTAAGGTCCGGTTAGATGTTATCCTTAGTCCTAGGTTTGATATTTTTTTGCGTGCTGGATCAACTATAATCCTGACAGAATTGTACTGTACAATATTAATGAATAATAATTGTGACAGACCACCTGGCACCCCGACTGGATACGTCCATCAAGCTCGCTTCCTATCTCTCCTCTAGGACACAGGAATGCTTCAACCCCTAGCCGCGGCAGGTTGGCTGGGGTCTCTCTGTCGCTTCTCGCCCTGGAACAGGGTTCTGGGTACAGCTTAAAGTGATTGATACCGGAGAAACTGACGGAAGCCAAGCACAGAGAGATGGACACAGGTTTCTTCAGGAAGGAAGAGATTCTTTATTGGATCACCGATCGGGACTCAGAGGGACTAGCGTCACCAAAATACAGCAAATTCTGAGCCCCGGACAATAGTGCAGGCTCCTTATATAGGCATATAACTCCTCCTATATTAAGCTCCACCCGCGCATTCTCTTAACCAATCAACACAAATAAGAATTAACTTCCTGTTTGACCGCATGGCTTGTCCAGCACAATGGAGGAGGGGAATACTATATCCTGTATTCTTGCACATGCTCCGTACACTACTGATCGTATCTTGCCTCGTGCAACCAACTGATCGATACGTCAGCATATGCACGTACACATGCCACGTGGTAATCTCGGCCTACTAAATTTATTTTTACCGAGATTCCACCACATTCCCCCCTTTGATGCCTCTTGATATTTTACAATTACTTGAGGCATCACATAACCTTAGTTTTGCTTACACCGCAAGTTACCTTGAACCAGACCAGACTTATCTTATGATGTGAATCTTTTAACACTCATCTTCCTGCATTGGTTCTCCTTGATCTAGAGCCTTATACTTATATATCGCCATTATCTGTGCAGCAGCCTTCCTCTCTGCTATACTTCCTATCAGGCTTTGCACAGACCTAACTACTAAGGGTATAAGACACGGTAGGAGTAGACACAACAGTAAAATCAGTAGGACTCCACCTACCACTGCCTTAAGCCCTCCAAACCACTCATACCAGCTACCAAACCAACTACTTGGATTGTACCCTTTCCATACCTGAGTAGGCACATGCGCTAGTTTAACCATATGGCTAGTAAGCTCAGCTATTGCTTGCCCTTCGTCATCTATTTGAAGACAGCAATTGCTTAGGTTAAACTTCCCACATACACCTCCCTCTACTGCCAAAAGGTAATCCAAGGCTAATCTATTCTGGTATACTGCTGTCCTCATCCTGGTATTATGTTTCACTAGGAGATTGAGCGCTTGTGATGTTTCATTAGTGATAATCTCAACCACCGCCTGTAATCTTATAATGCGGTTGAGCATATAAATAGGGGTTCTATAACCAAAGGTACCATCTTCTGCCCACGTGGCTGGCCCATAATAATCTATGATACGCTGGGGAGGCCATTCATTATCTTCCCAGGTGCCTATCTCTAAGGGTCCCCTTTTCTTCCTATGATTCACATCATACACTTTAACACCTAAAGTCTCACCTGTTTCAATCGGTAACAAGAAGAAGGATGGTTTGAGCATACCCAACACACATGCCCCTTCCCAGTCCTGTGGCAACTCCGAATAGGCTTTCTTACCACAGATCCAGTACAAATTTGCTGGGGCTCTCCAGGTAGATGTGATGGATAAATCAAACCACACATCCTTTAAACTGGCATATCTAGCAAACGGGTTAGATGGTTCTGAGACATTTGAAGCCGACCACCAAGTTGTATTTTTAGTATCATCATCATAAGCTTTTTGCCCTAGACAAGTTAATTCTCCTACAGAAGTATTATACATTATTCCTTTCCTTGCTATGCAAACATAACCTATGATGGAGGTCTTTAATCTCCACTCAGATTTACCTCTAACACTCAAATGATAATCGGCTTGTGTAGATATTAGTTGGTCAACTGCCTCAGAACCGGACATTACCTCCTTTGCTTCCCAAGGCCATTGGTCTCCCATGTTAGTACCTCCACACACATAGCAGTTGGTAACATTAAGACTACCGGCAATACTTTCAGCTAGGTCAATGAACAGGTTTTTAGCGTTATGGGGGATCTTATTATCTATACTCATCTCTTCATAAAAGGAATGGTATACTTGATGAGTCTGGGAGGATACCGTATCAGTCTCTATTCCTATAAACAATAATGTCCCAGGATCTAAACCCGTCCCGTATATCTGAAACCCAAATAAATTTCCATACTTATCTAGGAACTTGTCGGGGTTATTAATAAGTATATGGATGGGATTACATTCCATAGACTTACAATAAGGGCTAGTCGGCAACTTAGTCACTATCATGTCTTTATCTACTGTCTGTCCCCAAGTCGCCCACCCCACACAAGACCAATATGGGCAAAAGTTATAATCTTTATTTGGGCATCTAGGACTTACATATTTATTTTTACTACTGGGACAAATATATTTATCATTAGACCCATACGTCCTCTCCCATCTAAGATCCCCACATACATTCCACGGCTTTCTACCACTCGATATTGCTTTACACGCATCAAATAGCAGAACACCCGAAGAATGTACGGATTCTAACACCGTCTTATTAATTAGGGTCCCCTGAGGATCTCCATTCCTGAGAGTCAACCAAATTGTACGAGGTTGATACTCTGGACTGAAGCACTTAGGTTCTCCTACTCCTAAATGGCACACACTATAATCTATATTTAAGTATCTACATCTCGATACATCTCCTTTACATTCGTATTGTGAATGCCAAATTAGGGTTTGGGAAATATGGTTACCTGTTCTCGTAGTCTTAATGCATACCTCACAGCTAGGAGTGTCGGTACCTCTACCTTCCTGAATATAAAAACACATGTAAATAAACACAATCAAAAGCACATCTTTCGCCGTCATCCTCAGTCTTCGTCCGTGCGATGGAACCTCAGCTTCCAGGATGTGAGGGCTGCAGGGAATGGAGTTCTGCTCGTCTTCACAGGTGTCCCTTCGAGACTTTCCTGGCTTATACACTATGTGTTGGTAAGCGGACAGGCTTTATTATGGCCTTCTCACTCACACCTGTAACAATAAAATTTGTAATCCACAATAATTCCTCGTTACTCCGACTGAGTAGTGCGTTTCAACCGGATCTTGCAGGGATTCTCTGGATCTGCTGTAACTTGCCAAGAATCGACTGCTGCTGGTTTAACCCTGGAGTGATGTATCCACGGAGTTACTTCGGCTACTTTTATCGCTGTAGGGGTAGACAAAAGAACAACATAAGGACCTCTCCACTTGGGCCCTAACGGTACATTATTCCACTCTTTAATCCACACTTGGTCTCCTGGATGATAACTATGAACAGGGGGATAAATATTCACAGGTAATCTATCTTGTACCCATTTCTGTACCTCCTCCATAGTCTTACCCAACTCTACAACCTGCTGCCGGGTAATTCCTTCTCCCAACTGACTCAAATCCCCCCTTAAGTTACCAAGTACGGGAGGTGGTCGCCCATACATAATTTCAAAAGGAGAGAGGCCCATCCTTCTGGTAGGGGTACTGCGGATTCGCAATAGAGCTATGGGTAAGAGAACGTTCCACTTAAGTTGGGTTTCCTGACACATTTTAGCCAACTGGTTCTTAATAGTTCTATTCATTCTCTCTACCTTACCAGAACTCTGGGGTCTATATGCAGTATGAAGCCTCCACTTTATACCAAGCATATGAGTCAGTTGTTGTAGGCACTGATGAACAAAAGCTGGACCATTGTCCGATCCTATAGAACAGGGTAGTCCATATCGGGGTATTATTTCTCGTAGCAGGAATCTTACAACTTCTCCTGCTTTCTCTGTACGAGTAGGACATGCTTCTACCCAGCCTGAATAGGTGCACACAATTACCAACAGGTAACGATGTCCACCCGATTTAGGCATTACTGTAAAGTCTATTTGTAGATCGGACATGGGGAGTCCCCCCATAAACTGGACTCCTGGTGGCTTTACTGGTCCTTGTCTTGCATTATTCTTAGCACACGTTACACATCTGCGTACAATGGCCTGAGTCAAGTTGGACAATCTTGGTATGTAGAAATGTTTCCTGAGAGATTCTTCAGTACTGTCTCTCCCAGAATGTGTCCCGTTGTGATAATTTTGTACAATTTCTACCGCTAGTGATGCTGGTATGACTATTCTTCCATCTTCTAGCTGATACCACTTGTTCTCCAAATACTTTCCCGGTTCAGTCTTTAACCACTCCTCTTCTTGAGCTGTATAAACTGGAGTCCATTGGGACAGTGGAGTTGGTATAAGAGCAGCTATATGCCCCACATACTCCTGTCTTCCTGATTCAGCAGCACGCTTAGCTGCACTATCTGCCATCCGATTTCCCTTGGTTACATCACCATCTCCTCTCAGATGCGCTCGACAATGTATGATACCGACTTCTTTCGGCTCCCACACTGCTTCCAATAGTTGTAGGATTTCGGCTGCGTATTTGATTTCTTTGCCTTCTGAATTCAGTAGTCCTCTTTCTTTATACAAAGCTCCGTGGGCATGAGTGGTTAAGAACGCATACTTAGAGTCCGTATAGATATTCACTCTTAAACCTTCAGCCAATTGTAACGCTCGAGTTAGTGCTATTAATTCTGCCTTTTGTGCTGATGTTCCTTTCGCCAGTGGCCGAGCTTCTATCACCTTGTCTATTGTTGTTACTGCATATCCTGCATAGCGGATCCCTTCTTTCACATAACTACTGCCGTCGGTATAATATTGAACATCGGGGTTCTGGATGGGAAAATCACGAAGATCTGGTCTACTTGAAAATACTTCATCCATTACTTCCAAACAATCATGTTGACTTTCAGTAGGTTGCGGCAAAAGGGTAGCTGGATTTAAGGTGTTTACAGTCTCTAAATGCACTCTTGGGTTTTCACACAACATTGCTTGATACTTGGTCATACGGCTGTTACTAAACCAATGATTTCCTTTGTAATCCAACAACGTCTGTACTGCATGTGGGACTCGTACATAAAGTTCTTGACCCAGAGTGAGTTTATCGGCTTCAGCTACTAGCAGGGCGGCTGCAGCTACGGCTCTTAGACAAGGTGGAAGTCCGCTGGCCACTGCATCCAGTTGCTTAGACATGTAGGCAACAGGTCTTTGCCATGATCCCAAGTACTGTGTCAATACTCCCACAGCCATTCTTCTTTGCTCGTGTACATATAAGTAGAATGGTCGTGTGTGATCAGGTAGACCTAATGCTGGGGCACTCATCAAAGCCTTCTTCACATCTTCAAATGCCGTTTGCTGTTCTTGGGTCCATAAGAAGGGGTCGTGCTCTGTACCTTTGATGGCTGCGTACAGAGGTTTTGCCAGTATCGCATAGCTGGGAATCCATATCCTACAGAAGCCTGCTGCCCCCAAGAATTCTCGCACTTGTCTTCTATTCTTGGGTATTGGTATTTGGCAGACAGCTTCTTTTCTCTCTGGCCCCATAATCCTTTGACCTTCAGAGATATGGAATCCCAGATACTTGACAGTTGGCAAACACAACTGAGCCTTCTTCCTGGACACCTTGTATCCTGCCTTCCAGAGAATATGTAGTAGATCGTGCGTTGCTTGCTGACATTTTTCTTTTGTAACTGCTGCTATCAACAAGTCATCTACATATTGTAACAATACACATTCTCCTGGGATAGACTCGAAATCCAGTAGATCTTGACTTAGAGCTGAACCAAATAGGGTAGGTGAATTTTTAAACCCTTGGGGCAGTCTTGTCCAGGTCATTTGGCGTTTTGAGCCCGTTACAGCGTTCTCCCATTGGAAAGCGAAAATACATTGACTTTCTGCGGCAATTCGGAGGCAAAAGAAGGCTAAGACTGTGAAGTAAGTAGCCCCGCCCGGAATTAAAGCAAGCAGGTTATATGGATTGGGTACAACTGGATGTATACTAACAACCGCATCATTGACTGCTCTCAAGTCCTGCACAGGTCGATACTCATCTGTACCGGGCTTTTGAACAGGCAGCAATGGGGTGTTCCAGGGGGAAGTACAGAATTTTAGGATACCATACCGTATGAACTTATCCAAATAGGATTGGATGTTCTTCTTAGCCTTCTGTTGGATGTGGTATTGTCTTAGGCTCACTGGATAAACCCCAAGTTTCAGTTCAATTTTTATAGGTGGAATATTGCGGGCCAGTCCTGGTGGGTTGTTCTCTGCCCAAACTCCTGGTATGTTAAACAATGTCTCATCACTCCTAGGGTTTTGGCTAGTCAACACTGTATAAAGTCGCCACTCTTCTTCCTTTGGTACGGATAAAGTCATAATACCTGAAGGTCCATTAAACTTTAAGGATGTTGTTCCATTTGGTAGGAACGTAATCTGCGCTTGTAATTTTGATAGCATATCACGTCCCAGCAATTGGACTGGACATTCAGGCATATAAAGGAATTGGTGTTTTACTACGTGGCCTCCCAATGTACAGAGTCGACTTTTAAGAACCGGTTTTTCAGCACTTCTTCCAGTTGCTCCTATCACAGTAATAGTCCTTCCAGATGGAGGAGCAACTAGATTAGTCACCACTGAATGTTCAGCACCAGTGTCGATCATGAACGCACTCCTTTTTCCCCCTATTGATACATCGACCATAGGCTCCGCTCGACCAAGGGGGATGGAGCCCGGTCGGTATCAATAGTCCTCCATGACCGTGTCAGCCAATCCTACAAAGTCCCTACCTTCTCTATCGCGGGACCTCTGCGCTGCTGGAATATACCTGTCTTCCCTAACACTTCCTCTGTTCCCATTACTCCCTCTATAACCATTACTCCCTCCGGGGCCTCCTCTACCTCTCGCTCTGCCTCTAAAGTTTCCGTAGCCTGCCCTGGGTTGGTCTCTCTCGTACTGCTCTCTTTGCGGACATTCGTTCCTCCAATGCCCTTCTTCCTTGCAATACGCGCATTGATCCCTACTCAAAGGCTCCCTACTCCATCTATTATTGCCTCTATCTGGTCCCCGTTTATCTACGCCTGCGATCGCTACCGCTAGCATATCAGCCTTTTTACGCATCTTGCGCTCTTCCTCTTTCTTACTTTCTGTATCCCTGTTCATATAGACCTTATTTGCTACCTCCATTAGTTGGGTGATGGACATACCTGCAAACCCTTCTAACTTTTGTAGCTTGCGCTTAATATCTCCGTATGCTTGGCTGACAAAGGCGGAGTTAACCATTCGGGAATTGTCTGCGTCTTCCGGATTAAAGGGGGTATACAAGCGGTATGCCTCCAATAATCGGTCATAAAAGACACTGGGCGCTTCATCGCTTTTCTGGATCACCTCAACTGTCTTCGACATGTTAATGGCTTTCTTTCCTCCTGCTTTCATGCCAGCAATTATAGCGTCTCTATAGGCTCTGAGTTGAACCATATCAGCACCATTTACGTTCCAATCGGGATCAGTGTTGGGATAATGTGTTGCGGCCCATGCTGCTGGATTAGCTTGGTTCAAAACACGGGCTCTATCCTCTAGTGCTTTTATGGCTGCTTGATTTATTCTTGTCCTTTCCTCATTGTTAAATAAAGTCATTAGTAACTGCTGGCAATCAGCCCATGTCGGATTATGCGTCTGTACTATTGAGGTGAACAGATCAGTCATAGCTTGTGGTTTCTCAGTATACGAGGAATTATGGGTCTTCCAGTTTAAAAGATCGGTTGTGGTAAATGGGACATATACGAAGACTGGGTCAGCGTGTGCCATTTGACCTGCGGCATCGTTATAAGCTGACCCGGGATTCAGACGAAGAGGCATCTGATAGTGCTTTAATTGTTGGGCACCAGTCAACTGTCGGGTTTGGATGGGGCTACGTAGAGAGGCGTCAGTCATGGGTTCCGGTCGGGGAGAGATAGGGTATGGGGATGTGGGAGGTTGGTTTTGGGAAAAGGTCGTAAATAAAACACTTCGAGCCGAGCTAGATGAAGCTTGACCGGAAGTCTGAAGTGGCGCCAAATCAGGATATTCGTTTCTAATGGGGGTGGGTTCTGGTTCCGGAAGGGGAGATTTAGTACGAGGGGGGGTGGATCCTGTACTGGAGGAGGAAGCGGAAGTGGATGGGGGTAATGAGGGGAGGGCTGCAGGACTTCCTGCGTTTGCGTCACTTCTTCTTAACGGAAAGTAAGGGGGCGGCAAAGGGATCTCGGACTCAGGGGGCGTGTCCAAAATGGGCCTAACACCAGTCCTAGTGGACGAACAAGTCCTAGCTACCATGAGGCGACACTGCTCCTCGTGGCATGTCTGGAGCCATTTTGGCGAGTCATTTACGGCCTGTCTCCAACAGTCAATATAAGGAAACTGGCCGTAAAGTTCAGGCCTACCTGACACAGCTACGTGTAAGCGCTGTACCAGAGTTAGATCCAAACTGCCACGTGGCGGCCATGCCGCAACCAAAGTAGGCCACTCCCTAGTGCACAAAGTAACTAAACGCACAGGAGACATCTTAACCCCAAAATCACAAGTTTTGAATCCCTTTTTAAAATTCTTCACCATACAACCTAAGGGATCCGGAATCGTTGACTGCGACGCACCCATACTTAACAATGGAACGTCGTCGACAACGAATACTATACACGCGTACTATTCAACAGTCACACCCGTTTCCTCTGGCAACAGCACCACGTGGTACGGTTACCAAGTGAAACGTACACAATAACAATAAACACTCAGGGAATTCCCGTACACACACAGCTGTTACACCAGTCACTATATAATCAATATTATGCCCTTTGGCGTAACTATACAGTCACCCACGCTATAATTCTCTATATACGAATTACCCGTCTATAACACACCCCAGTAACATCGTCTTTTACAAATAGCGGTTACAGTACGGTTAGCATAGGTCAAAGCACAAGTTAAGGTCACAATACAATTATTAGTGGTTATGGTGTTAAACATGCAATGGACAACAATGATTAGTACTTATATACAGTGTCAGTAAATATACAGGGTTATGGTACCGTGCACTATAATACAGCAACACACTATTAACACTCTCGCTAGACGGCTGAGCTCGCGCTATCTAACAAGATATACACTTTACTAAACAATCTTTATCACATTTACAATTCCCAACTAAACTATTGGCCAGTACCTTGAATGGACTACCTAAAACTATATACACCCGTTTTGGTTAGCCACACTGCCCAATCACCACATATATATAGCGAGCTAGAGAACCGAATTTACACAGGCGCCTCTTAGTCGCACTATCAAAAGTCTAGTGGGTTCCAAATTTACACGCCTTCCCACTTAGCCCAGATAGGATGAGAACTAGCGAACCGAATTTACACAGGCGCCGCTTAGTCTCCCGGTCCCTCCGACCTAGCGAACGTAATATACACCCTAGAACGCTAGTCTAGACAAGACACCGGTGTCCGGCTAGGGCTATTTACACCAGGACCCCGCCTGACTAACCAAATCAAACGGTCTGACTAAAGAGCGTTCGATCGAGCGGTGCGCCTTCGCTCCTTCCCTCCGACAGAGGGGGCAGATACACAGATTCAAAACCCCTTTGGGCCTACCGCACAATCGGTATACCCCTAGTGGGTCCTGCCGTCTAAAACAGCAGTTGTCTTACCTCCTCGTTCCTGAACCTGAGTTCACACTCATCGACGGGGACACCCCAGCACTTCTCACGTAGAGGCCGATGATCTCCTGGACAACAGACCAGTGGCGCCGAGACGAAGGGAGGTCCACGCAGAAGTTCAGGGGTGCAGCCGTAGAGAACGTGGGCAAAGATAGACCGTCTCACGCCTCTGCCTCTCAGCTACCGTTGAACGATGAGCTTCCCGGCCAATGCACCAAATGATACCGGAGAAACTGACGGAAGCCAAGCACAGAGAGATGGACACAGGTTTCTTCAGGAAGGAAGAGATTCTTTATTGGATCACCGATCGGGACTCAGAGGGACTAGCGTCACCAAAATACAGCAAATTCTGAGCCCCGGACAATAGTGCAGGCTCCTTATATAGGCATATAACTCCTCCTATATTAAGCTCCACCCGCGCATTCTCTTAACCAATCAACACAAATAAGAATTAACTTCCTGTTTGACCGCATGGCTTGTCCAGCACAATGGAGGAGGGGAATACTATATCCTGTATTCTTGCACATGCTCCGTACACTACTGATCGTATCTTGCCTCGTGCAACCAACTGATCGATACGTCAGCATATGCACGTACACATGCCACGTGGTAATCTCGGCCTACTAAATTTATTTTTACCGAGATTCCACCACAATTAAGCTCTCCTGCAGAGAGTATAGCTGCTCCACCCAATTCCCAAACACTAGCCCAGACTGAGTGAAGGGTGTAAAGGAACTGGGTTATTATGGCCTAGTTGCCTGCTTATATACACAACCCCCAGCAGGGGGTCACCACTCAATAAAATGTAAGCCCCTCCCAAAGATCTCTGTGCATTGGAGATAATTGAGTTAAAAGACCGGTAAGCTAATTATCTACCAGGAACAGGGAGACAAACACAAAAATTTAAAAATACCCCAAAATAGCATAAACATTTACAATACCCCACAAACTATACATCCCCAAATAACCCTGATCTGAGCTCCCAAGTTCTCCCAATAGGGAGATTTGGGGTTTTCTAGTTACCTTCCTAGAAGAGGGGTAAAACCTGTAAAACATACCTGACCTCTCTGGCTACAAGGGGAGTTCCAAGGAGGTCAGCCCAGGGGAGAATCTTCTGCTAACCGAGCCAAAGAGACTCTTTCCTTCTTAAACTAACCATGTGAGTGGAGCCAGCTATATAACCAGCATGTAGGACAGAGGAAACCAAGCCATACATAAGTATAAAAATGAACATCTTAATGATTTTGCATTATTTTATGTTCAAGGCCTATGTATTCATAAAATGTTTTTATGTTATACCTATGGCAAAACTAACAGTAGCTTAATTCAACAACATATACACACACATACCTATAGATATATAATGTTTACATACACTTGTCACTTGTTTCATTTGTCCACATTCCCTAAAGAATTAGTCATGTAAGCATATGGTTGTCACCTGGCCAGTATTTAAGGCCTTTGCTTGTATAACATCGCCAAACGTGTTATTCATATCGCAATATTTTTTTTTCCAAAAAGCATAGAACTCTGAAGCTGTGTGGTAAATACTATAACTAGAAATCGGACAAGGATGGGAACAATTCCTTTAGATACTATTCAATGCTGAGGAGTAATATGGTTAATCACCACTTAACAGAAATGATGGGTAATGCATGGAAGTGTTTTCCAACAGTGGCATTATTAAACTATTATAGAAATTGTTGTTTAACATGATTCAGTTTCTATAAAAAATATATTTATTCTACATTGTAGGCTGACAAAGAAAAAGGAAATTATTTTATTTTATTTTAGATTCTGATCCTATGGTGTGTACAGTTGATAGTATAGTACGATAATAAAACTGAATGAGTTTGGAAAACACAAAATTGAGTTTTCCATATGAACTGCTGCCCCCTGCTCTTTAGTCCGAGGATTACATGGTAAGTTTAATTCACAGTTCTCTGTGTATTTGTATCACTGCGATATATACCACTCCATCATCATCAGCCTGCACTCTGCTAATGGTCAGGACAGCCAAACCCCCTGATATAGATCCAGTGAACCGATCTGAAGTCCATGAGGGTCTATAGTTTGGGTTGTTGCTGCTAGAACAACCAACTACAAGTTTAGGGACACCCACGGGTGTCTGATAGTACCATGATGGGTAGTTACCCCCAGTCACTGAGCCTCCACTGCGACTACAGGTCAGACGAGCATCATTACCAGGGGACACAGACATTATGGCATCCTGAGTGACCACAAAATGAGCCGCAGAACCTGAACAAGACAATGAATAATATTCACAATCAGAAAGCTGTCGGAGTTCCTGATGTGAGCTGTCTGTGCAGGTTTTCATATCTTACATGAGCAATACGAGCTGAGAATGAGGAGGAGGACAGCCCAGGACATGGTGCAGGCAGCTCTGCAATAACTGACAAACAGTTCTGTGATTGGAACCCTCAAGACTCCCCTCAAAATCCCTACAGAAATAAAGAGTTTACTTATATGCAAATCATCAGTAGTAGTAGTTTCACTTTATTGGTTCTGGTACTGGTATGTGCATGTGACAAACTTGTTTCCATCCTGCCACTGACACAGCAAGAGAGCATGGTTCAATGGAATCAAGCTGAAAAGGGTCTGTGCGGGAAATTTTCAAAACTGCAAATACATAACAGAAAAATCCATAGAGCACTATGCATTGGCATCCCAAATTGTCTGTCTGGCACAAAGGCTTTTTTTTTTTTCCCCAGACATAAGTATTTTCACTGGCATGCACCCACTCCACTTCTACTGCCCACTCCTGTACCAGTTTCATACCCACTACTGCTGGAAGGTATGTAGAAATGAAGTTACTCATTATGAAGTCCTGCAAATGGAACTGCTCCAGAAACTCAACTCCTCTATATTACAAGCTCATTCAAGGTTAGCCTCTTGTTCCAGTCAAGGTTGTAAAATTTAATCTTTCCATCTCACAGCACGCAGAACTTAAGACTAGAAGGACAGAAGACTATTAGCAGTCCTTAGGGTTGGCTGGGCTTGATGCACAGTGCAATGTGTGCTTGAATACAGGTGAGAGAATAGTCGGAGAACAAGATACTGTCTAGGAACACAGAAAGGAACAAAGTCAAGAAGAGCTGGGGAGAAGAAGACACATGAAAGGGCTTAGGGAGAAAAAGTGACACACAAATATGCTGGGGATGGGAAAAAGAGATATACGGAGGTGCTGGGGAAGGGTAGAAAGTGACAGAGGCTGTGGGAAGAAAGAAACATCAAATGTGCTGGGGGAGAAACAGACACACACAAATGTGCGGGGGGAGAAACAGACACACAAATGAGGTGGGAAGAGGAAGAGAGACACATTAGGGGAGTAAGAGAAACACAAGGGGGGGTGTAAGACTCACAAATGGAAATATGGGGGATAAGATACACTAAAGTGAGATATATGACACAAAGTAGGGTTAAGAGACACACAGGTGAAGATGCATTTTTTTGTTTGGGGGGAGGACAGGGGGGGGGGAGCAGAATGCATCTCTGCATATTGTGTAGCCAAAATTCCTTGCTTTGGTTCTGAAGATAAACAGGGGGTGTAAGATTCACAAGTTTGTTTAAGAGACACAAGGGAGACATAACATATTTAAGAGGGGATAAGAGACACAAAGAGGAGTAGTAGACATAAAGGGGGCAGAAGAGACACTAGGGGCTGTAAAATGCCAAGGGGGCATAAAGACACAGGGGGCATAAGACACATGAGAACATGAGATGAGTTAGAGACATGGGTAAAGAGACACAAGAGAGGTAAGAGGAACAAGGGAGAATAGGAGATACAGTAGGGAGATGTAGGGGGCATAAGAGACAATTTGGAGAGGGAGGGGCAACATACAGTTTACCCCTGAGTGCCAAGTAACCTATGTATGCCTCTGGGAAGGAGTCACGAGTGACATGCAGGATGGAGCTTTCCAAAAAAAAAATCTTAAAAATGAAGCCAACAGGTAATTTTTTAATGCACCAAATACCTAGTTCCTTTGAATTCACTTTAAATCCCTCACTTTAGTGAATAACCCTGTTAGTGGCATGGACAAACTCATACAGTATCATCTTTCCTGATATTAGGCTTGTACTCTATACAAAAAGAGTGCCAGCTATGTGTGATCCTTTATAACATCACAAGAAAGAGGAGCACGGAATTACCCAAGGAGGGGGAACAGGAGGAAAAGGATGAAGAATGTACTATTGATCTCGGTGAGTGCCAGTCTTACAGAGTGCAGCAGGTATCAACAGCCAAGAACATGGATGTAAAATGTAGTGAAACACAAAAAATGTGCAGTACTACCGCTTGCCATGTACCAATCTCTTATTAGATGTTATTGCGCTATTGCTGTTGTGGCAATGTAATCACCAATGTATCACACAGAATGCACAACAAAAATAAAGAATTTAAAAAAATAAAAAAATTTAGTGAAACATTAATATGAACCTTCATTAAGTATAATGAAAGTAATAGTAAATAAAATTAAACATCAGAACACAACAGAAGTACACAAAATTTGGACACTGGAAAATGGCTTGCTATAAAGCCCTGGTTATTGAGTAAAGCACAGATGTTTACAAATAATTTGGAAGATTATATTAGAGAAAGCTACATACAGAACAAAACTTAATGAATAAAAGCGGTTGTGAAATGCTATATTGAATTGTGTCAATGGTTAGGCCACAGGAAAAAAAACACAGACAAACATCAAACTCAGCATCAAATTCTAGCACGAGAGAGGAATATATAAGTAAAAGAGATAATATGTCTCAGGAAGACTGGATCTATATCATTTGGCGCATCAACGTGGGGGCTGGGTTATGCCCTGCTAGGGCAGCCGTCCAAGAAGACGCGGGGTGGATGAATCCTGGGGGAAGGAAGGAGATTGATCACCTCTGAATACACAGTAGAGTTTGCTGCAGCACCTGTCCGGTATGTTCCAGCCCCTGTGATTGACCTGCCCCAGCGTCTGAGATCGGCTGCCGAGAGGACATCAAAGTCAGGTAATATCTTGCCCAGAGACCCCTGTACCTTACCTGTTGACTATCTGTTGCCTGAGTGTGTTTGAATTGGTTTGTCTCTAGTTTATGTGCCCGGGTTGAGTGATTGCCTGTTTACCCCTTTTAGGAGCCACGTGGCTGTGGCTGTAAGGAAAAAGGGGGGTGGATCTGTGGAAGTTTTCCTGGGGATCTTCTATTTGCCTGTTTTACTCTTTTAGGTGCCGAGTAGCTACGGCAGTAAGGAAAAAGAGCGTTGGGAATCTGTGGAGGGGTGTAGACTCACTGTTTCCTGGGGATTCCCTATAAGTATCACTCTGCTTGCAGAGGGGCGGAACACTTCAGCCTCGAGCGCTGACGCTGTAGGTGTTCCGTTTTTGTGTTGGTGGGATTGGATTCGGGCAGGCATTGCTGTCTCCATCACCACGTGGTAGTGTGACTTGCGGGTAATTCCGCAACAGGGACACTACAGGAGTGAGGATAGGGGTGGTTACGGGTCCGAACCACTGTAACGAGGGAGGTGTATGGAACTCGGGCTGGTGTTGCTGTGTTCCGTTGCCGACAGGTAGTGCGGCTAGTCTGCAGTCATTCCCCGAGCGGGGACACTACGGGATTGAGATAGGTGGCTTCTGCCACATGAATAAAGAAAAGGGATTATTGTTGAACTTATTTGCACTGTAATGCATGTACTGTTTTTATATTTGCATATTGTCTTCATTGTCCGTCACGCAGGTTCCTGTATTTACTTTCATCTTACTCTCTGTATCATTTACACTTTCCCCTCCTATTTCTCTTTACTGAGAGAAGTGATTGGTCACACACTTTTCGCCTCGCTCCAATCCGCGGCTACCTCGGGTAGGCGGAACCAGTGACTACAGGGAGTGCAGAATTATTAGGCAAGTTGTATTTTTGAGGATTAATTTTATTATTGAACAACAACCATGTTCTCAATGAACCCAAACAACTCATTAATATCAAAGCTGAATATTTTTGGAAGTAGTTTTTAGTTTGTTTTTAGTTATAGCTATGTTAGGGGGATATCTGTGTGTGCAGGTGACTATTACTGTGCATAATTATTAGGCAACTTAACAAAAAACAAATATATACCCATTTCAATTATTTATTTTTACCAGTGAAACCAATATAACATCTCAACATTCACAAATATACATTTCTGACATTCAAAAACATAACAAAAACAAATCAGTGACCAATATAGCCACCTTTCTTTGCAAGGACACTCAAAAGCCTGCCATCCATGGATTCTGTCAGTGTTTTGATCTGTTCACCATCAACATTGCGTGCAGCAGCAACCACAGCCTCCCAGACACTGTTCAGAGAGGTGTACTGTTTTCCCTCCTTGTAAATCTCACATTTGATGATGGACCACAGGTTCTCAATGGGGTTCAGATCAGGTGAACAAGGAGGCCATGTCATTAGATTTTCTTCTTTTATACCCTTTCTTGCCAGCCACGCTGTGGAGTACTTGGACGCGTGTGATGGAGCATTGTCCTGCATGAAAATCATGTTTTTCTTGAAGGATGCCGACTTCTTCCTGTACCACTGCTTGAAGAAGGTGTCTTCCAGAAACTGGCAGTAGGACTGGGAGTTGAGCTTGACTCCATCCTCAACCCGAAAAGGCCCCACAAGCTCATCTTTGATGATACCAGCCCAAACCAGTACTCCACCTCCACCTTGCTGGCGTCTGAGTCGGACTGGAGCTATCTGCCCTTTACCAATCCATCCATCTGGCCCATCAAGACTCACTCTCATTTAATCAGTCCATAAAACCTTAGAAAAATCAGTCTTGAGATATTTCTTGGCCCAGTCTTGACGTTTCAGCTTGTGTGTCTTGTTCAGTGGTGGTCGTCTTTCAGCCTTTCTTACCTTGGCCATGTCTCTGAGTATTGCACACCTTGTGCTTTTGGGCACTCCAGTGATGTTGCAGCTCTGAAATATGGCCAAACTGGTGGCAAGTGGCATCTTGGCAGCTGCACGCTTGACTTTTCTCAGTTCATGGGCAGTTATTTTGCGCCTTGGTTTCTCCAAACGCTTCTTGCGACCCTGTTGACTATTTTGAGTGAAACGCTTGATTGTTCGATGATCACGCTTCAGAAGCTTTGCAATTTTAAGAGTGCTGCATCCCTCTGCAAGATATCTCACTATTTTTGACTTTTCTGAGCCTGTCAAGTCCTTCTTTTGACCCATTTTGCCAAAGGAAAGGAAGTTGCCTAATAATTATGCACACCTGATATAGGGTGTTGATGTCATTAGACCACACCCCTTCTCATTACAGAGATGCACATCACCTAATATGCTTAATTGGTAGTAGGCTTTCGAGCCTATACAGCTTGGAGTAAGACAACATGCATAAAGAGGATGATGTGGTCAAAATACTCATTTGCCTAATAATTCTGCACTCCCTGTAGTCTACGTTTTGGGAAGACGTACGTAGGATTTATTCTTATGTAGCAGTCGAGCACTGTAGACATTCTCTTTCCACTTGTCTTTCTCTATATCTGGGACGCCTTATATAGAGGGTATGGGACAGAAATTAGGTAAACCCAGTAAGGGTTGGTTCGCATGTGACTTGGTAGAGGATAGAGAAGGTGAAGAGATGGTTAAGAAAGTTGATAAGATTGCTAAAGTATGTGGAATTACCGTACCTGTATGCGGTAGATTGCAGCCAGAAAGCTGGCGTAAGTTACTGACAGAAAAGAAAGGAAAGTTGCTAGATCATGATTTAGTCCGGACAGCGGAAGCCTGGTACCGGGTGGCAAAGGCTATTCAGCAGGAGGGATGTATTGAGGAAATGATTGATCATAAAGGTTTAAAGATGTTTGTGTATTATAAAAACTCTGTTGCTGGGGGTCTTCCCCAGCCGGTGCCCAGGTTTGGCACACACGAGGTAGCCCACTCCGGCATTACCCCTGCAGTGCTTGAAAAACTACTAGCCACAGCTCCCGTTCCTAGTCCCCTCCCCACCATTGCCTCCGTTTACCCAGTCCTGAATGCTGACGGATCCTTATTTTCCCCGCCATCAGTCCCACAACTCTCATCATCCTCATCCGACCCGTCACCCCGTCCATCCCCCTCTAGCCCATTTCACCCCTCCAATAGGACCTCCCTCCGTCCGCCCTCGCCCACACGCCTAAGTGCCCACCTACCTTTCATTTCTCCTCCCACGGACCCATCCCCTCTTACCTCCCCTTCTCCCCCCGTTCCACCCTCTCCCATCCCGCCTACTCCACCCTCTTCCCCTCCTACTCCACCCGCCTCTCATCCCTCCCCTTCCACGCCCTCATGTCCGTATCCTTCGTATTATCCCGCCTTTCCCAGTCCCTGCCCTCCGCCACCACCCTACGCCTACTCTGCCCCAATGTCTTGGCCCCTCTCATATCCTTACCCATCACTTCCGGCCTGTCCATCCACTTCCCCTGCGCCTACCGTAGTCACGCAGCCGGCCCACACTTTGCCCACTTCCAATATGGCCGCCACTCCCGCACTGAACCCAAACGCCACTTCCTTCCACGCCTCCAATATGGCGTCTCCCAGTAACACAGCACCTTTTATGCCGGTCCTTCCGAATGATTTCCTACCACCAACTTTTAATTCACCAGCAGCCCCGGCTGGTGGAGTGCCGCTCCTGCCTCCAGCATTAACACCACAAGTGGTGCATCCCCCGGGAGTCCGGGACACACACACAGATGAGTTTGACGCAAATAGTTCTCACGACTACCAGGTCCCGCCAGACTCCAGGGGAGTTTCGCCCCAATCATCCCGACGTTCCCTAAGTGACCCCTTCGGCCGTAGATACCCGTGAGAAAAGGCCCCTATAATGTATGTCACCTTTAACCCAACCCAGGCTAGTGCACTAATGAAATCACTTCCTGACCCCGAAAAGCAGCCCATGCCCTTTTACAGGGCGATAGTTCAGATCCAGCAGACTTATTCCGCCGCCTGGCGAGACTTGTTGAGCCTTTGTGCCATTAAGGCAGGAGATGCCTACTGGCCTAGCATTGCCCGTCACCTCTGCACTAATTGGCTAGTCAGCGATACAGATTATATATCTGGGATTGAGTTCTGTGACCAACTAAAGACATGGGCTAAGGACAAGCTTGCAGACCAGGCAGCAGGCCTTACGGACATTATCCAGGAAAAAGGCGAATCTGTAGAAAAATTTCATGCCAGACTTTTCCAAGTGTTCACTGACCTAGGGTTCGACCTTAGCAATAAGATACACACTCAGATGCTCTCTGGAGCTTTTGTCCTAGGCATCAAAGACTCTATACGCAAAGGTATTATTGCTGCCCGCCCTGAGTATAGAGTGGTTCCCCTTGATAAGCTGCTCCTCGTTGCCAGGGGCTTAGAGGCCGCACAAGTTCCGAGGAGATCCCATCCCACTCCCCTTATGGTGTCACGACCACCGATCCCTAAAGGCACCAAGCCTGCAGATGGAATTTGTTTCAACTGTAGGGAGAAGGGCCATTTTAAAAGTGATTGCCCTGCGCCCCCTAAACCCCAAAGATCATCCAGGCCTAAAACTACCACAAAAGCCCCAGCACCTCCTCCTGATTCAGCCCAAGAAGACTAGGAAGTTGGCAAGCCTGTATCATTAACCCCTGTTATGGCAGTGTCTACAGGGGAACAAGGGGGGCCGCTAGCCACTGTTAATTTACCCATCGAAGGTCACCCCACCACCTTCCTTGTTGATACAGGTGCAGCCCGAAGTGTTCTACGAGAACAAGACCTGCCTGATTCTTCATTTCTGTCCAATATTGATGTCTCCTGTGTGGGAGTGGATGATCTTCCAAGACAAAGTCCATTAACTACCCCCTTACAGGTTGGCAGCTGTCCCAGTCTGCTTGCCCGTTTTGTAGTGTCATCCACATGTCCCATTAACTTGTTAGGTGCTGATGTACTTTCCCGCCTACAGGCATCAATTACCTTCACACCAGATGGCCAAGTGGATTTATCCTCAGCTCTGTCTGATTCAGATACTTCCGCCCTGTGTTCCTTGCCTCTGATGCTCCACCTCGAGAAACCCCATGGTTATGCAAAGGCCATGAGAGACAATTTCCCTGAATGTCTAATGAATAGCGTTCCCAAGACTTTGTGGTCCTCAGGCCCGGAGGACATAGGCCATCTTAAAGTCCCACCAGTGTTGGTCAAGCTCATTCCAGGGGCAAAGCTACCAAGGAAGTCCCAATACCCATTGAAACCTGCCCAGGCAACAGCCATTACTAAACAAGTCCAAGCACTTCTGGAAAAAGGGGCCCTTGTTAAATGTGAATCTCCATGTAACACTCCTTTGTTTCCTGTAAAGAAAAAGACACCCAAGGGTGAACCAGAGAAGTACCGAATGGTCCAGGACCTCAGAGCAGTGAATGAGGCAACAGTTCTGGACACCCCAATTGTGCCAAATCCACACACACTCCTCTCTGGCGTCCCTCCTTCTGCTAGATACTTCACAGTGATTGACCTGGCCAATGCATTCTTCAGTGTTCCCCTGGAACCAAGCTGTCAATACCTGTTTGCCTTCACACACGAAAAACAACAATATACTTGGACTGTCATGCCCCAGGGGGCACAGAATTCCCCGAGCCAGTTTGCAAAAGCCATGAGTACCATCCTTGACCCCTGGCAGTCTGACCATCCGGAGGTTGTCCTACTTCAATACGTAGATGACCTGCTCCTTTGTGGAGATGATGTCCCTACCACAGAAAAATTTTCCCTGGATCTCCTCTGCTATCTTGCAAATCAGGGATGTAAGGCGTCTCTTCTCAAACTTCAATTCTGCCAGCCTACTGTAATCTTCCTAGGCCATTGCCTGTCTCATGGCACCAGACATCTCACACGTGATCGTGTCAGAGCAGTGTTGGCCATTCCGCCTCCAAAGACCACAAAATCCCTACATGCTTTCCTAGGCCTCATCTCATACTGCAGAGCCTGGATCCCTGAGGCCTCTCTGCTCATGCAACCCTTGTATGACGCTCTCAAATCAGACCCCTTCTGTCTGTCGCCAGAAGCATTTGACAACTTCTATACTCTTCAGTGTGCAATTGCCTCTGCCCCTGCTCTTGGCCTACCAAATTACGACAAGCCTTTCAAACTATTTGTGTCTGAAAGAAAAGGCCATGCTACAGGCGTCCTTACTCAACCACATGGTCCTGGCGGACGTCAGAGACCTATTGGATTCTTCTCCTGCCAACTGGATATCGTAGCCAGAGGTACCCCCTCTTGCCTTCATGCTGTCTTTGCAGCTCAAGAACTTATTGAATGTACTGGGGACCTGGTTCTTGGCCACCCTCTTACTGTTTTGGCACCTCATGATATTTCTGCAATTATTAACCAGGTCCAAATCAAGCATGTCACAGCTGCCAGACACCTTCGACTCCAGTGTTGTCTTCTACTACCTGACAACGTCACCCTCCAAAGATGCCAGGTTTTAAACCCGTCCACTCTTCTGCCACTCCCTGAGGGGGGTACATATTATGGATTCATCATGGATGAAGGATATGTCATACTCCTTACACACACCCTTGCAAAACTGCTCCCCAATTTGCCTCCCTGTGATGGACCTGAATATGCTTTTTGCACCATGTGGTACAAACCAACCATCAACCCTGACCCTCATTATGAAGATGAACTTTTTCAATTGGTTGAAGTAACATTCACCCTATAGGACTTCTACTACGATACCAAAGGGGTCGTATGGCTTTGGTCCAACTACCACATGGACTTGAACATCTGTACCATCATTGGGACACAGCCATTCCACATGTCCCTGTAACCAAGTCAAAGACTAAGTCATGGGGTGACCTTGGGCCTATGGCAAAATTATGGGCCACCATGGATGATACACAACTTCAAGAAATGGGTGTTGCCAGATATGCATCAACTAAACGTGAACCTGTAAGAGCATGGCCACGTTACCTTCTGGAAGAAGAATTTGAAGACCTGGTTATACATCACGACTATGATCCAGAAACCCCCCATGACTGCTTCGAACAGATGAAAATGGAAACAACGCACCTACCAACCGTGCATGAGGATCCACTAACAGATCCTGACATTACCCTGTTTGTGGATGGCTCCAGGTATGCTGATGAAGAAGGAAAATACCATACAGGATATGCCGTCACCACAACAGATGAGATTATTGAGTCATCATCTCTACCATCAACAAGCTCTGCGCAAGAAGCTGAATTACAAGCTCTAACTTCAGCATGCAAGATCTCTGAAGGAAAACGCGCCAATATCTACACAGATTCAAGATATGCACTGGGCGTGGCTCATGACTTCGGATTGATTTGGAAAACAAGAGGATTTCTTACCACTGCCGATACACCAATTAAGCACAGTTTTGCAATCAAGGAGCTGATGGACGCCCTCCTACTTCCAGAAGAAGTGGCTGTTTTGAAGATAAAAACACATGGGAAGTTGGACTCGGATGAAGCAAAGGGCAACCATCTAGCTGATCAAGCTGCAAAGCAAGCTGCAAGAAAACCACAGGAAGTGGAAAGAAGAGTGTCCGGAAATGAAGAAACTCCAATATTCACTTTGCAGACTCTTCCAACCGATCTAAAGATCCTACAAGAACAACAGGCTACAGTAGCCCCCGAAGAAATACAGAAATGGAAACAGAAAGGGGCTGTTCTGAAAGATGGAGTGTATTACAACAACCTTAGGTTCTGTCTCCCTAAGAGTTTGTACCCAGCAGTTGTTCAATGGGCACATGGCCCTGCACACTTATCAAAAGACCTGATGAATGCCCTTGTACAAAAGTACTATGAAGCTCCTGGAATTACCACTCTAATCAATAACTACTGCAAGGCGTGTGTCATCTGTGCTAAATGTAATCCTGGGAAAACAGCTAAAGTCCCCTTGAAGCACCTGGCTAAACCCATGTATCCATTCCAAAGAATCCAGATAGATCAAATCCAGATGCCAAAGAGCGGCAATTATGAATATGCACTAGTGATAGTGGACATGTTCTCAGGCTGGCCAGAAGCCTACCCAGTGATCAACATTACCGCCAAAACAACAGCACGACGTCTACTTACAGAAATTGTGTGTAGATTCGGATTGCCGGAAGTTATTGAAAGTGACCAAGGTCCGGCCTTCACAGAATCAGTCACCAAAGACATTTGGACTGCTCTAGGAGTGCCTCTTGCTTTTCATACCCCTTACCACCCACAGAGTAGTGGTAAGGTGGAGCATATGAATGGTACCCTGAAAACTAGAATGTTAAAAATGTCACAAGAAACAAAGATGCCCTGGCCAGAAAGCTTGTCAATAGCCCTGTTCAGTGTTAGGCATACACCCAGAGGAAAGCCCTCATTGTCCCCTTATGAGATTCTATTTGGGACTGCACCCAGGCTAGGTTGCTATTTTCCCCAGCAACTACAACTACAAACTGATGTTTTGGTAGATTATGTGACTAAACTTGCAGGTGCCTTAAACAAAATCCATGCCCAAGTTTTCTCTTCAATTCCAGATCCCGATACTGATACAGGCAACCACAACTTGCTCCCTGGTGACTGGGTCCTGGTCAAGAAATTTGTGCGGAAACACACCCTGGAACCCAGATTTGACGGACCATTCCAAGTTCTGCTGATCACCTCCACCTCTGTCAAGTTGGCCGGGAAAGGCAACTGGATCCACGCCTCCCACTGCAAGAAGACATCTGCCCCAGAGAAAACCGACTCCGCACAACCATGTACTTCTGGTACCTTATCCCCTTAATTGGTATCCTTAAAGCCCAGCAAGTGGCTATTACTAAAGATGCTAGTGGGTACACCTTCTGGTATAATTCATCATGTACCCGCGTAGCCACCTTTACCTTTGATTACTGTGACATTGTAAATTGCCCATTCCCTAGATCACAGTTTCAATCCATTTATAAAGATATACCACAAGCAAAAGACCCCTACATCTGTGTAGTTGACAAACAGTGGGGGCACAACTGTAACCATTGGGGGGCGGCGGGATGGAATGCCGGGCCTGCCTGGGGTTACAAACCAAAAAGTGCCTTATCAAAAATAGATGATCATGGCAGATCCCTCCTCCAAAGAATGACTTTAAGAAAGCCTGGAGGAGGTACACCTATTAAATTAATGTTAAATATTTAACATCCTGGTCCAGAGGATGCTGGTCAATATGTAATGGGAATGGGAACTGGAGAAGGGGTTCCTATAACAAACTAGGTCATTTCTACCTCAAGGACATGTGTCACTCTCCAGAGTGGTAAGGGGCTGTACATATGGTCCCAAATCCGCTGAAACCACATATCCAGTCCTTTAAGGACATGATGGCCATTGCTAACCCCACTTTTGAAGATACCATGGCTGCTGAAACTGGATTTAATGACATTAATTTGTGGTTAGAGTGGATGAGATATAATGCCAACAAGCATAATAGAACCGCATGTTATGTATGTGGTGGTGCCCGACCTCATCTTGGCACCGTTCCCTTAATCCTCCCTTTAGAAATAGAAGAGTGTTTCTTGAGTCTTTTTGCCTACCGCTATGATTTTAATAGATCCCTCTGCGAAGCATGGACAGCAGAGTACCCTCTCCTAGTAGGAAGTGTCAAACCCCCAGATGGAATCACAATCTATAAAGGTAATTACACTTGTTACACCATGTATGATGGGATTGGTAAATTCATGGGTAACTTCTCCAAAGGTTATTGTGCCACTTACAGAACTGTTCCTACACGCCTGTTACAACACCATACCAGGTCACTAGGGGACATTTACTGGTTATGTGGGGATTTACAGTTAAGGTCTAGACTGGAGTCTGAGTGGTGGGGAGAGTGTACCCTAGTTAAAGTCATCATGCCCATTCATATCATTTCTGATAATCATCCTGACATTCATGAATCTCCTCAAACATCAACCAGAGTCAAACGTGAAACCCCAGTAAAAGGCAGCTTCGACCCACACATTTACATAGATGCCATTGGGGTGCCTAGGGGGGTACCTAATGAATTTAAAGCTAGAGATGAAGTTGCAGTGGGTTTTGAATCACTGTTCACTATAGTCACTGCCAATAAAAACCTTAATTGGATAAATTATATCTATTACAACCAACAACGCTTTGTTAATTACACCAGGGATGCCCTCCAGGGTTTAGCCGAGCAACTACAAGCCACATCCCAGATGACCTTCCAGAACAGACTGGCCTTAGACATGATTCTGGCCGAGAAGGGGGGTGTATGTAAAATACTACCCGACACCATGACTTGTTGCACTTACATTCCAGAAAACACAGGCCCTAATGGTAAGGTCACCCTGGCCATAGAAAAGTTAAATAAACTTTCAGAGGAGTTGAAAAGGAATTCTGGGGTGACAGATCCCTGGGAAAAAATGGTTTGGTTGGATGACTGGTTGGCAGAAAGCTTTAGTTCATATTGGTATGGCTCTACTAATTTTTCTTTTTGTTCTCGCTCTTCTCGTTTGTTGTGTCCTCCCATGCCTCAGAAAATTCCTACAGAAGACTGTAGACCAAACGACACCAACCTTTACTCATCTGGAAATTGGTGATCAAGATCTCACATCGCCCTGCATTCCGCTACAAACTCTTCCCTATGACGACGAAGTGCAGAAATTCTAGGGAGGGACAGCTAAGGGACAGCTTCTGTCTGTATGGGTCAGTCTACCGTGTGGAGAAGTGGTGGACAAGCCACCGCGGGATACCCATGGAGTGAAGTGTTCGAGAGCCGTACTGACGGATGAGCTGCAGCCTGTTAGGGTCAGATTAGGGATAGACTTGCACTTTGCACTAACACCAAATTAGCGGTCATGGGGTTTTATGTGTCTTTGGGCTAACAAATCTTCTGATATTAACAAATAAAGTTTAACCTTTTTTAGTAATTAACACTCTATAGGGGGGACTGTTGTAGAATTATTAGGCCCCTTATAAAATATACCCTTACTGGCCCCTTAAATATTATACTCTCATACAAGAATGCATTGTTCATAGAAATAGTGTGTCAGCAGGAAATGCTAGGATCCTGTTAAGTGAAACACTGTCGCAGATAGTCTTAATAGAATGTATAATTGCTAAAAAGGCCTTGAAGAAACTAACCTTGAAAGACTAACGTGCCAGCTACTCAAAATGGATAGCTGCCAAAGCCCCCCTCCCATCGAGTGAGCTCCCTCGTGCCAGCAAGATGGTGCTGAAACCTGTAGGAGCTCGTCATGACGTCAACTATGACATAAGATGTAACACCCAGCAAGGAGGGCATTTAACTAACCACTTTACACCTAAGCCAATTGACAGTGTTTTCTTGCTCATATCTTGATTTCTTTCAATTATGTAATTTTGCCTTTAAAAGGGTCTGCGTACCCGCTTTTTAACAGATGCCATTAAATTTTCTCGAAGTTCTTTCATTTAACCTGAACCACGTGTCAGTGTGAATTTACTTCTGCATATACGCAATTTAATCATCTCTAATTTGGTCAGGAACAGATAGTCATTCAAACTTATTGGTTTGCTTAAAAGAATCCTATATCAATGGCAGCCTTACAACACATTGACTGTCATATAATATTTAGTGAAAAAAAAAAAAAAACCACTTAGGATAAATGGAATATCTCCAAACAAATATTAGAAAAGTACACTTCTCAGTATGTATTATTGGTTATAAATATAAAAAACAAATTTAAACCACTGTGGCTTTGGCATGTAAACGAAGAAATGAAAAAATATGGAAAAGGGCATTTGAAGCTTTTAAACCAGACATCCTCGGTGGCGGCATACGCGGACGACGTCCTCTTAACCCTGGCGGACCCCATACAATCACTACATGCAATAATCAACCTAATAGCCGTATACTCTACCTTCTCGGGATACAAAATCAATTTATCCAAATCCACCCTGATGCCGATGGCAATGAAGCACACCCAAATTAACCTCCTCAGACAATTATTCCCCTTCCGCATCACCACCACCTCCCTCACATACCTGGGCATCAAACTAACCACCAAATTGGATTACTTCTATGAAATGAACTACAAACCATTACTTACTACAGCACAACATGACCTACAAAGGTGGCACAAACTGGGCGTGTCATGGCTGGGCAGAGTCACCACCATCAAAATGGACCTGTTACCGAGGTTCCTCTACCTCTTCCAAACACTGCCAATCCCAATTCAAAAAACAGACTTCGAACACCTACAAGCAGCCATAGATACATTCGTCTGGAAATCCCGGAAACCCAGAATCCGCAGAGCGACGATGTATGTCCCCAAACCCATGGGAGAATTAGGGCGACCTAACTTTCACCAATACTACAACGCGGCCCAACTGGCCCACATCCAGCAGTGGCACGCACCACCGGGTACCAAAAGGTGGGTGGATCTGGAACATGATGTCATGGGTTGGGAACTCCCAACCTCCTACATGTGGGTACCTCTCAACACAGACCATTGCCACCGCCTACCACCCCAGCAATCACACACACAAGAGCCCTCTGGGACAAACTCAACCCCAGGTACGAACTGTCCTTCTTTTTCTCCCCGGTAACAACGATGTACCGCAACAACATTTTCCCACCGGGCATGATGACAAAACATTTCATTGCATTTGACCAGAGAGACATCTCCAGACTCCTACACCTATACCGACAAGGGGAAATTTTCAAACACTACGATCTACCAAACGCTGATGCCTTGACCACTGCAGATTACTTCCGCTACATCCAACTGCGGGACTTAGCACAACAACCAGTAGTCAAACAGGCAGGTACATCGCCACCAACACCATTCAAAAAACAATGCTTCGACACACCGCTCCGTCGGGGACAAATCTCAGACATCTACACCACACTCACATCGCACACCTCCCAAATCAATCTCACTTACATCGCAGCATGGGAAGGAGACATCAGACCACCGGAGGACCCGAGCAACTGGGCCGAGATATACAAAGTCCCTCACGACATGCGTAACACATAAAGAACAGGCCTACAAAACCATCTTCCGCTGGTACCTGACGCCACACAGACTACACCAAATGGGCCAAAAACCCAATACTGAATGCTGGAAACTATGTGGAGAAACAGGCATGTACCTCCACTGCTGGTGGACATGCCCCAAACTCAAACAGCTTTGGACAGAGGTACAGAGCTTCATCGAACAAGTGGTCGGAAAACCCATCTCGGCACAGTCATGGACAATGCTACTCAACAAACCACTGGACACCCTCACGAGACAGGAAAATAAACTGGTGGCCCGCATAACCCTAGCTACACGTAGAGCAATCGCAGAACTGTGGGCAGATCAACAGACCCCCGAACTAACGACCATCATCCGCAAAATAAGAGAAACACACGACTTAGATGAACTAACAGCGCAAATACACGACTCGTACAAAGCGTTTCACCGGACATGGGAACTCTGGGATGCAAATTACCAGAACTTGGGCATAACACTCCCACAGTAATACTCAACAATACAACCAGACCCACCTGAGTCACCTTCCTGACAACTTACCCCCTGTCTCCAGACGAGGGGAACTTTAGCCCAGACGGCTCCCCAAACCCTGACACTACAGTCGTACAAATGACTGAAGAACCCGCACAGAAGCGCCATGAAGAGGCTCGACCGCCCAGACCACAAATAACACAGCTCAAACGAGCCCTGAGACACACAATCACTCCCATCCCCCCACCCCTCCTCCCCCACCCCCACCTGCCTCCCTCCTCTTCCCGAAAGCCCAGCCCAAGACGCAACTCAAACCAGAGGGCCCCTCGGCCCCTCCTCCCTTCCTAAGGGCTCGGCCAGGGTGGACGCACAGACACGGGGTGGGATCCCCGACCACACACCACTCCTTCTGGCCCCTCAATGAGAAAACAGAGGGATTAGAAAGGGCAAAGAGGGAAGGAGACGCACACAAACCGACCCCCCAACACCCAACCCGCACAAGCATATACACTAAACAGGGACACGAACGCAAAAGCATAACCCAAACGACAACACAACTGCTCACGAACAACACCGACACCCCCATCCAGAACAACAGCAACAAAGACTACATAAAGACTAGTAAAGGAGAGAGCACCAATCCTAAAATATACCCACTGAAGGCACCAAACACAGTCCCCTCTCACACCCCGACCATCCCACTCCCTCCCCCACTTCACCGTTCACTCCCCAACAACCCAGATACCATCCCGAAACAGACAAGACAACATATAGGAACCCAGAAACACTGATACACAACAAACAAATCAGGAGAGCACCTTAGTCCCTACAAATGCCCAACCACCCCCTCTTAGGGACAATCAACTAGATCAGTGATGGTGAACCTTTTTGAGCCCGAGTGCCCAAACCGCAATACATGCCAACTTTTTTTTCATTAAAGTGCCAACACGGCAATTAAACCTCAATACTGAGGTTTAAATTTAGAAAAAACAACTCGTACTGTTGTCCGAACTAATTAACAACTTTTGTTTTAAAAGTACACAACAGCAGAGAGTTCAATAATACAAATTTTAAATAATGATATAAATAGATAAAATTAAGCTTATATTTATTAGTATCTCCAACAAATGCAATACATACACACAGAGACTGCTGAATACATACACACAGTCTGCTGAATATACACACACAAGACTGCTGAATACAGAGACTGCTGAATACACACACACACAGTATGCTGAATACACATACAGACAGACTGCTGAGTACACACACACAGACTGCTGAATACATACACACAGACTGCTGAATACATACACACAGTCCGCTGAATACACACACACATACAGTCCGCTGAGTACACACACACAGACTGCTGAATACACACACACACACAGACTGCTGAATACACACACACACACACACAGACTACTGAATACACACACACAGAGACTGCTGAATACACACAAACACTGCTGAATACACGCACACACACAGACTGCGGAATACACGCACACACACAGACTGCTGAATACACACACATACTGCATTGAGGAGTGTAGTTTAAGGGGCATTGAGGGGTGCTGTGTGTGTGCTGTGTGTGGGGTGCTGTGTGTGTGTCTGAGGGTTTCTGTGTGTGCTGTGTGTGTGTGTGAGGGGTGCTGTGTGTGTGTATGAGGGGTGCTGTGTGTGTGTGTGTGTGTATAAGGGGTGCTGTGTGTGTGTGTGTGTGTGTGTGTGTGTGAGGGGTGTTGTGTGTATAAATGGTGCTGTGTGTGTGTGTGTGTGTGTGTATGAGGGGTGGTGTGTGTGTGTGTGTGGGGGGTAGGGCTGCTGTGCAGGGGTAGGGGTGCTGTGCTGTGGGGAGTAGGGGTGCTGTGTGTGTTGTGGGGGTGCTATGTGGGGGGGTAGGGCTGCTGTGTGTGGGGGGGGGTAGGGGTGCTGTGTGTGGAGGTAGGGGTGGGGAGCGATGTTGGGTGTAGGGGAGGGGAGGGAAGTTGGGTGTGGGGGAGGGGTGGGATGCTGGGTGTGGGGGAGGGGGAGGGGGAGGTGAGGTATGCTGGGGGATAGGGGTGCTGTGGAGGGGTGCTGTGTGGGGGGTAGGGGTACTGTGTGTGGGGGGTAGAGGTGCTGTGGGGGGTAGGGGTACTGTGTGTGGGGGGTAGGGGTGCTGTGGGGGGTAGGGGTGCTGTGTGTGGGGGGTAGGGGTGCTATGGGGGGTAGGGGTGCTGTGGGGGGTAGGGGTGCTGTGGGGGGTAGGGGTACTGTGTGGGGGGGTAGGGGTGCTGTGTGCGGGGTAAGGGAGCTGTGTGTGGGGAGGGGTGCTGTGTGTGGGGGTAGGGGTGCTGTGTTGGGTAGGGGAGCTGTGTGTGGGGGATAGGGGTGCTGTGTGTGGGGGGTAGGGGTGCTGTGTGTGGGGTAGGGGTGATGTGTGTGGGGTGTAGGGGTGCTGTGTGTGGGGGTAGGGGTGATGTGTGTGGGGTGTAGGGGGGTTGCTGTGGGGGGGTAGGGCTGCTGTGGGGGGTAGGGGTACTGTGTGGGGGGCTAGGGGTACTGTGTGTGTGGGGGTACGGGTACTGCTGGGGGGTAGGGGTACTGTGTGGGGGGTAGGGGTACTGTGTGTGTGGGTGGGTAGGGGTACTCTATGGGGGGGTAGGGGTGCTGTGTGGGGGTAGGGGTACTGTGTGTGGGGGGGGGTAGGGGTACTCTGTGGGGGGGGATAGGGATTCTGTGTGGGGGGGTAGGGGTTCTGTGGGGGGGGGGTCGGGGTGCTGTGTGGGGGGGTAGGGCTAAAGGTGTTTTAATAAAAAAAGTATATTAAATCAGTCCCCCCCCCTTCCTCCTTCTTACCTCTAATGAAGGAAGGGGGGGCCACAACCATCCCTGGTGGTCCGGTGGTGGCAAGCAGTCTTCCGGGTCGGGAGGCAGGGAGAGGGATCTTTGCAGCAGCTCCCCTGTCCTCCCGCGCGATGCTGTGTGGAGCGTTGCCATGGTAACGTGCGGCAACGCTCCACACAGCTTGCTCGCGGGAGGACAGGGGAGCTGCTGCAAAGATCCCTCTCTTGCCTCCCGAACCGGAAGCAGAGTAGGCGCCTGTCGGGCAGGCAGGTGCCTACTCTGCAGTGATGGCAAACCTATGGCCGCGTGCCCACAGAAAAGGCCCGGCGTGCCACCTGTGGCACGCGTGCCATAGGTTCACCATCACTGAACTAGATGAACCACTAGACACCACGCAAACACGCATGACCACAGACCAAAGGCAAGACACGCGACCAAAGATCCAAGAGTGGCCTCACCTACAACAAAAAGACCTGACCTCCCGAAGACTCCAAACTCGAAACACACACACGAGTACCACTGCAAAGGTTAGACCAGATAGATACCAAACTAAGGCTTCCCAAGAAAGTGAACTAGATAAGAAAATGTAAATCTGTGAAAATGTGCTTGAACCATGTTACACCTCCCCGTCCCCTCCCCACATAACAAATTTAAATCTCTTTAGTTGAGGGAAAACAACATCTCAGAGGGGGTATGAAAGCATTATACAAATATATTTGATCTAATACAAACCATTATCTGGAAATATATTAATAAACAGGACTATACATAGGACACAAGCTCATGCATTTAGACTGGAAAAAAAGAAGATTTAGTCTAAGGCAAATTAATGGGTTTTTTTGCAGTAAGAATAGTAAGGAAAATTAATTCTTTGCATGAAGATGTGGTTTTATCAAAGTCTGTGTCGGCTACGTAATTGTAGCAATGTATCCGTGCACGCATTTTCATAAATAAAAAAATGGGTTAACATTTTACAGCAATGCTGAGTTTATCTAAATTATCATAAATTATTTTGGCAAAAACCTATTGATTGTTTAAACTTTATAGCTAACTTAATAGGCTTACTTTATAGCTAACTTCAAAGGAAGTTTTTTTCTTAGCTGAACCATAATTCACTTTTATGAAATGTCCTAAATAACATAACTATTGCATCCATTTTATATTAGGCCCGTTAAACTTGTTACCAAACCAATATTCCAATACCTCGTATCACACTGTTTTAAGGGCAGAGACAATGTTTACGAAATGTAGTTTACATGAACTACAACTCCCAGAAACTCAGCTGACTCAGAGTCCGGTCCCAGGAGCATCAACTGAACAGACACCCTCTCTCTCATGTCCGCTCCCGAGCTTCAAAATTAATTCAGCCTCTGCACAAGATATAACTGCCAAGTTTTGACAACATTAAAAAGAAAACAGAGGGGGAATGCAGGAAGGAAAACAGCGGGAGTGATTGGATATACATTAAGGGATACAAGGAGCAAAAGAAAGGTGGTGAGTCATGTTCACCCCTATATACACCTGGAAATTCAATATATTGACAATTCCATGAGCCAAACGCCTTAAATCAAAGTCCATAGTGGTCATTTATTTTCTGCAGCTATGTCCTGTTCCACATACAGTGTGTAATGTGCCGGGCTGCCATCAGAAATTATGGGGCCCCTGACACAGCCCAAAGTCTGGGCCCCCGGGGCCCACCCCTGAGCCCGTCTGTGTCTGCCCACGTGGCCAGCCCCCAAGTCCGCCTTCATGGCCCGCCACCGAGTTCCCCCACAGGGACCATCCTAAGTCCGCCCACAAGGATGAAGTGTGTGTGCACTGAATTTGGTGTGCATAAAGTGGATGCAAAGTGCATGACTAAAGTGGATGTGGTGTATATGTTGTGGATGCGGTGTTTATAGTGGATGCAGATTGTATGTTTGTGTTTATTAGATGCAGAGTGTGTTTGTGTAGTGGATGTAGTGTGTGCAGAGTGCGTGTTTGTCTAGTGGATGTAGTGTGTGTATAGTGAATGCAGAGTGTGTTTGTGTAGTGGATGTATTGTGTGTGTATAGTGTATGCAGAGTGTGTGTTTGTGTAGTGGATGTATCGTGTGTGTATGGTGAATGCAGAGTGTGTGTTTGTGTAGTGGATGTATCGTGTGTGTATAGTGAATGCAGAGTGTGTGTTTGTGTAGTGGATGTAGTGTGTGTATAGTAAATACAGAGTGTGTGTTTGTGTAGTGGATGTAGTGTGTGTATAGTGAATACAGAGTGTGTGTTTGTGTAGTGGATGTAGTGTGTGTATAGTGAATACAGAGTGCGTGTTTGTGTAGTGGATGTAGAGGGTGTATAGTGAATGTGTGTGTTTGTGTAGTCGATGCTGTGTGTGTTTGTGTGGTGAATGCTTTGTGTATAGTGAGTGTGGTGTGTTTTGTTTGTGTAGTGACTGCAGCTTACGTATATACTCGAGTATAAGCCGAGTTTTTCAGCCCATTTTTTGGGCTGAAAAACCCCAACTCGGCTTATACTCGAGTCAAGGTCTGTATTATGGCAATTTGCATTGCCATAATACAGACTGGGGGGAGAGGGGGGCTGGCAGAGCTGTAACTTACCTGTCCTGCAGCTCCTGTCAGCTCTCTCCTCCTCTGCGCCGTCCGGTCAGCACCTCGGTCAGCTCCCAGTGTAAATCTCGCGAGAGCCGCGGCTCTCGCGAGACTTACAGTGTAAGCTGACAGAAGAGCAGAACGGACGGCGCAGAGGAGGAGAGAGCTGAGAGGAGCTGCAGGACAGGTAAGTTACAGCTCTGCCAGCCCCCCTCTCCCCCCCACTGAACTGCCACTGGACCACCAGGGAAGGAGAGCCCCCCTCCCTGCCATATATCAAGCAGGGAGGGGGGACGAAAAAAAAAATATATAAATAAAATAAGAAATAATAATAAAAAATTAATAATAATAAAAAAAAATAATAATAACAAAAAAAGGGGTATAAGGACCACTATGCAAGGGGGGGGGGTATAAGGACCACTATGGGAGGGAGGGGGTGGGTTAAGGACCACTATGGGAGGGAGGGGGGTATAAGGACCGCTATGGGAGGGAGGGGGGGTATAAGGACCACTATGGGAGGGAGGGGGGGATAAGGACCACTATGGGAGGGAGGGGGGTATAAGGACCACTATGGGAGGGAGGGGGGGATAAGGACCACTATGGGAGGGAGGGGGGGGATAAGGACCACTATTGGAGGGAGGGGGGTATAAGGACCACTATGGGAGGGAGGGGGGTATAAGGACCACTATGGGAGGGAGGGGGTGGGATAAGGACCACTATGGGAGGGAGGGGGGGTATAAGGACCACTATGGGAGGGAGGGGGGGGTATATGGACCACTATGGGAGGGATGGGGGGGATAAGGAACACTATGGGAGGGAGAAGGGGGATAAGGACCACTATGAGAGGGAGGGGGTGGGATAAGGACCACTATGGGAGGGGAGGGGGAAGTAAGGACCACTAGGGGAGGGGAGGGTAAGGACCACTAGGGGAGGGGTGAGTCAGGACCACTGGGGGGGGGGGGTGAAGGAACACGGGGGTGGGGAGGTAAGGACCACTGAGGGAGGAGGAGGGGAAGTCAGGACATATGGGGGGGGGAGGGGGCGGCAAAAATATCCTTGCACCGGCCCTGCACACACTGCATTCACACACTGCATTCATATGCACACACACACTGCATTCATGCACACACACACTGCACTCATACACACACTGCACTCATACACACACGCTGCACTCATACACACACGCTGCACTCATACACACACGCTGCACTCATACACACACACATACGCACACACTGCATTCATTATACACACACTGTAAATAAATATTCAATTAATATATTTTTTTTAGGATCTAATTTTATTTAGAAATTTACCAGTAGCTGCTGCATTTCCCACCCTAGTCTTATACTCGAGTCAATAAGTTTTCCCAGTTTTTTGGGATAAAATTAGGGGCCTCGGCTTATATTCGGGTCGGCTTATACTCGAGTATATACGGTATGTGTTTGTGTAGATGATGCTGTGTGTGTTTGTGTAGTGAATGCAGCTTGTGTGTTTGTGTAGTTGATGCTGTGTGTGTTTGTGTAGATGATGCTGTGTGTGTTTGTGTAGTGAATGCAGCTTGTGTGTTTGTGTAGATGATGCTGTGCGTGTTTGTGCAGTGAATGCAGTTTGTGTGTTTGTGTAGTCGATGCTGTGTGTGTTTGTGTGGTGAATGCAGCTTGTGTGTTTGTGTAGATGATGCTGTGTGTGTTTGTGTAGTGAATGCAGTTTGTGTGTTTGTGTAGTCGATGCTGTGTGTGTTTGTGTGGTGAATGTAGCTTGTGTGTTTGTGTAGATAAAGCTGTGTGTGTTTGTGTAGATGATGCTGTGTGTGTTTGTGTAGTGAATGCTTTGTGTATAGTGAATGTGGTTTGTGTGCTTGTGAAGTGAGTGCAGTTTGTGTGGTGGATGATGTGTGGGTGTGTGTGGTGAATGTGTCTTTATGTTTGACAAATGCAGTGAGGGCATTTTTTTTTCTTTTAGTTTTGATAAAAAAATAAAATAAAAAGTATTTGCTTAATAATGAATTAACTAAGCAATGCAGTTTCTGTAGTATTCAACTTTCCTGCATTGTTAGAATTCTACATACTGTAAAACAGCACTTTTCATTTACTGACCATCACCATGATAAATCACATGTCCTGAAAAACAAGATGAATCTGGTAGCCCTATGTTCATCAACACGAGCCAGACAGCAGTGGCTTTGCAGCATTCCAATTAATTTTATTAATTTAAAATAAAAAGTATTCCCCCCTCGCTGCCTCTTACCTGTAGCTAGGGAGGGGGGACACTGGATTCCCTGGTGGTCCAGTCGGTAGCTCAGCAGTGTGTCCAGTCTTCATCTTTCCCTTCCGGGCTCTACTTCTGTCACGAGTCTGGCAACACTTTACAGCCTCAGCAACGCTTTACAGCTTCGGCAACGCTTTACAGCCGCTCGCGAGAATGCCGGAGCGGTAGGTGAGCGTGAAGCTAGAAGGGCCCGCAGAGGCATGTATATATGTAACGGCACCCCCAGGCCATTTAGGAGATCTTCCCCTTCCAGAGATCAGGCACAGTTGCTGCAGAACACCAAACTCCCGAACTGGATACAAAATAGCACTCGACCTCCCGAACTGGAACCTTACGAATAGCTGCTAGCAGACGAACAGGAAAAGCAGACAATCAGCTTACACTCCTGGCAATCAGTCTCTAACAGCATACAGTAAATCCCCCCAAGAACGAGACAAAGCTCTGCGTTGAGGGTCAAGCAGTGTGAACAGTTTTAATTAATACTCACAGACTTTTATGCAAGTCCCCATGCAAGGGGACATCCCACAGGGAGGGACAACATGTAACCAATCCCGTACAGTAAAACATAAAACTATATTTAGGGCTATAGTCCAGAGGCAACAGGCGGGCAACCAGGCTCCTCCAATGCAATGTGGCGAGATTGGTCTCGTCATAATATACATATAGCGCTACTCGCTATATCTATATATGCACATTAAAGGGCTGGGGGCAGAGCATTAGCAGTGCAGTCCGGGCCCCCCAGGACCGCCGGGCCCGTGACAACCGTCATGGTTGTCACCCCCTGATGGCGGCCTTGGTAATGGGCAATCTATACTGTACTAGTATTTGCAGGATGGGGAGATTAGCATAACTCACCATAGTCTTCTAGTAACTAGAGAAGCATGATGTCAGGACACCTTTCTTTCCACATCCAGTGTGTAGAATGTTTGAAAAAGATTATGGGTTATGAGGATCCCACCCTTGTAACCAGGGGGCAATAAGTACCACCACTTCTATTCTCATCATATGATATCATATATATTATAGCAGTGGGTGGCTCACACAAACGGTTTAAATGGATGTATAATAATAAGCCTGTGGTCAAGGTCACTTCATAGAGTGAAATCTCTACAGTGCCCCTGCCCTAACTCAGAGTATTGCCTAAGATTCTCTGGCCTATTAAAAAAAAAAAAAAAACACAATATTGCTTGCACTATTTGTAGGTGTCTTTAATGAAGTATGGGTCAAACTTTATTTTCTGATGTGAAAACTAGACGAGTAGGTTAGATCAGAAGAACATATTGCTGACTCACTTAGTTATTCTCCATCTTCAAGATGTTGAGTATTCAACAAGCTAACAGCAGTGAATTAATTTGGATCACTGTCAGGTCCCACTATGGCAATTTTAGTGCCAATCCACTTGCACTAAATTCTAGCTCAATAAATTGGAAATTGTAGCGTTACTTACCTTATCCAGGGGCCGGCCGCGGTCCTCTCTTTGAGCCGCGCGCGGTCCTGCTGCTGCACGAGCCACGCGCGGTCCTGCTGCTGCAAGAGCCGCGCGTGGCTCATCCGACGGCTGCAACAGGAAGGCGGACAGTGACCGCGAGAAGCGGTCACGTGTCCCGCCTGAATCTAAGAGCGCGCCGCGGGTCTCGGGCGCGCTCTTAAAGAAACAGTGGGAGCCTAAATTGGCAAAAGGCTCCCATTGGCCCCTGTCATGCCACACTCCCCATGCACTTACCTTTTGGGGGTGTGGATATGACAGGAGCCAATCACATTAATTTAGAAGGTATTTATACTCACCTTTTTCCCTTAGTCCTTGCCCTATCGTGGTTTCTGTTGCAGTTCCCTTTAGCGCTTGTTGTGTTCAGTTGTGTTTCTTCGTATTGACCTTGGCTTTGTTTCTGACTACGTTATCTCTTTATCCTTATCTGTTCTGTTTGCCGGCTTGCTGCTTACTGTGTACCAGACCCCGGCTAGTCCTAGTTTACGCTGTCTCTCTGTGCCCTTGACCTCGGATAGCTCCTGACTCTGTCTTCTCTCATATACGTCGAGTCCGGACATTCTAAGGTCCGGTAGACGTATCTCTCCTCTGTGTTGTCTTTTGTTGAGTTGAATCCTGCAAGTTGGGGTATATTTTCGTTACAGAAATCTAGCGTTCCTTGAGTGAAAGACTTTGGTGACTTAAAGGTTTAGGCAACAGTTTAGGCAATAGTTTAGGCACCATAACAACTTCATATAAATTAAGTTATGGTGCCAGAAGGCCCCAAGTATACTCTTAGCTCAAGGGGCTAAACTGTTCTCAAATAGCATAACCCCTAAGTGTGCCTCTAGCGCTGATCTCATTTTGCCCCATGTTGTGCCTAATCATTAAATTCATGAAGCACCAATATCCAAAAAGTAATATTCAATTACCTAATAAGGTTTATAACGATATTGGTGGGCACACAACCCAGTTTGGGATGAGTATTTTGGGCTATAGGAAACAGAAACCACACAGAGACCAAGTTGCAGATAAGAATTCACATCACACTTTATTGTCCACGAGGGGACCCAATACAGAGTAAGCTTAACTCTCATTAAGTAGTTGCATGCATTCACTTCAAAACAGCTTAGTATCTAGATATATCAGCTTAAGTATACATCACCATTAGAGGGGCTTGGTTGTGTCCTCTGTACGTGACTGGGGGAACTCTGACAGTCAGGCTTGGAGGGACCCTCTCTGGGAACAGCAGAGACCAGCAACACGCGTCCGCTTTACAGGTGGGTAGTTCTCCAAGTGAGTGCCAAGTTTCTCCGTCTTTTATACCTTTTACCAAGTTTGTAACTTTTCCAAGATTTCTTATCAGTGCAGCCCAGCATGTATCTTGTCATGCGCATTAAGTAATCAGTATGGTTGATCGGGCCAGTCATGACCACCCAAGGCCCATGCCAGACACATGCGGTATCTTATTCTATCTATGTCCCTACTCTTATCTTTCTACACATTGTTGGCACCAGATCCCTCTTTTCAGCACGTGGGCCTTTTTGGATATTGGCCAGACATGCTATGGAATATTTTATGCAATGTTTTCTTAGTTGAATTTCTTAGTGCGACACAGTTTAAGCAAAGTGCCATCTTAACTATCTATAATAGATTAATTTGCTCATTAGTGATCAATCAATCATGCTTAATTAGTTAATTGGAATTTTATCACAATTATCACACCCCAGGCGGCATCTGGCTTCTGAAATTGTAGGTTCAGAAAGCATGGAGTGCCGCCAGGGAGAGGTGCCGCTGATTGGCTGAGAGTGGTAAGCTGACAATCAATAAATCCCATTTATTAAACTGGTTTTAAAATGGTACGTTTCTTTTCAAGTTGTTATGGTGCCCATAATCTTCCTTCAACTATGTTTTTAATCTGTTACTACTTGGGCATGACCTATACACCAAAACTGTTTCATTAAGCTAAAGTTGTTTTGGTGTTTTTTTATAGTGTCCCTTTAAAATATAAGACAAATTTGATTCATCCAAGTATGGGTAAGATACAAACCATATTAAACCTGCTTCCAGCTAAAGGACAAAGCATACCAAGGATTTATGAAAAAGTACACTTCACCGAATGCTACACATTATGGCTCCGTTGACTAACCAGTTCTATAACTAATGCAGATTTTAAAATGAGTTAAGTCTGAAAAAATGCTAATTATTATCAGACATTTATGACTTTTTGCAAAACTGTTGAGACATAAGTATGCAAAATATGAGTCTAATAGCTATAAAATGCAATAACATTGTATTGGTACCTAGAGCATAAAGACTGTTTTTGTATTAGCAGATTACTGTATCTATTTTCTGGCGCTTTATTTTTAGTCTGTCTGACTTTTCGTCTGATTCTTCTTTTCACAAGTGGCGTTAAGTGATTACCTGTAACCAGAACCCAGCTGTGAGCAAGGCCATTGGCTTCCTATTTCAGAACTAGAACTAGCAAACAGCACCACAGCAAAAATAGTGGCTAATGTAGACATTGCAACAGCCTAGAGAAACAAATCCCTTAAATGGATGAACAAACAAATACTGTATATATATTCTTACATTAGCATTCACATTCAGTAATCCACCCAGCATATGTGTCAATCATTTCATCCATTTTTTTATTCCCTGGTTGTATCCCATGTAGTGCAGTTTAATGTTCACCATATTATCATTATGTGATCTTGAAGAGGGGGCACTGTATTTACTTTAGATGATGGTAGACAGACATATAATGACCCCAATATTGCATTATATTCACATTTTAATGTTAAGTATATTTTGTATTATATGTTTTTTTTGGTTGGCATTGCTAAGGTTCCATTAATCTTGGTTACACTCCCGGGCTGTAGCACTATTACTATCTAATGAGAGTAAGTCCAACTAATTAGGCAGGCCAGGGGCATGTAGCCACATGGATCTCTACAGTGGTAGACTAACTGTGCATTATGGAGTATAATGCATTTATTACCATGTGCAGGAAATGGTTTGGAAATATATGTATATTATATTAGCAACTAGGTAGGGAAGGGACAGGATTTTGGCCGAACAGGGTGCAGGTATTCAGGATATAGATAACTAATCACCAATCCCACTTTCAGATCACCATGGGCATGGTGTGTGGGAGAAGTAGTATGCTGATATAAAGGCAAGAGGTGTTACAGAATTTGCAGAAATATTACAAGTCTCTCTTATGCTCTTAGAGCAATATGTTCTGCTTTACTGCTTTATCGCTTACTGGTTGGCTACTTGGCAATTGGTGACACTGCCATTTGTTGAAGCTGTATAAAATGAAAATCACATATAGAGGTGTATAATTCTCTCTACTACAAATAAGTTCAGAGATGAAACCTTAAGCTAGTCTGAATAAGTTATGAGTACTTTACCTTTTTATCGTTCACTAGAGGTTCTAATGTCTAGTCAAGGATTTATTGTTATACTTTCCTCAACAAAACAAACAAAAGGGATTATCCTCAAAGAACCATGATTTTTTTTATAATTTCCCACCTTCATGTGGGTATATTTGCATTTGTTTCTTATTATGACTAAGAATGTTGGTGTTTTTTTATATGGAACCTCTGTATACAATTCCATATTATAAAGAAGTGACAATACTATTATATCCCTTATATATAGCCAAAATAATGTATTTAAACCCATAATACGACAGCACTCACAGTTGTGTTTAATCACCAGAAACACGTTCCCCATTTATTTACGGGCATTTTGTTTATCACGGAATATCCTGATTACATTTGTTTTTTTTACTGTTTGTCTTCACAGCTCTGTGAGCCAAAGCAAGTGTCTGTCTAATTTCAGCCAGTGTGACAGTTTGTGTATCTCTTCCTCATTTGCTGCCATCACCGTGTTACTGGCTCCCAGTCCATGAAGCACAGTAATAAACTGCTTCATCCTCAGATTGCACTCCAGATATAGACAGGTACCCAATATTGCCTGAGCCAGAACCCACAAACCGTGCAGGGACTCCCTGACCCATTGCTTTAGCAGATTCAGTTGCATAAGAGAGGATGAATCTTGGAGTTCTATTATATTCCTGCTGAATAAATACCACCCAATTGCTGCTGACAGTGAGCCCCCCACCTAACGTACAACCTATTTTAACATTGTTTCCAGGGAAGGTATTGATTGATGGCTCTTGTGTCACTGAGTGTTGAGCGTCGGCTCCTGGAAAGAGAAACACACAGAACAAGATATTAATTACACTAGATGTTTCACAAACCCCATTGTTATGACTGTGATACCAGGGTAACATTTATGTTGATCCTGTATGAGTAACCAACCCCTATGGACACAACACACGTCTCATACTAATTATTACATTTAGTGATAAAACTGCCTCTGTCAGCAGAGTTTACAGTAGCAGTCTATTGATTACCGGTTAGTAAAACAGCAAGAAGACCAAAACTCAGCACAGCTGCCATGATACAGACAGACAGGTGGATCACTCACAAATGATGATTTAACTCTGTCACACTATACAGTGTTATATTACAGAGAGGGTCACACCCAATATGCAAAACATGAACATGACATTAAAATATAATTTGGTAAGTTAACAAAGACACTTTACATATGGGACGCATTAAAGGAACACTATAGGGTCAGGAACACTAACAAGTATTATAGACCCTATAGTGCAATCTAGTCCCCCTTTTCCCCCTAAATATAAGAAAAATCTTACTTTTATTCCAGTCTGCTGCTGGCTCTTACCCTGATCTGCTTACTTGGCTCTGTAATTCAAATCATTTTTATTAACATTTTTTTGTAACAAATCAAACAATTAGGCAACTCTACCCATATTCAAATTATCACTCTTACATACATCCATAACTTTTATCATTATACATACTTATATTCCTGGATTAATTGTGTAATATTGATATGCCATTTTCATTTTTATTCCCTTCTTTTCCAGTGAAATTTACATTTGTTCATTTTTTCCTGATGTGACTACACACAAACACCATACTAAAACATATAAAAAAGACAATGTTAACCGGAATCATCTGGGTTATGGGGGGACAAGGGGACAGCTCTGTATATAGTTTTATATTTTTTCTTGGGCTTTCTTACATTCTCTTTTTCTTGTTACTTTCTGATTTAATCTAAATCTGGATTTAAAATCCAGGGCTCCCAAATCTTCTTGTATGCTTTTGTTAACCTTTGGTTCCTATATATCATAACTTATATTTCTTTCCATGTCTGAATAATCCTAGACCCTCAATACCTTGCCAAGCAGGTCTTAACTGCCAACAAGATATGTATAATTATTTTTGATACTTTTCCTTTTGTTGGAAAATCTATATGGAATTGAAATATTTGAAAAGATAACGACGCATATGAATTATTAAAGATCTTACTAATACTTTATGCCACTTTGCATTTTAAGGGATCAAGTTCATAGCATTTCCACCAACTATGACTCTGTGATCCAACTTCCCTTGTATATTTCCAACATCTTTCATTATAAGAGGGAATCGCATTTTTAGATTTTGGATGGTACCCAGTACCATCTATGGACTCATTTTGTAGATATCTATGGACTAATTTCGTAGATTCCTTCTATTGTTCCATGGAGAATTCCTTTCCTAATTCTTCTTTCCATCTTATCATTGGGCCTCATTACCCCTTGTATTTTTGTTTATATATATATATATATATATATATATATAATTTTTTTTATATTCTTTATTTTTTAGTTCAGATATAAATACACGTTTGAGCAATGTCACATAAGAGATTTAACATATCGCTTTGAATAAACATGGTATGCTGCCCTTTTTTTTTTTTTTAACAAGTAATAGGAAAAATACAAATAGGCTTGTCAACAATCAGAGTAACACAGTGGATGGCTTTCTTAAAAACGATTCCTTCTATTGTTCCATGGAGAATTCCTTTCCTAATTCTTCTTTCCATCTTATCATTGGTCCTCATTACCCCTTGTATTTTAGTTTTTTTATATATATATATATATATATATATATATATATATACATATATATTTTTATATTCTTTATTTTTGAGTTCAGATATAAATACACGTTTGAGCAATGTCACATAAGAGATTTAACATATGGCTTTGAATAAACATGGTATGCTGCACGTTTTTTTTTTAACAAGTAATAGGAAAAATACAAATAGGCTTGTCAACAATCAGAGTAATCAAGTCTAGTCCTAGCTGGCATTTCGTGTCTGTAACTATATAGACTTACTAGACATGTGGATAATACACGAAAATAGAAAGTATAGTATACATGAACAAGCTTTGCGCTACTAATTAATTTCCATAGTGAAGTTTGGTATGTATGTAATAGAGGAATGTATTAAATGAGGGTTATGTAGTTTAGTTCAAGTTAGTAACATGATGTTAGTGAGTAACGTGATGGTATTCTTTTAGCTTAGGCAACAATAGATTGTGGGTAGTTTAAAACTCTGCTGAAGTTTGTACATAGTGTAAGCTTATAAGGTATGTGTCATCCAGTAAGTTGGTTAGATGTGCCTGTGCTGTTAGTTGTGGAATTAACCCCTGAGCAGCCCTAGTTTAGCGTAGAATGTGTTCCCATGAAAGCATACATTCAGAAAAAACAGTAATAGCGTATGATTAGTAGTAACATCAGCCTGGTTTTAAATGGAGACAACGGATTATTATGGCAGCAGCTGCAGCTTATAGAGATGTTGATGGCATTGTTCTCAGGGTGACTTGTCAACGTCAGCCAATGCCTTGGCTCGGTAGAGTGGGGGACACTCCGGGCAATGCAGCTTGAGTAGGGTGTGCCAGGGTATCGCCCGCACCTGCCTGCGTCTGAGAGGGGGTCTGCATTTGGGGTCCATGGACCCTAGCAACGTGGTGCTCCAAGTCCCACCCTTTTGGGAGATTGCGGAGGCTTCGTGTGGTCTGCTGCTGCTTTTGGTGTGCTAATCTCCGCCGACATGGTTGTTGTTTTACAGTCTTAGCCGGGGTGGCCCTCAGCCCAGATATGCCAGGATTAGGTTTTGCCGTTGCTTGTGAAGGTGCTTTGCTTTGAGGGGGCCCAAGCTCTCCCTGGCTCTCGCCCTTACCCTCACTTCCTTGGTACTTTGCTTGTAGGGTCGACATCCTAGCCTCCAGCCTTTGGCAGAATCTCTGGAACGCCTCGTCCAGGCATTGCAGTATGTGCTCCACCGAGCCTGGTAGAACCGTCTCCGGCCTATGCCACGCCAGCCTCTGTTTAGAGAGCACGATCGCCATCTTGGGGTTGTTTGTCGGGTGCTCCATGCGGCCTGTGTCGGTCGCCAGATTGCGGTGTGGGCATGTGGGGCTAGCCAGGGGGGACTGGGATAACCCTCGCCGGTCCATAGGGGGGGGGGACAGCACTGGTAAGTGTGCTCACCGCCAGTCAAAGCAGTAGGAGAGCGGCCGTCTCTCCTCAGGCCTGTCGCTGGTAGGCCGCAGAGCCTCGTGACGGGCTTCCTGGTGTCGCAGGGCTTCACGGAAGGTGTCATCAGAACAGTTGGTATCGCAGTATCAAGCTTGTTATAGCTTTGCGTCCAGGTGAGTTTTAGCTTGGTTGTTTCCACGATTATTGGGTGCCAGACGCAGGAGCTCGTTCAACACACGTCTGGTCTGGTTAGTAGCTTGGCTCCGCTCCCCTTTGTTTATATATTTTTTGGTTAATTTTTAAGATTATTTTATGTTTATTTTCTTTTACAATCAAAGAATCCAACTCTGTATCTATCGTTAATTTCCTTGTCTGAAATACATTTTTTATTTGAATACATGTATAGTATTCTTTGTCAAACTCCTCTATATATTCTTGTATTCGTTGAAAGGTTTTTAAGTATAAATCTGCTAAGAAAATGTCTCTGATCTTATTTAAGCCCAACTCTTTCAATTTTTTTTAGGTTGATATCTTCAATATAGATATTTAAAATATCTATAGGGGTATTTACTGGAAATTTTTTTTTTTTCTGTAGTTTTCCTTTTAGAGATCTGATGTTGTAATACATATCTTTAATTATTTTGTTTGTTTCCAACATATGGGAAAGCATAATTGCCTCATGTGTTTGATGGATATCTGGAAATTATATGAATGAATTTAAAAACAATTGAGAAATTTAGAGATATATATTTTTTTTTTCAAGTTCTGCATGACATTTTAACTGTGAATGTCATAATACTGTTAGCTATTACTGCAATAACATACACATATTTGTGTTCAGCGATGTCTCAAAAGTACAACAGTACCATCCATGTACAGATTTTATGGGGTTTTGGAAAGTTACATGGTTAAACATAGGGCTTTCCCCGTTTTCAGTTTTCACACATTTTGAAATTTACCAGATTGGTTTGCTGGGCCTATTTTGTATTTGAGATCGTATGGCATCCAAAGAAAAAGAAGATTGTTTGTTTGAAAAAGAATACAACCGTTTGAAAAATAAGACAACCCAGGGTATTAGCTAGGCAAATTTTAAAATGCGAGTCAGAACCTCCAAAATACAGGACTGTCCAGACAAATTCAGAACTGTTAGCACCTATGAGGGTAGATGTAGGTTTAAAATTCAAGTGTCCCTCCAGCACCACTTCCAACTGATACAGGAGATATGAATGGTTTAGTCCAATGGGTTCAACTGACTACCAATCCATGTAGTGTAGTAATAAACTTATTCATATATATAGACTGCACTCCAGAGTTAGCCAGAAACCCTGATCCAGAGCCCATAAACTATGCAGGGACTCCCTAACATATTCTCTTGCTGGATTCAGTAATAGTATGCTGCTAAAATGTTCTGCTAAAACCATCACTCAGACACAACACCAGAACCTCTCGAGGGAGTTCCCCTTCAAGTGGTGCACTACCCCCATGTGTTACCTGGGGATATGGCTCAACAAAACTATACGCTCATAACTATCAATCACTACGCACCTAGAACACACACTATATCTCCTGACTGGGCTGCTTCAGAGTGGTAAAAATTGCTCTATTGCTGAAGATAGTGATAGCATTCCAAATGGTTCTTATTTCAGTCCCGGACTCATTTTTTTTAAAACACTAAAAGCAGAAATCAGAATATTCATATGGAAAGATGGATCATCCAGAATAGCAAATTCTCAACTAACGCTCCCAAAACTCAGCTGGACTAAAACTCAGGCAGACTTAGGCGGACTAGCACTACCGTACCTAGAAAAATAATATCTAGCCACACACTTCTCAAGAATAATCAGCTGGACGCTAGCTGACAGCAGAAGAAAATGGGTTCAGCTAGATTCGGTTAGTACATGCTCGGACCAGAGAGCCCTACCATGGATTAAAAAGGAAGACAGAGCATGACTCTCAATCACCAACCCATTTGTGAAGGCTACCCTAACCCTATGGCACCGCAGGGGACCAAAATGTTTTCTGACAACAGACCTGAGCCCACTGCCCCCCTTAAGAAATAATCCCACCTTCCCGACTGTGGCCATGGACCCCATGAAGACCCCGAGGATTGATAACTCATGCCCCCCGAGTAAGAGATGCATGTTCCTCCACATGTTGTGGACCTGCAGGCAAATCCGCCTTTCCTGGTAAGAAATCAGCCACATGATCAAGAAATTCAGAGGAGCCCCCCATATGGAAACAGCCATTTACCTGCTTCACCGCACCCAACTGGGAATTCATAGCTACAAACGTTCCGTGATTCCATGCCTACTGAACATGGTGATGGTAGTGATCCCCATATACGTGAGACAACAATGAGTGCCGTCACTACGCAAATGGGTTGAAGAGGTCGAAGACATTAATTAAGAACCACAGACACAGTACTGAATAAACTTGAACGGAAAGGGAGACCATACCTTATTTGTCAGTCAAGCACACACCGCGTACTTCATATTGATAATTTCACCAGCAAGTCATAGTTGCAGAGAGCCAGTTATACGGGTATGTCAACGCAGATGCCTAACAGTTCAATGGCTACTCTAACGATAAAGTAACACTAATACAGAAACATTAGCATACACACTGATACCGCACACGAATGCTCGCAATGATTTCTGTTTCCTGGTAAGGTACCAGGGGAGGGCTGGCAGCTTTAGGCCTGGGGGGGAAATCCAGTCAAGTGGCCCATTGCACCAAAAGGAGAGTAAAAACACATTTCCCATGTGATTGAAAGGGAGGGGCAGTCACCTAAACAGACACTCAATGACAGGCGCACACACACACTTGCTGATTTGGCGCGCACTAAAAAACACACACTCACTGACAGGCACACGCACACACAGAAAGACACACTGTTACAGGCATACTGACTCAGACAGACAGGCATACTGACACACACACAGACAAACTGGCACACACACAGACATACTTACACACACAGACATACTGGCACACACACAGACACACTATTACAGGCATACTGACTCAGACATACTGACACACACACAGATAAACACACACACAGAGACATACTTGCGCACACACACAGGCAGACATACTTGCACACAGACAGACATACTGGCACACACACAGAAAGACACACTGTTACAGGCATACTAACTCAGACAGACATACTGACACACACACACACAGAGGCATACTGGCTGACACACACAGAGATATACTGACGCACGCACACAGGCAGACATACTGACGCATACACAAACAGACATACTGACGCACAAACACATACACCAAAACTTTACATTTTTTTAAAACCAGTAGACAGGGGCTGAGTAAGGGGACAGGGCTGTAGTGGAGGGTATAAGCTGTAATTGGGGGTTTAGGAAATGTAGGGGGGGGGGGATAGGGGCTGAAGTAGGTTGATGGCTACAATTTGGGAAAGGGGCTGTGGTGTGGGTGATATGGGTTGCAATTGGGGGAGAGGAGCTGTAGTGGGGATGTTATGGGGCTGTGGTGGGGGTCATGGGGCTGAGGAAGTGGGCAGGAGCTGAGGGGGGGGGAAAGGAGCAGGGAAAGGGTGGGACAGGGGCTGAGGAAGGGGAATAGGAGCTGAGGAAGGGGAATAGGGGCTGAGGAAAGGGGATAGGGGCTGAGGAAAGGGGATAGGGACTGAGGAAGGGGGACAGGGGCTGAGGAAAGGGGACAGGGGCTGAGGAAAGGGGACAGGGGCTGAGGAAAGGGGACAGGGGCTGAGGAAGGGGGACAGGGGCTGAGGAAGGGGGACAGGGCTGAAGAAAGGGAAAGGGACAGGGTCTGTCTAAGGGGACAGGGGCTGAGGAGGGGGGGACAGGGGCTGAGGAAGGGGGGACAGGGCTGTGAAAGGGGGACAGGGCTGAGGAGGGGGGCTAAGGAGGGGTGACGGGGCTGAGGAGTGGGGACAGGGGCTGACTAAGGGGACAGGGCTGTGGAGGGGGGACAGGGGCTGACTAAGGGGACAGGGGCTGACTAAGGGGACGGGGCTGAGGAGGAGGGACAGGGGCTGACTAAGGGGACAGGCTGAGAAGGGGGACATGGGCTGACTAAGGGGACAGGGCTGAGGAGGGGGGCAGGGGCTGAGGAGGAGGGCAGGGGCTGAGGAGTGGGGACAGGGGCTGAGGAGTGGGGACAGGGGATGAGGAATGGTGATGGGGCTGAGGAGGGGGGACAGGGGCTGAGGAGGGGGGACAGGGGCTTAGAAGGGGAGGGGACTAATGACTTCACAAGACGAAGATTTACATGTGTTTTGGATCACTGGTTTCAACTGCTTAATCAGGTTAGCAGCAGCTAGCAGACAACATATTTTTCTAATATGTGGTTGAATTCAGTGCACATAGAGTTTATTATTCTGTATGCTTTTATATGCATTCTAAAAATTGTTTTAGTAAATACATCTTGAAATTCTTTAGCACTGACCGTATATATATCTATCTTAAAACCTGTATCATCTATACATCACAGGACTAGTAGATGCTTTCTAAAAACTGTATATAGTTTCTAGTCTAGTTGAGCAAGGTTCAGTGACATGTGAGGCAACCACTATTTGTAACTGCACATTGATATCACATTCCATAATTATGGTTATAGAGGAACACTGTAATCTGCAAATACTGACAATTGATTATTGATGTCTACTTCAAGATTATTCATAAATGGATCAAAAAAGAAGTGGACCCAGAACAGAACCCTGAGGGACACCACTTACCATTTTTGTCCAATAAAATGTTTCATTTACAACTACTCTACACTCTGTCGTGTTCTATCTAAGAACACGATTTTTCATCTAAACCAAATTATTTCAGTTTTACTATCAACCTTTTGTGTGGAACTGTATCACGTGCCTTGGCAAAATCCAAGTAGAGCACACCTACTGGAACATCCTGATCTATATTTCTACTTACTTCTTCATAAAATGCAATTAAGATAGTTTGGTATGACCTGTCTTTCATAAAACCTTATTAATTCCTGCTAATTATAGCCAGAGGTAGGGGATTCAGATTTTTCCTTTTTTTGCTGGGTGCGAGCGGCCCTGGGTTTAGGGCGGCCTGCGGGGCAATTGCCTCCCTGCTGCCCTCCCAGCCCGCCCCTGTAAGGTACCATGCTGCTGTCACTTGATCGTGCTTGCTTTTTACTTAATAGCACCACAAAACACATTGCAGTACTTCCCATGTCCACATATATCACCTAATGATATATATTTCCACATATCGCCCCCTATGACTTATTCTTAGTGAACCACAACCAATATGCCTATTCAGACACCCACATTGGAATACATTCAGCATGCGTTACTTTGTTGTTTGACTTTCTTCTGTGAGGTTTAAACATTGTTGCTTAAATAATATGCTCTTCATCTATATATGTTACCTATTACTATACATCTTCACTTATCGGCTACTTAGGACTTACACCACTCTGGTTCCTGTGACGAAATGCCTTTTGTCACTGGATTTTTAGGTGACAAACTGCCCTTTGCCCCTGGCGGTTGGAGGAGCCTGATTGCCAGACTCCTTCCACATGACTATGGCCCCTGGGAGATTTGGCCCTTTAAAAACATTATTTGGCCATATCCCATTTTATTGCACTACTTCTGGCCCTTTAAATACTATGGGGAAGGATTGGTACTTTTTATATGGCACTTCGGATGCAGTCGAAGTGCCGAAGTAGTCGAAGTGGCCGCCATTCGACAAACGAACACGTAGCGGCGGCCATTTTAATTTAGTCGAACGTGGTCAGCGTTGTGCCAGCAAATCCATGGAACTAAAATCAGCTACACAAGTGCACGAACACCGCTGACCGTTACCTTCTCCTCCACTTCGACGCTTCGGCTAAAGCCGAAGTGCGTTCGACGATTCGAACGCCATGTCATACTGTGCTATTTGCACGAACGGTGCCCGTTTGTGCATTCGAGTGGGACTTTTCAGTGTGAAATTGACCGACCGCACAGCCCAAATCTATGGAACTGTTTTGGGCACGAAAATGTGCTTGCAGTCGGTCACAAAGGACTTTAAGCTAACTTTTGAACTCCTGGGTGGAATTGTCTGATTTTTGGTTATGTTTATATTTAAAGTATGCTGATTCTGAATATGTAAAACCTGCATAAAAGAAAGTTCTTTGGTGGCAATTAGTCGAAGTGGTCGCCATTAGACAGTCGAACACGTGGCGGCAGCCATTTTAATGCAGTCAAACGCGGTCTGTACCTGTACCTTCCCCTACCCTTCGACACCGCGACTGGAGACTAAGTCCCGTTCGAAGATTCGAACACCCGTTCGAATGGGACTTTGTCATCTTTTCAGGGGAAATAGACTGCCACTCGACTAACGACCACTGCAGGAGTTTAACCCCGAACGCCGCCTTCGGATGGGACTTTTTTAGGGCAGAAATAGACCGATCACACAGCCTGAATCTGTGGAACTGTTTTGGGCATGCAAACAGGCGTGCGGTCGGTCCAAAGAGACTTTTTCAATATCTCTGGAACCCCTGAACCGATTTGTACGAATTTTTGATATGTTTGTCCCCAAGTTGAGTGGTTCATAAAAATATAAGTTTTATTCATGTGTGATACAAAACCATAAAGTTATAAAAATGTATAAGTTTTAGCTTGGAGAGAATTGAGTAGATACAGTAAGAAACTCAATTATCTCCCAAGCAGAGGGGAGGAAATATGTGGGATGTAACCGTTATCTTACTGGTTAATGCCTAATTGTCTGTGGGCGTCTCCCTTGCAGGGGAGCACTGCATAGAAGCAGATTCCCTGTCATTAAACATCAATTCTACTTCACCCTCAATCGAGAGTCCTGTCTCTTATTGGGGGTAACCGCTATACAGCTATTCACACTAGCTCTTGGCAGAGCTTCTTCACTTGGAAAACAACTGGATGCTGAGAATCCTCCTCACTGATCGGGAAAAGGACACCCTCCATCGGTTGAAACCCCTCTGCTACACGGGGTAACCGCTACACTTACATAGGAACTACCTGAACCCAGCTGTGGACAAGGTGGTTTGCTTCCCATTTCAGAACTAGAACTAGCAAACAGCACCACAGCAAAACTAGTGGATAATGTAGACATTGCAACAGTCTGGAGAAACACATCCCTTAAATGGATGTACAAATATATACTGTATATATATTCTTACATTAGCATTCAGTAATCCACCCAGCATATGCTGTCAATATTGTGTCTATCAGTTAATTTCCAAGTTGTATCCCATATAGTGAAGTTGTGAAGTTTAGTTTTTACCATCTTATCTTCGTGTGCCATCATGAAGAGAATGGGCGTTATATTTACTTTAGATGATGATAGATAGACACACATGTATTGCCCCTCAACATTGCATTATATTCACATTTCTATGTTAAGTATGTTTTGCAGTATATGTTTATTTATGCATTAGGGCCATTAATCTTATAGTGTATGTATGTATGTATGTATGTATGTATGTATGTATCTATCTTGATTCCATTTCTTATAAAAAAATTTTTTACTGTTTGTCTTCACAGCTCTGTGAGTTCCAGCAAGTGTCTGCCTGATTTCAGTCAGTGTGACAGTTCTTGTATCTCTTCCTTATTTGCTGCTATCACAGTGATACTGGCTCCCAGTCCATGTAGCACAGTAATACATTGCGTCATCCTCAGATTGCACTCCAGATATAGACAGGTACCCAATACTGCCTGCGCCAGAACCCACAAATCGTGAGGGGACCCCCTGACACATCCCCTTATTGGATTCAGTAAAATAATAAAGGATGCATGTTGGATTACTATCAAGTTTCTGCTGAATAAATACCACCCTATTGCTGCTGACAGTGAGCCCCCCACCTAACGTACAACTCATTTTAACATTGTTTCCAGGGGAGGTATTGATTGATGGCTCTTGTGTCACTGAGTGTTGAGCGTCGGCTCCTGGAAAGAGAAACACACAGAACAAGATATTAATTACACTAGATGTTTCACAAACCCCATTGTTATGACTGTGATACCAGGGTAACATTTATGTTGATCCTGTATGAGTAACCAACCCCTATGGACACAACACACGTCTCATACTAATTATTACATTTAGTGATAAAACTGCCTCTGTCAGCAGAGTTTACAGTAGCAGTCTATTGATTACCGGTTAGTAAAACAGCAAGAAGACCAAAACTCAGCACAGCTGCCATGATACAGATAGACAGGTGGATCACTCACAAATGATGACTTAACTCTGTCACACTATACAGTGTTATATTACAGAGAGGATCACATGCACACCCAATATGCAAAACATGAACATGACTTTAAAATGTGATTTGGTAAGGTAACAAAGACACTTTACACATGGCACAACATGAAGAGTGACATAGTCTGCTTTAAGAGCAGATGTGTAATAGTCACTTATTACTAAAGCAATAGTTGCATTTCCTGTAAGCAGGTGGTAAAACCACATACTTAAATCTGGCCGAGTTTTCAGGTTAGACCCAAGATCCTTTGATTGGAGATTCTTGCCCATGTTTTAAAATTAACTATCTGTATCTAATTGGGGATTTGTAACTCTGGAAGAAAAATAAAACTGCAAATAAATGTCAAAACCTGAAGTGCCATGATGCCTTTTGGCAGTGGCGTCGCTGGAGGGGGGGCAGAGGGGGCCATGGCCCCCCTCATCATGCTGTGCCCTCCCTTGGGCCCCCCCAAATGCCAGCAACTTGCTGGCCATGTGTTTAGATTATATTCCCTCTGGCTGTAACAGTCTGTGACAGCCCGAGGGAATGCAGGACAGTGCAGCTCAGCTAGAGGCTGGGGGCTGTCTGTGGCCGGAGAGAGCACTGAAAGGGCTCTCCGGCACAGGCCCCGCCCCCAAACGAAGCCCCGCCTCCCGCACATAAGCTCCGCCCCCACCGTTAAGCAGCAGCCCATGCTGCTGCTGCAAAGGCCAGACAATGGCTGACCCCCAGCAACAGGTAGGCTCAGGGCCGCCATCAGGGGGTGACAACCATGACGGTTGTCACGGGCCCGGCGGCCCTGGGGGGCCCGGACTGCTCTAGCCCCTCTTTCATTCTCTGCACACATAGATAGCGAATATCGCTATCTATGTGTGCAGCCGCGGGCCCCCCGGCTCCCTGTTACCGCAGAGGGGGCCCAGCACACAGCTTCTCCTCTTCTCGCTTCTATTAACTCTCGCGAGACCCGGTTGCCATGGCAACGCTCCGCGGGTCTCGCGAGAGTTATTGGAGGCAATGAGCTGAATGTGAAGAAGCTGTGTGCTGGGCCCCCTCTGCGGTAACTGGGGGCCGGGGGCCCCTTCATGCCACCGGACCACCAAGGATGGAATCTCCCCCCTCCCTGGACACAGGTAAGAAGCAGGGAGGGGGGAGAAACATTTAATTAATTTAATATACAATTATAAAATTAATGTAAAAATGCCACTTTCCCCACCCCTCCCCCTCCACAGATTGCACATTTACACACACACACTGCTTACACTACACTGACACACACTGCATCCACTACACTGACACACACTGCATCCACTACACTGACCCACACTGCTTACACTACACTGACCCACACTGCTTACACTACACTGACCCACACTGCATCCACTACACTGACACACACTGCATCAACTACACTGACACACACTGCATCCACTACACTGACACACACTGCATCCACTACACTGACACATACTGCATCCACTACACTGACACACACTGCATCCACTACACTGACGCACACTGCATTCACTACACGGACGCACACTGCATTCACTACACTGACGCACACTGCATCCACTACACTGACCCACACTGCATCCACTACACTGACACACACTGCATCAACTACACTGACACACACTGCATTCACTACACTGACACACACTGCATCCACTACACTGACACACACACACTGCATCCACTACACTGACACACACACTGCATCCACTACACTGACACACACTGCATCCACTACACTGACACACACTGCATCCACTACACTGACACACACTGCATCCACTACACTGACACACACTGCATCCACTACGCTGACACACACTGCATCCACTACACTGACACACACTGCATTCACTACACTGACACACACTGCATCCACTACACTGACACACACTGCATTCACTACACTGACACACACGGCATCCACTACACTGACACACACTGCATCCACTACACTGACACACACACTGCATTGACTACACACTAACACACTCTCTGCATTCACTAGTACAACACACACACTCTGCATTCACTACACTTTGGCACACACTCTGCATTCACTGCACTAACACACACACACTCTGCATTCATTACACACTAACACACACTGAATTCACTACACTAACACATACTGCATTTATTACACACACTACATTCACTACACTGACACACACTCTGCATTAACTATACACACAACACCCACTACACAAACATCCTGTATTCACAGTACACACACTACATCCACCACACATTGAAACACTCTGCATTCACTATACACAGACACTGCGTCTAATACACACCCTACATCCACTACAGACACTGCATCACCTAAACACAATGCATCTAGTACACACAAACACATCCACTACATCACTGTACACACACTACATCCACTACTCAAACACACTCTGCATTCCGTATACACACTGCATCCGCTACACAAACACACACTCTGCATTCACTGCACAAACAGTATCTAATACACACAAACACTACACCCATTACACACATTTCACTTCCACTATACACACCACATTCAGTCCCGCATCATTGTCAGCGGACTGGGTAGGGCGTGGGCGGGCCCGGGGGCCCCAGACCTTGTGCTTTGTCAGGGGCCCCAAAATTTCTGATGGCGGCCCTGGGTAGGCTTGATGTGTATGTGTGTGTGTGTGTCTGGGCTCAGCAGTCTGTGTGTGTGTGTGTGTCTGGGCTCAGCAGCCTGTGTGTGTGTGTGTGTGTGTGTGTCTGGGCTCAGCAGTCTGTGTGTGTGTGTGTGTGTCTGGGCTCAGCAGTCTGTGTGTGTGTGTGTGTCTGGACTCAGCAGTCTGTGTGTGTGTGTGTGTGTGTGGCTGGACTCAGCAGTCTGTGTGTGTGTGCAGGCCCGGACAGGCCATCGGGCATACCGGGCAAATGCCCGGTGGGCCGCGATGGCCGTGGGGCCGAGGCCGGCAGGGGAGATCACAGGATCTGAGCGCTGGCCCTGCTGTGTGCCTCCATGGGCCGTTGGGGAGATCAAAGATCTCCCTCACCGGCCTAGAGGCAGTTACAGGCAGCCGCTTGCTGTGGTGTGAGGGAGGCAGGAGAGAGGACCGGCGGAGCTCTTGCCAGCAGCTCCGCCGGGTCCTCTCGCGGGATTCTGAGCGTTGCCGCGGTAACCGTGGAAGCGCTCAGATCTCGCGAGAGTGAACTCTAGCCCTGCAGGGGCTAGAGTTCACTCTCACCACTGGACCACCAGGGAAGGAAGCATGGCTCCCCACCCCAGGCAGAACGGCTCCCCACCTCCCTCCCAGGCAGAACGGCTCCCCACCCCCTCCCAGGCTAAGGTAAGAAGGGAGGGGAAGGGGGGATATAACTCTTTTGTTATTATTAATAAAAATATATATTTAAATTTAAATAAAAAATACATTCACACTCACACACACAGCACCCAGACACACACAGCACCCCCAGACACACACAGCACCCAGACACACACAGCACCCAGACACACACAGCACCCCCAGACACACACAGCACCCAAACACACACAGCACCCAGACACACACAGCACCCAAACACACACAGCACCCAGACACACACAGCACCCCAGACATACACAGCACCCCAGACACACACAGCACCCCAGACACACACAGCACCCCAGACACACACAGCACTCCCAGACACACACAGCACCCCCAGACACACACAGCACCCCGACACACACAGCACCCCCAGACACACACAGCACCCCCAGACAGACAGCACCCTCGCTCACACACACAGCACACTCCCACACATATACAGCACACACACACACACATATATATATATATATATATATATTATATAAAATATAAAATAACCCTCAGTGAGATAACAGACAAAGAAAATTAGAAACCTAGAATGTGACGGCAGATAAAAACACCCTCACACACAGCACCCCTCTTACATACACACACACTGCGCCCCTCACACATACAATGCGCCCAAATAAATAAAAATATATATATACACACACACACACTACAGCACCACTCACACTGCACCACTACACGCTAGATCCCTTACCCTATATGCACTCTTAATCCTCTACACACACACACACAAAATCTCCTATACACCCTCTAGGTCCTTTACACAGTAGATCTCCTACACACACACACACTGCACCACCTACACACACACTACATTCCTTGTCAGCAAACACATACAACATTCTCTAAACACACCCTCTCTACAACCCCTACACACTACGTCACCTATACACACACACTACAGCCCCTATACACACGGCTCTTGATAAAGGCGACTTGTTTCGACGAAACGCGCGTCGAGTTACTCATTCAGAGCGGATGACTTTTTAATTTTGTTTGAGACCATTTTGGGGTTGACTAATCAACACTTCACTATCTTGGGCATAACCAAAAATAATTCTCACTATGAACAAGATGCTAGGGACTCCTACCCCCAAATCTCATATAGCTGTTTAGGCATCTTGTTACACATGTGTATAACTTTATTATTTGGCAATCAAGAACTGTTTCCTATTTTGCCACAAATCTAATATGTGCTTTATGCACTAGATATAATTGATGGTGTTTATGGGAATCACTCCTCTTACTACCTAAGATCTGAAGTGTTTTGTTGCATATTTTGTATCTCTTTTCTCTTCGTGTACAAGTAATCTGTTATTACTACTGGCATATTTTAGCCAATGTAGGAATAGCAATCTCTACTTGGTATTTAAACACTTTTTTCTGGTTCTGCCTAACATGTGTTCCATGCACTGGATACAATTTATGGCGTTTATAGGAACCACTTGATTTAAAACCTGCAATTTAGCTACATATATTGTATCTCCTTTTTTCTTGTACAAGTAATTTGTTGCAACTATTGGCACATTCTTGGCCACATATATCTATAGTTACTTGTTTCAAGTACATGTTTTGGATTAGTCAAGACTCTACCCCATTAGGTCCTAATTTTAATATATATATGTGTACGTTTATTTTTTATTTTTTCTCCCCTAAGAGGGATTATTAAAGAGTTTTTTGTTTTTGGCTACCTGCATGCATTTTTTCCCTATAGGGCAATTGCAGAACAGCCTTTCATATACAAGGATATAAGGTCTCTCTGGGAGGTAGTTTGTTGCTATTCTGCCACCCACCAGTCCTATCCTTTTTCTATACACACACTCTCTACAGCCCCTAGCCACACATATTACACCACCACAAACACAAATGAAATTTACCTATTTACACAATACCACACCACACTCTACACACACGCAATCTCACAAGCAGGCTCCAAACACTTTCCTGGCCCTTTTGTCCTCTGGTATCCCACTTGTGGAGACACTAGAGACAATTTAAAAGCAAACACAGCGCAAGCATGTTATTAAATTTGCTTGCGCTGCGCAGAACAAATTCAGGGCCTTTTTCTAATGCCAGAGCTCTTCAGCGGGGCTCTGCGCATTGAACTAACATGCTCACTTTGAGAGGGGGCGTGCTTGTCATTATTGATGACAAAACACACCCTATCTGGCCCCGCCCCCTTCTTAGGGGGCCGCTCTGATTGAAAAATGCCTGGGCCTAATTTTTTTCCCAGTCCGGCCCTGACGTGTGTGTGTGTATGGACTCAGCAGTCTCTGTGTGTGTGTGTGTGTGTGTGTGTGTATGGACTCAGCAGTCTGTGTGTGTCTGGACTCAGCTGTGTGTGTGTGTCTGGACTCAGCAGTCTGTGTGTGTGTGTGTCTGGACTCAGAAGTCTGTATGTGTGTGTGTATGGACTCAGCAGTCTGTGTGTGTGTGTATGGACTCAGCAGCAGGGCCGCCATCAGGGCATGACATCCATAACGGTTGTCATGGGCACGGCGGTCCTGGGGGGCCCCGAGCCCCACATTCATTATGTGCACATATATATTTATATATATATTTTATTTATATATATATATATATATATATATATATTCGATTTTCGCTATATATATGTGCACAGAGGGCCCCCTGCTACCTGTACAATGAAGAGGGGGCCCAGCAGCACACTCTGTCCTCCTTTCCAGCTGCTCTCTGTCTAACTTTCCTGCACCCTGCGGCCGCCAGAGCGTTGCCACGGGTTACTATGGCAACGCTCCACACAGCACGCAGGCCTGTCTCGTGAGAGTTAGTCAGAGAGGAGCTGGAAAGGAAGACAATGTGTGCTGCTGGGCCCCCTCTTCAATGTACCGCGGCTGGCTCCCTCCACCATGCCACTGGATCAACAGGAAATGCAAACTCCCCCCTCCCTGGCCCGGTAAGAACCAGGGAGGGGGGAATAAAATTTAAATATACACAAATAATAATAAAAAAATACTCCCCTCCCCCCTATTTTACACACACACTGAATCCTTACAAGCACACTCTGCACTACACACACACACTACATTCACTAAACACACTCTGCACTACACACACACTACATTCACTAAACACACTCTGCACTACACACACACACTACATTCTCTAAACACACTCTGCACTACATTCACTAAACACACTCTGCACTACTCATTCACTAAACACACTCTGCACTCACCACAAACACTACATTTACTAAACACTCTGCACTACACACACACACACACACACACACTACATTCACTGAACACACTTTGCTCTACACACACACTACATTCACTAAACACACTCTGCACTACACACACACACACACTACATTCTCTAAACACACTCTGCACTACACACACACACTACATTCTCTAAACACACTCTGCACTACATTCACTAAACACACTCTGCACTACACATTCACTAAACACACTCTGCACTCACCACAAACACTACATTTACTAAACTCTCTGCACTACACACACACTACATTCACTATACACATTTTGCTCTACACACACTACATTCACTATACACATTTTTCACTACACACACACACTACATTCACTAAACACACGTTTCACTCACTACACACTACATTTACTAAACACGCATGGCACTACACACACACACTACATTCACTAAACACACTTTGCACTCACTACAAACACACTACATTCACTATACACACTACATCCACTACAAAAACACACACTCTGCATTCACCATACACACACCTACATTCACTACACAAACACTCTGCATCTAATGCATGCATACAAACATTACATACATTACACAAAACGTACACACTGCATCCATGACACACACACTGCATCCATGACACACATACCGCATCCACTATACACATTCTACATCCACTATACACACTGCATCCATGACACACATTCTACATCCACTATACACACACACACACACTTCATCCTTGTGGGTGTATGGACTAAGTAGTCTGTGTATGTGTGTGTGTGTGTGTGTGTGTGTGTGTGTGTATGGGCTCAGCAGTGTGTGTTTGGACTCAGCAGTGTGTATGTGTGTGTGGACTCAGTAGTGTGTGTATGGACTCAGAAGTCTGTATGTGTGTATGGACTCAGCAGTCTGTATGTGTGTATGGACTCAGCAGTGTGTGTGTGTGTGTGTGTATGGATTCAGCAGTCTGCGTGTGTGTATGGACTCAGCAGTCTGTGTGTGTGTATGGACTCAGCAGTCTGTGTGTGTGTGTGTGTGTGTGTGTGTGTGTGTGTGTCTGTATGGACTCAGCAGTCTGTGTGTGTGTATGGACTCAGCAGTCTGTATGTCTGTGTGTGTGTGTGTATGGATTCAGCAGTCTACGTGTGTGTATGGACTCAGCAGTCTGTGTGTGTGTGTGTGTGTGTGTATGGACTCAGCAGTCTGTGTGTACGTGTATAAATCAGCCTGTGTGCATTCAGAAACACCTGTATGCATTCAGTAGTCTGTGTGCATTCAGAAATCTGTGTGTGTGTGTGTGTGTGTGTATGTATTCAGTGTACTGTGTGTATGTACTCAGCAGTCTATCAATAATTAAAAATTTTATTCCTGCGAGTTGTTGTGTAGGAAGGATCCCAGTGCACTGCTTTGCCCGGGGGCCCTTAACGCTGTTAAGATGTTACTGCTTGTTTGTGTCAGTGAGCTTCTATTTAGTGAGCATGTGTGTGTCAGTGAGCTTGTCTTTAGTGAGCTTGTGTGTGTCCCTGAACTTCTTTGTAGTGAGCCTTGTGTTTATACAAGTGAGTTTGTCTGTAGTAAGCTTGTGTGTGAGTCAGAGAGTTTTGTCTGTCAGTAAGCCTATTTGCGCATGTCAGTGAGCTTGTGTGCTTACTGTACAATATATACATATTGACTTGTAGAAATGGCATACATTTTTTTCCAGGGCTGCTTTGGATTCTCAGTTTGGCTCTGCCAGCGAGTGCGCCTTACAGCTGAATCATCTGTGTGAGCTGCCGCACAGTTTAGCCCTGTTACACGCGTCTGGGAGCTGCTGTTGACAGGTACTAGTAGTCTAGAGATTGGGACATGGGGTATATGCTCAGCTATCTGTATAATACTATAGTGCTGTTCTCTGTATAATACAGATCTGTGTGTGTATAATATCCCGGGATAGTCAGTGTTCCTGTATAGTGCTGCTCTCTGTCTTGGGATATTATACACACAGCCATGTATTATACAGAGAACAGCACTATACAGGGAGCACTGACTGTCCTAATTTATAACACACACAACCCTGTATTATATAGAGAGCACTGACTGTCCAGGGATATTATACACAGACAGTAATTTATAGCTGTGCTGCAAAATGTCCTTGGAAATCTTTTTCAAATGTTGGCAACTATGGCACTGTATCAAAGGAAATATGTTTTTTTTTTTTTTTTAATAATCCCTGGTGGAAAATAATGAATCCTCCACCAGGGATTATAAAAAAAAAAAAAAAAAAAAAAAAAAAAAAGGGCGGGGTTGAATGTGCCTCCCTACTTTTTTCCCTGGCCCACCCTGTGCCCCCCCTAAAAATGAATCCTAGAGACGCCACTGCCTTTTGGGAGCAGCTATTCTATGTTTCATGATTATTGTGCAATAAAAGTTTTCAATTAGCTGAAGGCTAACATTTGGCCGGGATAGCAGGGACCATGCACAATTCCTGTTTACTGCCGCATTGGTAGAGTACTCTACCAATAGACATCCCAACACACCGCCACTACCCCCACCACCCTCACTGCTTTAAATCAGCAAAAGAATGATGATGTGAGGCTGTGGCCCACAACCAATGTATGGGGCAGTAATGTGCAAACCGTTGCCTTGCGTGTTAATTATCATGATAAGCATGTTTTTGCAGTAGTATCACCATCCCATCAACAGCAGTAAACAATAGTAGGATACTAAACAGAGTCAATATGGAATATTAATGAAAGCAAGCACTACAGGAGGCTCAATGATGTGGTGTGCTGGGTGTTTACAGGCACCCACTGAAATGAAAACACATTTAAATCCTGCTGATCATGAGGAGACAGAGTATCAGGTTTATAGATCTGTCAAGTTTTTTTTTTTAATTTTATTTCTTGTGTGTGACTGTTGCTGCACATTGCAGATTCCCCATAGTTAACTATTTACATTGCAACTTGTGATGGAGAGTTTTTATCAATGACATGAACTTTTATCATATGCAGGCCCAGACTGACGAGTGATCTAAACCCAGTGGGGCAGACCTTAACTTTACTTGAGTGTGTGATCTCCCTACTGTCTATTCATGAGCATGGCCTCTTTCCTTTTTTTATAGCGCTTCAATGACAGTGAGAGGCAGACACCATATCAAGTCTCCCATAGTTATTGCTGTGATTCTAGAGTGGTGGATACCAATCTAATTTTCTAAGAGTTCCATTACACTTACCACTCAGTTGGAGTAGCTGACTCCATGATGGAAGCTACCACATGGCTTTTCTGCAGCCTCACCCTGATTAGTTAAGCATAATGTCATGATCACAATCGACATAGACCTTAGCAGGATTGAGATGTGGAATTTCTGGTTCCTTTTCCATAAGTAGACCATTCAGCAATAAATACCAGGAGATGCATATGTATTCATGGATTGGAGGCTGTGGGTTAAGGGATATGTATTCAATACATTGGTTCATAAGGAGAAATATGTGATGGGATTTGGAGAGCATTCGATGGCTTGGAATGTGGGTAATAACATAGGTATCTGAGAAATTGAAGATTATATTAGTTTTAGTGTACTAATAATCTTAATTTTAGTAATGACAGGAGGCGAATATTTGCATATCTTTCTTTACTGAAAACTCCAGCAGCATAGAAACAGTAACAACCAATCAGAGAAAAGATATGCTGCCCTTAAAAGGACCTGTCTATGACATCACTTCCTCTTTCTTTGAGGCGAAAAAAGTAACAGTCAATACAAAACCAATACAGATTAACAATTCAACAACATAATAGGAAGATAAACTTTGGTAGGTCCATGGTGTGACGGTGTGGAAGACGAGTCTTCGTCCCGTAGAATGGATGTTCACGCTGGAAGAAAAAGAAAAAGGTGAAAGGTTTCTGGCGTGGCAGTATGTCCGCATATCATAAACATTGAATATCTGAACATTAATGGATATTAAGATGCGTAATCTTATAACTAAACATAGGACTTCAAAAGCATAACGTGTGAAAACATAACAACCACAACCTAGTTTAAGGAAATCTGATAAGTTATACAATCCATACATGATAACAAGCAACGTATCTCATAAGAAAAACATATACAACAAGAGCCTGCATGCTTACCTGAGCACTAGGACATAATCCTGAAACCCTAGATAACCTGGGGGGGGGGATTCCCTAGGGCGGGAAATATTCGCCTCCTGTCATTGCTAAAATTAAGATTATTAGTACACTAAAGCTAATATAATCTTCAATTTTACCACATGACAGGAGGCTTCATATTTGCATTTTTAAAGCTTAGGCCTAACTAGTGTGAAGGAAGCATGCGAAACGTGGCGGAAGTAGAACGTCCGAAACGTACTTTCCCGAGACCAGTCCGCACAACGCATAATGTCGGCTAGGGAGGCGCCTGCCAAGAACGCTTGGGATGCCGCCGCCCCTCTGAACGAATGTGCTCCAAAGCTAGATTCGATTCCTGCCAGCTGTAGTAACCAGCGAACCCATCTGGCCAGGGTGGTCGCAGACACTGGGCCGTGAGGCTTCACGTAGGAAATCAGCAGCTGGCCCGTCAAGGAGCGCCGGAGGGTGGCTGTGATTTCTATGCATCTCCTAAGTGTCTTGACGACGCACAGTTTGGAGTCTGATTCGAAATATGGGTAGGACACAGAGGACGAATCTGATTTAGTCCGTCTTGCAATGGAAAAGGTGACTCCCTCTGGAGAGAGAGAGAAACCGTCCACGTCAAAAGCCCTAATTTCAGACACCCGTCGGAAAGAGACGAGGCATAACAAAAGGGCCAGTTTGGCCGAGAGCCGTTTCAGCGATAGAAATGGATTGTCCGGCCAGCCCCGCAGGAAATCCAGCACTCCATTCACTTGCCAGAGGCTGGAATATTTGGGTGCTGGGGGTCTCGTCAGTCTGGCACCCCGCAGTAGACGACATACCAGCGGGTCTTGACCCACCGGCCTGCCTTGTACTGGGACGTGTGCCGCTGAAATGGCCGATCTGATCACGTTAAGGGATCTATACGATCTACCCGTCGAGAAAAGATGAGAAAGGTAATTGAGTATCATTGGGACAGGGGCAGTAAAGGGATCGGAATCCCTTTCCATGCACCAATCACTCCAGGCTGACCATGCGGAGATGTAACATCTCCTGGTGCCCATGAGTCCCATAGGAGATCTTTAGTAGATTGCGATAGGCCGTGGACCGACCAGGAGCCCCTGAAATCGTCCAGGCCACCAGTTCCAGTTGTCCTTCCAGGACGAGTGGGTGAGGTTCCCCTCGAGGTCCCGACAGGAGGAGTGGAAAAGTCGGAAGCAGAAAGGGATTGTCGTGGGACATCTCCAGGAGATCCGGGAACCACGGTTGACTCTGCCAGAGAGGCGTTATGAGCAGGAGCGATATCCTGTGGGCGCGTGAGTACCGTAGTACCCGTGGGATCATAGAGAATGGAGGGAAGGCGTAGGCCCCGTGAGAGGGCCAGTCCTGAAGGAATGCGTCCGCCGCTTCGCCCATCGGGTCCGGAAGCCAGCTGTAGTATCTTCGTAGTTGGTGGTTGGTCCTTGAGGCGAACAAATCTATTGATAGCAGGCCCATCCGCTGCCGTAGTGTCTGAAATACCTCCCTGTTGAGTTTCCAATCGCTGGTGTCTCTCCAGTGTCGGGAGAACCAGTCCGCCGTCAGGTTGGAGACCCCTGGGAGGTATTCCGCCTGTATTGTGATGTTCCTCCATAGGCAGAAGCTGTAAATGTCCTTCGTGGCTTCGGTCAGGTCTTTGGACCTCGCTCCACCCAGGCGGTTGATGTATTGCACCGCCGAGACGTTGTCCATGCGGAGTAGGATACAGCAATTCGACTTGTCCTTGGCCAGGCTGCGTATGGCGAAGGAACCCGCAATCAACTCCAGGCAGTTGATGTGCAGGTCGGTCTCCTCTCCTTGCCATGGGCCCCCCGTGGAGGCCTCTGAGCAGTGAGCGCCCCATCCCCACAAACTGGCGTCCGATTCCACGATGAAGTCCGGGGAGGGGCCGAAGATCGCTTTGCCGTTCCAGGCTTGTATGTGTAGCAACCACCATCGCAGTTCCGATCTCACCTCCTGAGTGAGTGGGATCCAGTGGTTGTAGGAATGTCCGGTGCGCAGATATCCCGCTTTCAGCCGTTGCATGGCCCTGTAGTGTAGAGGGCCCGGGACTATCGCTTGAATGGACGAGGACAGGAGTCCCACAATCCGAGCGAGCATCCTGAGCGGTATCGAGTCCATCCTCAAGACTCATCTGATTTCCTTCCTTATCGAGGCAATCTTTTTCGAGGGGAGGCGCAGTACGCATTCCCTCGAATCGATGTCGAAGCCCAGGAATTGTACCGACTGGGATGGAGAGAGAGGCGACTTCTGTCTGTTCACCACGAATCCCAGAGACTCCAGTAAGTGAACTACAAATCTCGTCTGCGATCGTAGCCTGGACGCGGATTCACAAAAAATCAGCAAATCGTCCAAGTATACGAGACACCGTATGCCCTTTGTACGGATGCGAGCCATCACTGGTCTCAACAGCTTCGTGAAGCACCACGGGGCCGAGCTGAGACCGAACGGCAGGTAAGTAAATTGGCATACCTGTCCTCTCCATCTGAAACGGAGGAACAGACGGTAACTTCTGTCCACGGGGACCGTGAGATACGCGTCCTTGAGGTCCAGGCGCATAAACCAGTCGTTCTTGATGAGAAGGTCTTGTAGAAGATGGATTCCTTCCATCTTGAAGTGTCTGTAGATCACGAAAGCGTTTAGCTGTCGGAGATTGATAACCGGCCGATACTCGCCCGTCTTCTTCTTGACCAAGAAGATATTGCTTATAAAGCCTCCCCCGTCTGGCGCGTATTAAATCGCGCCCTTCTCGAAGAGTGCGTGGATCTCTTCGTCCACCAGTTGGTTTTGTTCTGATGACATGTGGATCAGGGGGGGGGAGTGGTCTGGACGGGTTGAGCGGCAAAGTCTATTACGAAGCCGCGTACCGATTGGAGGACCCAGGCGTCTTTGGTAATCCGCTCCCAGTTCTGGAAGAAAGAAGACAGGTTGCCTGCAATAAACTTTGGGACATTGGTCTGTACGGAAGGACTCACCATTATTGAAGCGGCCGCGTCCATGGCCTCTGAAACCTCTTGTCCTCCCTGCACCTCGGAACGTTGAGGGCCTTTGCGATGAGGACGGGAAGAAAGTTGAAGTTTGCGGGAACGACCTGGAACATGAGGTCCAAAATCGGCTGGCGGCACGGTTCCACTGTCGACCAGGCCTTCCAAAAACACCTCTTGTGGGAGGAGTGTGGAACACCTGCTTGAGGGAGGTTTGAGCCTTGTTTAAGGTAGTGAAAAGGTTCACATGTCTTTTGAGTTCTGCGATGAAGGCATCACCAAATAGTAGGCCCTGGGCCTTTGGTCCAAATTCCTTGGCCCCTAGTTCCAGGAGCTTGCTATCAATCCTTATCAGCGCCGATCTGCGTCTCTCGAGGCAAAGTGCGGCGTTAGCGTTGCCCAGTAGGCATATTGCGCGTTGGGACCATTCGCGTATGAAATGAGGGTCCAGCTGCGAGTCTTGGCTGAGGGCTAGATCAACGAAATACAGCATCTTGGCTATGGGGCCAAGCAGATCCAGCACTTTGTCCTGTGCCGCTTTCATGCCCTTCTCCACCCCTTTGCGTGGGTCTCTGCCCGTGCGTGACATAAAAACCACCATCGTGTCATCGAATTCGGGCGTTAGTGCCACTTTATCGGGGATCAGCGGTCTGGGGCATTCGGCCCGGAGGCGCGCCCGTACCTCCTTTTCCAATGGCTTGCGCAGCCAGTAGTGGATAAATTTTGCCAGATGCTCTGGCAGCGTCCATTCAGAGGAACGTGGGTGTCGGATGGTACGCGGATCGAATAATAGCATCCCCTGGTCATCCAAAAACTCACCATCTCCGGACTGGCCGGTGTCGCAGTCGTCGTCGGCTTCCTTGCCTAAGAAGGTCTCCTTGACGTAGGCCGAAGAAGTAGGCGATAGGTCTTGCCACTCCTCGTCGTCCGAGGGTGAGCCGTCCCCCTGCCACTAGTCCACCACGCTTAGGGGGTGTGGGCCATAGGCCTCGTCCTCGTCCGAGGATAGGGGTGCAACGAGTGCGGGCTGTCGGTCCGCGTTCTTAACCCGCTTGACGGACATCTTGCTCTTCGCCTTGGCGGAGGGGGGGCTCGAAGCCTTTCTGTGCCTCTTGGCCTTAGATTGTCATGCCTTAATTATAATATCCCCTTACTTCCTGGTTCCACGGAGCTTAGCCACACCTCTTCATGACCCGGTCTCCCTATTTAATCTGACCGCACCAGCTGATCGACGCTGGATTAATGAACTACCTTCCGTACTCACGAACCGGCTGCAACATCGTTGTGAAAGCCTGCTGTTACCGGACCGGACTGGAAGACTTCAAGTTCCCTTCACCTTTCCTCAACCACGGCTAAAGCTGATCTCTATCCATGCAGGATAAACCGCCTCTGAGGAAATCTCGGGAACCAGTGTTCTATGTGCCGGAAGCTAAGTAAAACCTCTGTGATAAGCGTTACATCTCAAAGCTGTTATTTCCTGTCTCCAAAGTCCTTCGTTAAAGCCAACCGTTACAGCTAACTTCAACTCATACTTGTCTCAGTTAGCTGCATCTATCTTACTTCAGTTAAAGTCTATGGAACAGTTAATTGTAACTTCTTATCACCTAATTAATTAATACTACTAAAGGACTCTTGCTGCTTCAGTTACCGTTTACTCCTTAAAGCTACAGTGCATATAATTGTGGACTTCAGTTATCATTTACTCCTTAAAGCTACAGTGCATATAATTGTGGACTTCAGTTATCGTTTATTACTTAATGCTACAGTACCTGTAAATTGGAATTAAAGTCAATACCAATTACTTTCTAATAAACATTCGAACTATAAGAAATCTGCAGTTGTGTTCCTTCATAACAAATGTTTAAACGTGACAGATTAATCCAGCCATTGTAATGGATCCAGCAGATTTCGATTCTACTATAACTACGCTGAATCAAAGAGTTGATACACTAGCCCAAGGTGTGCAAGAACTGCAAGTTACTCACGAAAGACTTTTCGCCTATGTCAGAGATTTACAAACTCATACTCCTCATACTACTCTGCACTCGGCTAGTGATCCTGCTGTGTGTAACCCTGAAATATTCTCTGGAGATCGTTCAAAATACAGGGAGTTCCTCAACTCCTGCAGATTGTTAATTGCTTTGAAACCTCGATCCTACCCTACAGAAAGAACTAAAGTTTGTTCGGTTATCTCCTTTCTAAGAGGTGAACCTATGTCATGGGCCCATTCCTTTCTGGAAAACGATGACCCCATTTTAGATTCACTGGATGAATTTTTTGAAGCCATGTCTCTCCTCTATGAAGATCCTAACAAACAAGCTACAGCTGATTTAACAATCAGAACACTACAGCAAAGAAATAGACCCGTTGAAGATTATATTGCTGAATTCAAAAGATGGGCTGTAGAAACGCAATGGAATGACATCACATTGCGCAACCAATTTCGAATTGGGTTATCTGAAGCTGTAAAAGACGAATTATCTAGAACAGAACTTCCTAATACTTTGAACGCTCTAATTCACTTATCAATCAGCATTGACAGAAGATTAAGAGAAAGAAAGGCAGAAAAAGCCCTTTTACATTCTAAAGACCGCAAACCTTTCACTCCCTCAAAAGCTCCAGAAAAGACTTCCTTACCAAGTGAACCTATGGAAATAGGGGTAATACGAAGTCCTCTTACTCCTGCAGAGAAGAACCGAAGACGTCAATTAAACCTATGCATGTATTGTGCCTCTCAAGATCATCTGGTTTCTGATTGTCCTTTATTAAAACGGACAAAGGCCGGTAGACAAGCTTATACCTCTGCTATCTTCAGTGCACTCCCTTCAACACCGACCAATCCGTTCTTAACTGTATCCCTTGTATTACAGTGGGATAAGGTGAGAATTGTGACTGAAGCTCTCGTCGATTCTGGTGCACATGGAGTATTCATCGATTCAACCTTTGTAACAAAGAATAGAATTCCTTGTGTTCAAAAAGCTAATTCTGTTCCTATTAAAGTGATTGACGGCTCCTTTATCTCCTCGGGACCGATTCTTCATGAAACCATCCCTCTAAAGGTAACCACAAATCACATACATACTGAATTTCTAGTATTTGATGTTATTCCGTCACCTCTCTATCCCGTTATAATCGGGATCAACTGGTTAAGGAACCACAACCCTCAAATTTCTTGGTCTCCTTTCTCTATCACCTTTAACTCACATTATTGTAAAGAAACATGTTTACAGCAAATTCCTATTCTTCAAATCTCAAAAGAACCAACCATACCTTCTTGTTATTCAGACTTTTCAGATGTCTTCAGTAAAAAAGAAGCTGAAACGCTCCCGCCTCATCGTGCCTACGATTGTCCTATAGACCTCATACCTGGTGCCCCAGTACCATTTGGGCACATCTACCCTCTCTCTGAGGCTGAACTACAAATTCTCAAGGAATATCTAGATGAAAATCTACGGAAAGGGTTTATTAGACCCTCTAGTTCACCTGCTGCCTCAAGTATGTTTTTTGTAAGAAACAAAGACCAGACTATTCGTCCTATCATTGACTACAGAGCTTTAAATAAAATAACAGTTAAAAATCGTTATCCTCTTCCTCTCATCAATGAACTGGTTGAACGATTGAAAACTGCTACCATCTATACAAAGCTTGACCTTCGCGGGGCATATAATCTCATCCAGGTATAAAGAAGACCCTTGAATTGTCCAAAAGATACTATTGGTGGCTTCGTCAAGACCAAACTATTGAATCTTATGTCAAATCTTGTTCTGTATGCCAAAGATCAAAACATGTTCATCATCAACCATTTGGTCAATTATTGAATTTACCAATTCCTGAACGACCTTGGCAATCCATCTCTATGGATTTCTTGGTAGAATTACCTCCTTCTCATCATCACACTACCATTTTAGTGGTAGTGGACCGCTTCACGAAAATGTCTCATTTCATTCCTTTAAAGAAGTTACCCTCATCCTCTGAACTTTCGAAAACATTTCTTGACAACATAGTTAAACTTCACGGACTGCCAGACGAAATCATTTCAGACCGAGGAACTCAATTTACCTCCAAATTCTGGACTGCTTTATGTGCCCCTCTTCATATCCAACGTAAACTATCATCTGCATATCATCCTCAAACAGATGGACAAACTGAAAGAGTCAACCAATGCTTAGAACAATATCTACGATGTTATTGCTCTCACTTACAATACGATTGGATAACTTGGTTACCTATGGCAGAATTCGCATACAATAACTCTTTTCATACCAGCAGTAAAATGACTCCATTTCTATCCAATTATGGATTTCATCCTTCCTCATTTCCTGCTCAGACAAGTTCTTCATCTAATCTCTCCGATTCGAATCAAAACTCTCATATGTCCTCTTTATTCAAAAAATTGCATGACAATCTTGAATTGGCCTCCTCCACTCAAAATAAGTTTTTTGATACAAAAAGACAACCTTCACCTTCTTATCAAATCGGTGATCTTGTCTGGCTTTCCTCAAAGAACATTTCTACAAACCGTCCATCAAAGAAGTTAAGTTCTCTTTTTCTTGGTCCTTTTCCAATACTATCGATTATCAACCGTAATGTTGTTAAATTGAAACTTCCACCGACGTTAAAGCTACATCCTGTTTTTCATGTGTCCTTGCTGAAGCCTCATCATCCTGACCCTTTCCAAAGGAATGTCACTACTTCTCCTGACCCCATACTGGTCCAGGGTGAAGAAGAATACGAGATTCAAAGTATACTGGATTCAAGGATCCATCGTGGCTCCTTACAATACCTCATCAGATGGAAAGGATATGGAGTTGATGAAGATACATGGGAAAACTCCTCTGACGTTCATGCTGACAAATTAGTTTCCAAGTTTCACAAACGCTACCCTTCTAAGCCACGTCAATAGCACCCAGAGGTTGCTCATTAAGGAGGGGATACTGTCATGCCTTAATTATAATATCCCCTTACTTCCTGGTTCCACGGAGCTTAGCCACACCTCTTCATGACCCGGTCTCCCTATTTAATCTGACCGCACCAGCTGATCGACGCTGGATTAATGAACTACGTTCCGTACTCACGAACCGGCTGCAACATCGTTGTGAAAGCCTGCTGTTACCGGACCGGACTGGAAGACTTCAAGTTCCCTTCACCTTTCCTCAACCACAGCTAAAGCTGATCTCTATCCATGCAGGATAAACCGCCTCTGAGGAAATCTCGGGAACCAGTGTTCTATGTGCCGGAAGCTAAGTAAAACCTCTGTGATAAGCGTTACATCTCAAAGCTGTTATTTCCTGTCTCCAAAGTCCTTCGTTAAAGCCAACCGTTACAGCTAACTTCAACTCATACTTGTCTCAGTTAGCTGCATCTATCTTACTTCAGTTAAAGTCTATGGAACAGTTAATTGTAACTTCTTATCACCTAATTAATTAATACTACTAAAGGACTCTTGCTGCTTCAGTTACCGTTTACTCCTTAAAGCTACAGTGCATATAATTGTGGACTTCAGTTATCATTTACTCCTTAAAGCTACAGTGCATATAATTGTGGACTTCAGTTATCGTTTATTACTTAATGCTACAGTACCTGTAAATTGGAATTAAAGTCAATACCAATTACTTTCTAATAAACATTCGAACTATAAGAAATCTGCAGTTGTGTTCCTTCATAACAAATGTTTAAACGTGACATAGACACCTCTGAACGCTTCCATGCGTTCTGGAGGGCTAGTGTCGCCTTGACTGTGGGGAAGGGCTCGCAAGAGGGCCTTCTCCACAGAAGCCGCCATGGCGGCATGGATCATGGCTTGAAAGTCTGGGTTATTTTGTGCATCCTCCATGATCCGAGGTATATCCCGACCTGTGGGGCGAAAACAAGTTTCAGTGGAAAACCATGGTGATTTATCGTATGCAAATATATATAGGTCGGTTCCCGCTACAACCGGGGGTTACCCGGCGTAGGGGGTGTATGTATAGAAGGCTTTATGCACGTAATATAGCAAGTAGGGCCAAGAATTTATAGGATTAGGTGTAAGCCCTCGTGCATATTCTCGGGGTTCACCCCGGGTGGTGTACCGTGGTAGCCAGAGGACACCCACATCAACCAAAAACGTGGGCCGTATCGCCCTGCATGCGTATCTGGGGGGTCACCCCAGGTGGTGTGCCATGAAAAAATACCCAGAGGACACCCACATAAATTTCACCCTTGGGTGCAGTAATGTAGTATGACCCTGTGTAGGGTAACCATATGATATACCCCGAATGGGTAAAATAATACCAACAAAATCCCCTGAGGGGTGAGTATATTAGTATATGTCCCTTTATATGCAGTTGTATCAGATCACTGTAGGGGACAACGATAAACTTGGTATTTATAAGCCTTCAAATACATATATTATGTGCATGCAATCCTCTTGCCTGACTGAGGCAGATATACAGAAACAGAAAAGAAAAATTCCTCCCCTTGGGGGGGTAGTATGCAGCAATATGATTTTCCCCTGCACCTGCAGCGAAAGGGGGCTAAGGGAGAACGGGGAATCACCCTGAGGGCAATCCCCGGTATTGTGGTGGCGGTCGGGTGATTATCGAACCGCCGTGCTGGAAGAGAGACGGCCAAGATGGCCGCCGGCCGCGTGGGGAAGGGGTTCCCATTTGCGGCCGCGAGCGAGATGCAGAACGCGGCAAACACAACAATAAACCCCGGCTACTCTCCACCCGTCCCCACCAGCCCCTGTGTGTAGTAGAGGCAGGTCCGCGCGGCGTGCGAGGCACGGAAAGCCGCGCCGCCCGCGGATCGCCGGAAAAACGTGAAAGAGAGAAAAATTTTAAAACAGTACACAGGGACAGTAGAGATAGTGAGGGGGACAGGTACAAGTAGTCAGGGCAATAATAATAATACATCCAATAATACAGTACACAATAATAATTAGCAAGAAATAACAGAAAATTAAGCAGTAGGTAAAAATACTCTGACCTGTTGATGGCTGGAGCAGCAAAGAAAGAGGAAGTGATGTCATAGAAAGGCCCTTTTATGGGCAGCATATCTTTTCTCTGATTGGTTGTTACTGTTTCTATGCTGCTGGAGTTTTCAGTAAAGAAAGATATGCAAATATGAAGCCTCCTGTCATGTGGTAAAATTACATGATTTTGCTATTTCATGACGAAAAGTCATGATTTTAAAAAAGACACGGAGGCGAGTATTGCTTAACCCTTTCTTTACTGTCCACCAATAGCAGCAAAGTATATTAACAGTAAGAAAAAACAGTAACCATAGAGATAGGACACTCCCATATCCAGTCCCAGTATAATAGGCAGCACCTCCTCCTCCAATTCCTCTTTCTTTGGAGATGCTACCCGCCAACAGTAACCGGAAGTCAGGAAACAGTCCAGCACTAGAAGGGCCACGGCCCAGAGTCCTTGTTGATACAGGAACAGCGGATGCCCTCGAACATAGGCAAAACCGTGAACGAATGGTGAAACTTTAACCATAGGGAGTCCATCTCTTTGTCAACTCTTGAACTTCAGCTAACTTGTGGAAGTCCTGAGCATAGAGACGTCCTTCATGCGATGCGCTTAGAAGTGGATCAACCTGTGAAGACATAATGACAGGAGCCCAAAGGTTAAATCAGTACTAACACTATTTGCCCATGTCAAGATACGATTCATTGGAAACCAAGCCACCCGTTAGTGTACCCCCATTCGTACCTGAGTCAAGAGTCCCCATGTATGTGAAGTGTCATGAGTCAGATGTCCATATAAGTCATACATTCATGGAAGGCAATGTTATACTTACCGCCCGAAGCGAGAAATGACAGGGGGGGGGAATTATATAAATAAGTAATAGGGAGGGGCAATACTCGCCTCCGTGTCTTTTATAAAATCATGACTTTTCGTCATGAAATTGCAAAATCATGTAATTTTATGTCAAGACACGGAGGCTCATATTGCTAGTTTAAAGCTGAGCAATGACCGACGAGAAAACGTGTGGTTGAGGTCGGAAGTAGAATTCACTGAAGGTGGATTCTCTGGACCAGTCCGCCATCCTCATAAGGTCTTCCAGGCGTGCCCCCGAAGAGGTCATGGACGTGGCTGACGCCCCACGTGTGGAGTGGGCGCTAAAGATGGATGTATCCGCCCCCGCTTGCGACATAATCCACTTCACCCAACGAGCCAGAGTCGTGCTGGATACAGGGGTGAATGGTCGACGGGTCGCGAGGAAAAGTTGAGGCGTTGGGTCCGACCTATGGGCCTTCGTTCGAAGTTCGTATTCCTTCAAACAGGTCACTGGGCACAACAGTGGGTTAGACGGAAAACTCGGGTACGAGACTGAGCGTATGGCTGTCTTCGTCCTTCTGGAGATATTGAATGTCACCCCATCCGGGGTGAAGGATCTCGCATCATGGTCCAGGGCACGTACCTCCGAGACTCGTTTACATGAAATGAGGCAGAACAGGCATACCAATTTGGCAGAGAGTTGTTGCAAGGTGAGGTCCGAGTAGTATCGCCATCACAGGAGCCGCCACGGGATCCAGGTCCCTAGCCAGGCACCAACCAGCCCAAGCTCTCCAAGCGGTCCCATATGAGCGTCTAGTGCCGGGAGCCCATGCGTCAGCCAAGAGGCGTCGAGTTGTGTCCGAAACTCCTGGGACTTCCCAGGGTCCCCCGAAATTCTCCATGCCAGTAACCGTAATGATCCGTCCAGTAGGAGGGGGTGTTGTTGGCCCATCGGGATCAGCAGAAGGTCCCGGTTGAGCGGCAGAAGAGCGGGAACGTCTATTGCCAGTTCCAGGAGTTGAGGGAACCACGCCTGGGTACCCCAGAATGGGGTTAGCAGGACCATATCCGCCATCTGGTGCCGTACCTGGAGTAGCACTCGGGGGAGCATGGCAAATGGCGGAAAGCGTAAAGGCGTGAGTCGGGCCATTCCTGTAGGAACGCGTCCACTGCCTCCGCGGCCGGGTCCGGGCGCCAGCTGTAGAACCTGGGTAGTTGGGCGTTGAGTCTGGAAGCGAAGAGGTCTATAGAGAAAGGCCCCCAAAGGGACGAGATAGTGGAGAACACCTCTGTATCCAATTTCCAATCGCTGGTGTCTGCGAGATAGCGTGAGCTCCAATCCGCATGGGTATTGTGAAGGCCAGGAAGGTATTCCGCCTGGACCGTCAGGTTCCTGGCTAGACAATAGGTCCAGAAATCTTTCGCTAAGCGGGCCAACATCACTGAGCGTGTGCCGCCCAGGTGGTTGACATACCAGACCGCTGAGATGTTGTCCATACGCAGTCTGATGCATGCACTGGCCGTGCCGTTCGCAAAGCTCTTGATCGCGAAGGAACCAGCCAATAGTTCTAGGGCATTGATGTGGAGTCGGGACTCTGCGTCTGTCCCTCGACCCCCAGTGGTCACCCCGTTGCAGTGTACGCCCCAGCCGTGGAGACTCGCATCTGAGTCCACCGTGAACTCTGGCTGAGAGCCGAAGATGGCCTTGCCATTCCAGGCCGATAGGTTGTGGATCCACCAGGTCATCTCGTCTCGGGATTCCGAGTCCAGGGGGACCAAATCTGCATACGAGGCCCCTTTGCGAAGGTGTGCTATCTTCAGGCGTTGAAGAGCTCGGTAGTGGAGCAGAGCCGGGAACACCGCCTGGATGGACGAGGTCAGTAGTCCAATGAGTCATGCCAGGTGTCGCAACGACAGCTGGTGTCTCGTGAGGGCACGTCGTCGTTCCTTGCGGATTAAGCGTATTTTGGTTGGAGGGAGACTGAGAGACTCCGCTTCCGAGTCGACCGTGAACCTCAGGAACTCCATGTGTCAGGTCGGGGATAGGCAGGACTTCTCCCCGTTGAGCAAGAAACCCAGGCGACGTAGGAGATCCATTGTCCATTGAAGGTGTTCTAAGAGGACTCCCCGATCTTGTGCCATGAGGAGGATATCGTCCAGATAGACTATCGGCCTTACCCCGCGACTGCGCAGCCAAGCCATGGCCGGTCGCATCAATTTGGTGAAGCACCACGGAGCAGACGAGAGTCCGAACGGGAGGCATGTGAATCGCCATGTTCCGCCTTTCCAGAGGAACCTCAGTAGGTCCCTGGATGACTCGGTCATCGGGACCGTTATAGGTAGGCATCTTTGAGGTCTAACTTTGCCATCCAGTCTCCACGTAGGAGTAAGTCCCGAAGGAGGTGGATTCCCTCTATTTTGAAGTGTCAGTAGCGCACTATGGAGTTTAGGGCCCAAAGGTTTATAACTGGGCGCATCTGGCCGCCTTTCTTTTCCACCAGGAAAATGTTGCTGATAACCCCAGCATGGTTCAGTGGTGCCCGTTCTATCGCTCCTTTCATGTGGAGTGACAATAGTTCCTTGTCTATTAAGGCGCGGTTTGCCTTTGACATTACCATAGGGTGAGGGGGAGGAATGCGACCCGGGGAGTCTACCAATTCTATGTGGAACCCCTTTAACGTGTTCACAACCCAGGCATCTGAGGTGATCTCTAACCAGGCATGTAAAAAATGACGGAGTCTGCCCCCTACACAGATATTGGAAAAAGCATGAATTAGGTGTGTGTAACGGAACCGCTGGCACCCCGACCGGGTACCCTCCGCTGACGGATGCTCCTAGTGCTTTCCAAGGTCTCCAAGCACTCCACCAGACACCATAACCACTGTAGACTCCCACGAACCGCCGCAGCTTGGTTGGGGTCTCGCCACGCTACCCACTCTGGACCCACGACCAGGGTCTAGCTTCCAGTAGATGGACCTCTCCGAATTCCAGAGCGCAGGAACAGGAACCAGCTCTTAGCAGAGCTCAGCGATTATACCCTGGGGAGTATAGTGATTATAGCTGTGGCGAAACCAACTTCGCCACTGTGAACTGGAGAAGCCTGGTTGCTAGCCTCCTGCCCTGCGACTATGGCCCCTGGACATATTTGGGGCATATTGTATTTTATTGTGCGACTGCTGGCCCTTTAAGTACAGTGAATGGTATTTTATTGTACTGCTGCTGGCCCTTTAAGAACTGTCTGGGGACCTATTGAGACTTTGGGTAACAATACCCTTTAAGACTATGGCCCCTGAAAACGTATGGACTTTTATTGGTGTGTATGGCCCTTTAAGAACCGTCTGGGGACATATTGTGACTTTGGTGAACAATGCCCCTTTAAGACTATGTCCCCAGACCGGTAAAATAACTTGTTCCTGGCTTTCCCCCACTTGGTTCAGTAAATAGGGCTTACTGAACCAAGTATTACACAGGCGGACCACCCAGAAGCTAAAGTGTGCAGGCAATTTACCTCCCAGGCTGTGAGGTTACTGCCGGTTAATTGCACGTGGCGGCGGCCATCTTGGTTTCCTCGAATGCGGTCAGCGGTGTATGCTAAAGATTCTGTGGAACTAAAATCGGCTACACATTCTGCCGAACACCGCTGACCCTTACCTTCTCCCATACGGAACTTGCAGCTCCAGAGACTAAGTCCCGTTCGAAATGGGACTTAGTCGTTTTTTCGGCATGAAATTGACCGACCGCACAGCCCAAATCTATGGAACTGTTTTGGGCAGGAAATTGTGCTTGCGGTCGGTCATAAAGGACTTCCAGCTAACTTTTGATCCACTGGAGGGATTTGGCTGATTTTTGGAAGTGTTTATGTTTGATGTATGCTGAGTCTGAATATGCAACTTTTATTGAAATTGAATGTATGGTTTTAAAGTTACAGTGTGTGTGTAAAAACTGTATTTTTATTGTATGTAATAATTGGTTTAACTGTTAATCTAAGGGGAGGAAATGTGTGGGAGGGACATCCCTGTGATTGGTTAATTTCATCCTCCCCCTGGGAGTGTCCTGTATGTACTTGTTTGTAATAAAAGCCAGACTGGGTGTCCCAGTCCTGAGTTCCTGTTTTACCCTCAACTTGAGTCCTGTGTCTTATTGGGGGAATCTGCTACAAGGGATTGCTATGCTAGGCATATTCCCTTGCTATAATCACTGAGCTCTTGTAAGAGCTTGTTCCTGCTTCGTTCTGAAGGGAGATAGCTGCAGCCTGCGGTGCTTATGGTGTCTGGTGGAGTGCTTGGAGTCCTCTGGAAGCGCTAGGAGCATCTTTCAACGGAGGTACCCAGTCGGGGTGCCAGTGGATCCGTTACAATAGCAATCCCCAGAGTGTAGTTCTCCAATCCCCCCAAACATGAGCCGAAACTTCATGAAGGTACAAGATGATCTGAGGTGCTAGGACACCCAGTCTGGCTTTTATTACAGTTGTACACTTGCAGGCCACACCCAGGGGGAGGCATAAAACAACCAATCACATACATGGTTCAGCCCACACATCCCCTCCCCTCAGATAACAGTAAACCCAATTATATAGTACACATTTTTAACCAAGTTCTGGATGTACCCCAAAACCAGGGGGTACACCTTTAAAGGGGGGTAGCCCTTATTCAGGGGGACAACATATTCAAAATTCAAGTCATTCGGATGAACGGTTCGTGAGATATGGGGTTCCAAAGATTTGACCGACCGCATGGGTAAAGTATCCGAAAACAGTTCCATGCATTTTGGCCCTGCGGTCGGTCACAAACAAGGGAATGAAAACAGGCGAATTTCCTGTGTTATAGAGCCTGGAGAGGGTTTGAATGAATTCCCTTGTTTGTGGGGTTCTTTCTACCGAACGGCGGGTCATTCGGTAGTTTCTATCCGAATTTCTGGAAGTATGGAGGTCTCAGCGGTGTTTGCCTAGTCAAGTGTCCGATTTTAGTTCCAGACACTCGACGGCAAAACACCGCTGTTCGGTAGTTTAAGATGGCCGCCGCCACGTGTTTGTTTCCCGAATGGCGGCCACCCAGAGGACAAAGAATACATTACACTGATTGCCAATTACCCGTTTGCAACATTGTTGCAAACGGTAATTGGAGGCACACTTAGTCCTGGGTGGTCTGGTTGTTCGGTAGTTTCCCTCAATATAATGAATGGAGTGATTCTACCGAACAATCAGATGAATGCTGCATACATATCCCAGGTTAAACTTAACACACAAATACACATATAATATTACAGGCAGTACACTAGAATATGTAGCACAGTCTTAAAGGGACAGTAGTCCCAAAAGTCCCAATATGTCCATAGATGCTGTTAAAAGGGCCAGTAGCAGCAATATACAGTACAATATGCCCCAAATAACCCAGGGGCCATAGTCAGTAGGTAGGAGGCTCGCGAACAGGCTTCTCCAGGGCCCAGTGGCGAGGTTGGTTTCGTCACATTTCTCCCCTTTTCCAAACAGACTAACAGGGTACCTGACCTCTTGCCGGTCAGTGCCCTTGTTAGTCCAGCAGCCCACCCACAAAACAGGAACAGCAGTACAGCCCACCCACAATAAATGGTGATTACACCTGAGTAAGGGAAAAACTTGTCCAGGTCCAGGTGCCTTACCACGGCTGTGTGGGGGACTGGTAGGCTGTTTTGGTGGGTTGCTGAGTGGGCAGAGGCCAGACGGGAGTAGTCTGGTTGGAGCCTGGTTGCTGGAGACCGACTGTCTCCCCTTTAGCTGCGCAGCTCTGCTGTTGGAGACCGATTGTCTCCCCTTTAGATACATAGTTCCGCTGTTGGAGGGGGAGACCGACTGTCTCCCCTTTGGCTAAGCAGCCTTGTTGCTGGGGGACAAGACGGACTGTCCTTACACCCTGTGCTGTAGGTGCAGAGACCGTAGTCCCATCTGCACAGTTGTGGGGCTTACAGTCTCCCCCTGGTACATTAAGCTGCCGCTGGGGAGAGGTGGTAACCAGCTCCTCTCCCATTAGAACACTCTGCCGCTGGGGAATGGAGACTGGGCTCCCAATTCCCTGCACATTAATGATCTGCCGCTGGGGAGGAAGGACGGCACCTTCTGCTCCCTGGGGTACACACTGCTGCTGTGGAGGAAGGACAGCACTTTCTGCTCCCTGGGTTAAACACTGCCGCTGGGGAGGAAGGATGACCCCTTCATCTCCCTGGGGTACACACTGCCGCTGGGGAGGAAGGACGGCACCTTCTGCTCCCTGGGGTACACACTGCTGCTGTGGAGGAAGGACGGCACCTTCTGCTCCCTGGGTTAAACACTGCCGCTGGGGAGGAAGGATGACCCCTTCATCTCCCTGGGGTACACACTGCCGCTGGGGAGGAAGGACGGCACCTTCAGCTCCCTGGGGTACACACTGCTGCTGTGGAGGAAGGACGGCACCTTCTGCTCCCTGGGTTGAACACTGCCGCTGGGGAGAAAGGACGACCCCTTCTGCTCCCTGGGATATACACTGCCGCTGGGGAGGAAGGACGACACCTTCTGCTCCCTGGGATACACACTGCCGCTGGGGAGGAAGGACGACACCTTCTGCTCCCTGGGATACACACTGCCGCTGGGGAGGAAGGACAACACCTTCTGCTCCCTGGGATACACACTGCCGCTGGGGAGAAAGGACGACACCTTCTGCTCCCTGGGATACACACTGCCACTGGGGAGGAAGGACGACACCTTCTGCTCCCTGGGATACACACTGCCGCTGGGGAGGAAGGACGACACCTTCTGCTCCCTGGGATACACACTGCCGCTGGGGAGGAAGGACGACACCTTCTGCTCCCTGGGATACATACTGCCGCTGGGGAGGACGGGCGGCGCCTTCTGCTCCCTGGGTTACACACTGCCGCTGGGGAGGAAGGACGGCGCCTTCTGCTCCCTGGGACTCACACTGCCGCTGTGGCTTGGGTGTCCCCCACCCGGCTCGTTCTGCCTGGTATTGCAGATCCTCGGCCACGTGAGCCTCAAGTATCCGGACAACGCTGTCCGGGACATCCTTGCTAAAATACGCCAGTCGCCATCGCATTTCCCGAAGGAACGCCTCCTCGTAGTTGAGTGCTGCCCGGGTGCTAACTCTCTCCATTCTGTTGTGAACAGGGCCGCTGTACGAATACGAACGTTGCCCTCAATTGTAACTCCAAACGAACTGTGTCTCTGAGCTGCTTTACCTCGCACTAGGACGCCATCCCACCGCTGCCACCACTGTAACGGAACCGCTGGCACCCCGACCGGGTACCCTCCGCTGACGGATGCTCCTAGTGCTTTCCAAGGTCTCCAAGCACTCCACCAGACACCATAACCACTGTAGACTCCCACGAACCGCCGCAGCTTGGTTGGGGTCTCGCCACGCTACCCACTCTGGACCCACGACCAGGGTCTAGCTTCCAGTAGATGGACCTCTCCGAATTCCAGAGCGCAGGAACAGGAACCAGCACTTAGCAGAGCTCAGCGATTATACCCTGGGGAGTATAGTGATTATAGCAATCCCCAGAGTGTAGTTCTCCAATCCCCCCAAACATGAGCCGAAACTTCATGAAGGTACAAGATGATCTGAGGTGCTAGCACACCCAGTCTGGCTTTTATTACAGTTGTACACTTACAGGCCACACCCAGGGGGAGGCATAAAACAACCAATCACATACATGGTTCAGCCCACACATCCCCTCCCCTCAGATAACAGTAAACCCAATTATATAGTACACATTTTTAACCAAGTTCTGGATGTACCCCAAAACCAGGGGGTACACCTTTAAATCCAGCATCGCTGGATAGCCCTTATTCAGGGGGACAACATATTCAAAATTCAAGTCATTCGGATGAACGGTTCGTGAGATATGGGGTTCCAAAGATTTGACCGACCGCATGGGTAAAGTATCCGAAAACAGTTCCATGCATTTTGGCCCTGCGGTCGGTCACAAACAAGGGAATGAAAACAGGCGAATTTCCTGTGTTATAGAGCCTGGAGAGGGTTTGAATGAATTCCCTTGTTTGTGGGGTTCTTTCTACCGAACGGCGGGTCATTCGGTAGTTTCTATCCGAATTTCTGGAAGTATGGAGGTCTCAGCGGTGTTTGCCTAGTCAAGTGTCCGATTTTAGTTCCAGACACTCGACGGCAAAACACCGCTGTTCGGTAGTTTAAGATGGCCGCCGCCACGTGTTTGTTTCCCGAATGGCGGCCACCCAGAGGACAAAGAATACATTACACTGATTGCCAATTACCCGTTTGCAACATTGTTGCAAACGGTAATTGGAGGCACACTTAGTCCTGGGTGGTTTGGTTGTTCGGTAGTTTCCCTCAATATAATGAATGGAGTGATTCTACCGAACAATCAGATGAATGCTGCATACATATCCCAGGTTAAACTTAACACACAAATACACATATAATATTACAGGCAGTACACTAGAATATGTAGCACAGTCTTAAAGGGACAGTAGTCCCAATATGTCCATAGATGCTGTTAAAAGGGCCAGTAGCAGCAATATACAGTACAATATGCCCCAAATAACCCAGGGGCCATAGTCAGTAGGTAGGAGGCTCGCGAACAGGCTTCTCCAGGGCCCAGTGGCGAGGTTGGTTTCGTCACAGTGTGGTCTTACCATAAGGGCGTCTGGAACCGGGGTTCCCTCTGAAGCTTCTGGAGCGCCATGGTCTTCCACGGGATGGGAAGAAGGGAGACTGGTGTCTCGTGTCCTGATAAGGTGGCCTCTGGTTATAAGAGCCTCGTCCCGATCCTCGGGAGTTAATTAGATCGGCCGGACAGACGGCTCCTGAATCTACCGGCCCTGGAAGAGACCCGTCCCTGAAACACTCTCCTCATGGAGGACTGGGCCTTGTCTAAGGCTGTGAAAGCACCTACAAAGCGCCCCAGATCCTTGATAAAGGAGTCTCAGAACAGCTGGCCCTGAGCGTCTTTGCCCGCCTCAGTGAGGGCGAGGTTGGCCAGTTTGGGCTCGATTTTAAAGAGGATGGCTTTACGCCGTTCTATAGACAGGGAAGTGTTCACACTACCGGCTATGCAGATTGCCCTCTGCACTCAACCACGGAGTTCTTCCGGGTCAACCTGTCTATTCTCAGTTCTGGCCATCTCGGCCAGGTCAAATCATTTTGCTAAGGGACCAAAAATGTCCAGGTGTTTGTCCTGGCATGACTTTAATGCAGATTCCAGACCCTTACGGGGATTCCAACCCATCTTTGCAAGAAACTGCGTCATTTTAGGGTCTACAATAGGTGTCTCTCAGACTTTATCAGGGATAAGGGGTCTAGGGCATTCTGCCCTGAGCTTGTTGCGCGCCGTCTTGCTAAGAGGGCGCCTAACCCAGTTCTCAAGATATTTTGCTACATGGTCGGCTGGGAGCCATTCTGTCGACCTCGGGTGATGGAGAGCATCCGGGTCAAAGGTTCTCCAGCCGGGTCCATGAGAGTCAAACCCGCGGTAGCGGGAGAGTCACTGCGAGAGTCACTAATTACGAATCCTGGTAGGGTAGGGGCAAATGGGTCAGTGTCCTGCCCGTCCGACTCGTTCTTAGAGTCATCCCCGGACTCATCAATAGCCTCCTCACAAGACCCGATTTCTGAGTCAGAGTCGCTCTCTGTAAGTGCTCTGGCACATTTCCAGTGCCGCGCCCGTTCTGCCTGGCGCGGAAAGGCTCTTTTGCGTGACACAGGCACGCTATCGTGGGTGGCTATTTTCACACCAGTCTTGGTGGTTCTGGAGGCGGGAGGGATCAGGTGTTTAGATTTGGCCTTGGCCTTTCTAGAGTCGCCCCCTGGGCGGTTTACAGAGGAATGCACTAAGCGTGTAGGTATGGCAGACGCTTCTGCGAGTACAGGTTGTGCCAATAAAGCCTGAGAAATAGTCTGAGACAGGGTTGCGGACATTGAGCCCATGGCGGCCATAATGGCGTCTGTGACTGAACGTTGCAGCGCTAAGGCCTGGGCATCATCCGGCACCGACATAGGGTTGCCCGCAGAAGAAGGGGGGCCAGAGCTGGCAGAGATAGGGTCAGCCAGCGCTTGAGGTATATCCCTATCCTCAGGGGAAAGAGGGGAGACAGGCCCTTTAGGTTTAGGCATAATAATATTAACTGAGGCTAAGGTCAGGTCCAAATAAAATATATATATATCTATATGCAGGGAATATGCAGTATAATATGCAGTATAATATATAGGGAGACAACCAAAATATATACTGAGTAGTGAATAGAAAATAGAGCTGCTAAATATGTGGAGGATGCAACTAGCAGGAGTTAATCACCCCAGGCTAGGCAGTGTAAACAGAGGAAAAAGGAGGGAGCTCACCAGGGTCCAGACCGGCAGATAAGGAGAACGGAGGGAAAAAGAGCGCCAAAGTGACTGACAGAAAATGGCCGCCGGGGGGGAACACATAAAACAGGTGAATCCAGCATTCGAATGAAAAATTCGAATGCAGCAATAGGAGAATAGGCAGGCAGACTGGTTCACATCAAACAGGTGAATCCAGCATTCGAATTAAAAATTCGAATGCAGCAATAGGAGAATAGGCAGGCAGACTGGTTCACATCAAACAGGTGAATCCAGCATTTGAATGAAAAATTCGAATGCAGCAATAGGAGAATAGGCAGGCAGACTGGTTCACATCAAACAGGTGAATGCAGTCAGGCGTTCGCATAGAAAATTCGAACGCAGTAATAGGAGAGAAGACATGCAGACCGGCAGAGTAATGGAGGGAAAGTTTAGAGCAATACCAAGGGAATCAGAGAAGGTAGAGCAGGATAAAGCCGGACAGGGAAGGTCTGGGACCCTGGGCTCAACAAGTTATACAACACAAGGTCAAATAAATACCATATACCATCATACATTAACCAGTGAATGGTACAAAATGTCAGCAGAGAAAAATAATTTGTGAGGTACTTATCTGTCTGGTAGCAGCAAAGAAAGAGGAATTGGAGGAGGAGGTGCTGCCTATTATACTGGGACTGGATATGGGAGTGTCCTATCTCTATGGTTACTGTTTTTTCTTACTGTTAATATACTTTGCTGCTATTGGTGGACAGTAAAGAAAGGGTTAAGCAATATGAGCCTCCGTGTCTTGACATAAAATTGCATTTTTCTCAGACAACATAGTACTAACTGAGGAATGCTGCACATTTTGTAATAACTGCTTATTAATAGTCATGCTTCTTTTTGGGAGCAAGTCCTAAGTATTTCAAGCTTCAGGGCCAGATTAACATAAGGGCTAATGGAGCTGTAGCGTCAGGCCAGTGCCATCGAGCAGGTCTATTCAACGTATTAAAAATTAAATAAAGTATACTTTTCTCTTTGAGGTCTCTAAAATGTGCAAATATGATAAACATTTTAACTTGGGAGTCATGTAGGGTAACAAAACTTTTATGTACTGGCTGGCTAAAAAAATAATTAATTAACTAAGGAACACTCTTTGACATGGAACAATTTAAACTGTTAAAAAATAGTACAGACTCTAGACACGTAGCTTCTGACTCCTATTAAGAAGGGAAGTGTCACGATTCGGAGAACCCAACACGCTGACACACACACAAACACACACAGAAAAGGTGCTGTACCGGACCTTAGAGTGGCCGGGCTAAGCACACAAAGAATAGTCAGGAGACAAGCATAGTAAGGGGAACCAGAAGACAGAATAACGAGAAACAAGCCGAGGTCAAAAGGTAGGAGAAAGTCACAAAGTCAGATTAACAATCCAGAGAGTACGTAACCAGAAGACACAAGTTCAGTAGCAATACTATAAAGCAAAGACCACAACAGGGCACTGAGAGACAGGAAAGGTAAGTATTTATATCCTTATCTTAATTCTGATTGGATAACTTCCAATCAGAATTAACAATCACACGTGGGGGATATCTATACCCCCCACTGTGATTGTTGCGCTGTAGCTTTAACGCTGAGTCACGTGAGTGACCCCAGCGTTCAGAGAGTAGCTCCCAGCGTGCAGCGTTAGACATGCTGCCGCTGGGAGAAGCAGAGGAGGACGCGAGCGGCGTGTCAAGAGGAGAGGACGCCGCTCGCTGACCGGTAAGGGGAGAGGGGACCGCGGGCGGCGACGGACCGAGGGTGAGTGCTGCGAGGGGATTGCAGCCTCCCCTTACAGCTGCCCGCAGAGCCCTGACATAACCCCCCCTCGAGGACCACCCGGAGGGCGGGAAGCCGAAGGCTTCAAAGGAAACTGCGCATGAAAGGAGCGGATCAAAGAGGGCGCGTCCAAATCAGAGACAGAAACCCAAGACCGCTCCTCAGGGCCGTAACCCTTCCAATCAACTAGATACTGCAACCGACCTCAAGAGAAACGAGAATCAAGGAGAGCAGCCACCTCGTACACGTCACTAGAGACCGCGCGGAGGGCATCGGAACGCCTGAGAGACCCAGAGAACCTATTACAGAGCAAGGGCTTCAAAAGGGAGGTGTGAAAAGTGTTAGGTATACGCATGGAAGGAGGCAAAGCCAGGGAGTAGGACACGGGATTGATCCTACGCAATACTTTATAGGGGCCAAGGAACCTGGGCGCGAATTTTATCGAGGGAACCCTGAGGCAGAGATTCCTAGAGGACAACCAAACCCTATCACCCGGAGCATAAGAAGGAGCCGCACACCTACGGCGATCAGCGAACCTCTTCTGGGCAACTGCAGCACGACAAAGAGCAGCATGGACCTGATCCCACATCTTCCGTAAGGAGGCGAGGTGCTCGTCCAAAGCGGGCATTCCCTTGTCGGAGAACACACCGGGAAGGACAGAGGGTTGGAACCCATAAGCCACCATAAAAGGACTTACGCCAGTAGAAGAATGAGACACAGTGTTTCTGGCAACTTCAGCCCAGGGAAGGAGATGGGACCAGTTGTCCTGGTGTGCATTCGTGAAACAGCGTAAATACAACTCCACAGACTGATTTGCCCATTCGGCAGCTCCATTAGATTGCGGATGATAGGAGGAAGTAAACGATAAGGAGACCCCCATCTCAGCACAAAAGTCCCTCCAAAACCGAGAGACAAACTGAGGGCCCCTGTCAGATACGATGTCTTGTGGTATACCATGCAAGCGGAACACTTCTTTGGCAAACACCTCAGCCAACTGAACCGCAGAAGGTAGCTTCTTAAGCGGAATGAAGTGCACCATTTTGGAGAACCTATCAGTTACAGTCAAAATTTCTTTCTGTCCATCAGATGAAGGAAGATCCACAATAAAGTCCATGGATAAGTGTGCCTATGGTTTCTTGGGTACGGATAGGGGCATAAGGAGTCCCAGGGGTTTAACATTAGGGGACTTACCCTGTGTGCAGACACGGCAAGCCTGCACATAATCTGCCACATCTTTTTTAAGTGAGGGCCACCAAAACTGTTGGAGGAGACCATTGTAAGTTTTGGTAACCCCTGGATGACCAGCAGTTTTGGCGGTGTGAAATAACGCTAATAACTTTTTTCTGTCTTTCACTTTTACGTATAGCTTACCAACAGGAGTCTCAGAGGGTGCTTGGGATTGGTATGTCTTGATACCATCAAGAAAAAGAGACTAAATAACCAAACGGGTAGCAGCTATTATATTAGATGTAGGTACAATGGGCTCAGGAGTAGAGGCAATTGAATCTACAGGTTCGTACTGTCGGGAGATAGCATCAGCCTTGACATTGCGATATCCAGGCCTGTAAGTGATGATGTACTGAAAGCGTGAGAGAAATAAAGACCATCTAGCCTGACGAGAGGATAACCTTTTAGCGTCTGCGATATAGGATAGATTTTTATGATCGGTTATAACCAGAATTTTGTGTCTAGCTCCTTCTAATAAGTACCTCCATTCTTTAAAAGCCATCACTATAGCTAATAATTCCCTGTTCCCGACGTCGTAATTCTTTTCAGACTCAGTCAAGCGTTTAGAAAAGTAACAACAGGGAAGGAGGGGTTCGTCGTACGATTGTCTTTGTGACAACACTGCTCCTATACCTGATTCAGAAGCATCTACTTCCAGTACAAAGGGAAGGGAAGGATCAGGATGGTGTAACACAGGGGCAGTGGCAAATGCCTTTTTAAGAGTCTTGAAGGCCACAATAGCTTTTGGAGTCCAAACCCTGGGGTGTAAACCTTTTTTAGTCAGTTTAGTGATAGGGGAAATGATGGATGAAAAGTTTTTAACAAATTTCCTATAATAATTGGCAAACCCTATAAACCGCTGTATTGCCTTAAGTCCTTGGGGAAGGGGCCAGGACAGTATAGCTTCCAATTTAGAAGGATCCATGCTGAATCCTTGTTCAGAAATGACATACTCCAGGAATTGTACATAAGTTTGGTCGAATAAGCATTTTTCTAATTTACAATAAAGACCGTTCTGCAACAACCTCTTAAGCACCATCCTAACATGAGTATGGTGTGTCTTCAAATCCGGAGAATATACAAGTATGTCATCAAGGTAGACTACGGCACAGACATGCAGAAGATCTCTAAGGACATCGTTTATGAGATCCTGAAATACAGCAGGAGCATTACACAATCCAAAAGGCATGACTAGATACTCGTAATGCCCACTACGTGTATTGAACGCCGTTTTCCATTCATCATTCTCCTTTATACGAACAAGGTTATAAGCCCCCCTGAGGTCTAGTTTAGTAAAATATCTAGAACCTTTAACACGATCAAACAACTCAGTGATGAGAGGGATCGGATGGGCATTTTTTTTTTTTTTTATTCTTTATTTTTTCATCTTGACAAAGGTAGCAATATGACATTCACAACATGACTTGTGCAAAAGCCCATCAATTCGCAACACATATAAACACTGTCATATATATGAAAAACTTTTATGCATTACATCTTGTATGCTAGGGGTTAGCTTTTCCTGCTACTTGTCAAGGGTTTTTCGTTTATTAATAACAGCAGTGTGTGATCGTCTTGTCCCAGCTGTTGCATATTTTTTTTTGTAAATCACAGTAGGGGTGAAATCATGTTGAAAACATTACAAAACAATACGCATCAGATTAGTGATACTTAACATACAGGTAACTTTGCCTCTGTGATAACAACAGCATTTCGTTTCTGTATCGGGTACGACATTTTGCTGCTAGTTGTCATAACGAGCTATCATTTTTATTGTTGAATAACTTGGAGAAAAACCAGCGGTGAGCAGTTCAACAAACTTTCTGTGCTGAGTCGCTTGTGGTGGCTGTCGTAGTGTATGGTGTGTGGGTTGGGACTGCTTTACTAGGCCCTTTGATGTGGACCCTGTTTAGTGACAGAGAGCTGTTGTGTGGGCCCTTGTGATGGGCTCTGCATTCATGTCCCTTCCCTTGGAAGGAATGGAGAAAGAGTATAGAACAGTGGTGAGAGATGGTTAACTAGAGGGAGGAGAGGTAGGAAGAAGATGATGAAGGGAGAGAGTGAAGGAGAGAAGGGGGGGGGAGTGTGCCGGTGTGGTACGGGGTGCGGCGCGGCCATGCTACGCCTTTGTGTTCACCGCCCTATGGGGGGCCTCCAGTCATTTTCCGGTTCCCCTGTGGGGTGGGATGGGGTGCGTCAGGCGTACTCACTGTTAACCCAGGGTTCCCACATCTTTTCAAATTTGGTCGTGGATCCCCGTACTCTAGCTGTAAGGTTGTCCATTAGGTGAACTTCCTTAATATTGGATATAACCCGTTTAATTGGCGGCATGTCTACCTTTAGCCATGACTGAGCTAACGCTCTCCTAGCTGCTAACATCAGTTTTTGGATTAACCTCTGTTCCCTGTTCGTCCAGTCGTCTATTTGTCTGTTTAGTAAATATGTCCAAGGGCTAAGCTCCGGAGCCCTCTGGAATATTTTCTGAATTATGTTGTATATTTTCTTCCAATAAATTTGTACCTTTGGGCATTCCCACCACATGTGGAGGTAAGTGCCCCTGTGGCCGCAGTCGTCGGATGGTGTTTGTTTCATGTGGAATAGTTTGACCAGGGTGGTGTACCATCTGAGCATTGTTTTGAGGGATTGTTCCTGAAGGGCTACACAGATGGATACCGAATTGTTTGCCTACCATATGTCCCTCCATTCCACCCCCTCCAGTACCTCTCCTAATTCCCTTTCCCACGTGTCCGTGTATGTCAATGTGCCCCGTTCCTCTGTTTCGGAGCTAATGTGCACGTACATCGTGGTTATTAGGCCCTGTGGTGTTGTTTCATGAAGGCACATTTTCTCAAAAAAGGTCTGTGGTCCCTTGCCCGCTCTTTGTATTTGGGGTTTTGTGTATAGTCTCTTAGTTGTAGGTACCGGAAGAAATCTGCTGGTGTGAGGTGTGCTTTCTGTTTGAGGTGTTCAAATGATATGACCTCGTTATCCTGAAACATTTGGCGAATTCTTTGCAATCCCACATTTTCAAGATTTACAAATTCTTTTGGTGCCATACCGGGGGGAAGGCCCTATTTCTCAGCAGGGGTGTTAATGGGGATGGCGATGTTGCTAATTTGTATTTGTGTGCCGATAGGTCCCAGATTCATAGGGAGTTTAGTATTGCGGGGCAGTTGGTTCTTAATATTGGTCTTTCATCTTTGGGTACCCACATGTGATATTGGGGCAAGTCTGGATCCGTGAGGAGGGACTCCAGGTCCACCCATCTCCTCACGTCCAGTGGTGCGTGCCACATAGCCACCTGTGCGAGCTGTGCTGCCAAATAGTAAAAATATAAATGTGATAGTCCTAACCCCCCCCCCCCCCTCTGTTTCTGTCTGTATAGGATATTTTGGGATATTCTATGGCGTCTGTTTTGCCACACGAATTCCCCTATGGCCTTTTGTAGTGGGGCTAGATCTGATTTAAGGAGTTTAATGGGTAGTGCTTGGAAGAGGAACAGTATACGGGGTAGTACATTCATTTTGACAGCATGGATACGACCGATCCAGGAAATGGGTTTATCTATCCATTTCTCCATGTCCCGCAGCAGGGTGTGCATGAGTGGTGTATAGTTCTGCTGGAACAATTTAGTTGGATCACGTGTTAAGTGGATCCCTAAGTATTTTATGTGGTCCCTTGCTATGGGAATATAGTAGTTTGCCCCTAGTGCCGCTGTGTCCACTGCAGACAGGCCCATTGGCATGGCGCTAGATTTCCCCAGGTTGGCCTTGTATCCCGAGAAAGCTCCGAATTTTGTTAGAACCTCTTGTAGGGCTCGCATGGAGTCAATCCGATTCATGAGTGTCAGCAGGACGTCGTCCACATAGGCGGATACGAGGAATTCCTGTCCTCCTACTGTGATCCCCTGTATGTGAGGATGTTGTCGTAGGGCTTGTAGGAGTGGTTCCAGCGTGAGTACGAACAGTAGTGGGGAGAGAGGGCAATCCTGCCTAGTGCCGTTCCCCAGCTTGAATGGTTTATATCCAGCGCCGGTAATTTTCACCTGTGCGTATACCTGGTTATACATAGCTCTAATGGTAGAGATATATCTTTCCGGAAATGCCAAAAACGTCAACAAATAAAAAAGATAGGACCATTCTACCCTATCAAATGCTTTCTCTGCGTCGATCGAGACAACGACAGTGGGCGTATCTGTTGTCGTTTGGCGCCAAATAAGGTCGATATTTCTTCTGGTGTTCTCGAATAATTGTCGGTCTGGTATAAAGCCCACTTGGTCGGGGTGTATTAGAGTTTTCAGGAAGGGGTTGAGGCGGTCAGCTAGGATTTTCGCTAGGATCTTGATGTCGTGGTTGATAAGAGAGATTGGTCTGTAGTTGTCTGGAAGTAGAGGATCTCTCCCTGGTTTTTGGAGTAGTATTATATTAGCCATCGACATCTCCTTCTCTGGGTTCCCACCTTTCATAAAGTCATTAAAAAGCCTTTCCAATCGGGGTGATAGTTCCTCTCTGTAAGTTTTATAGTATGCACAGTCGAAGCCGTCTGGGCCCGGGGCTTTGTTGCTTTTGAGGCCTGTGATCGCCCAATCTATGTCTTCTACCATGATGTCGTCGTTGAGTTGCATAGCTGCCGCTGTCGGGAGCTTTGGCAAGTCAAGATTGTTCAGGAAGGTTGTCATTCACGATTTCGCCACTTTTTGTTCCATGGGGTCCCTGGGTGTGTGGTTGTAGAGCTGCTCGTAGTAGTCCGTGAAGACCTGCGCTATACCTGCTGGGGTGTTTTTGATGGAGCCGTCTTTGTGCTTAATCGATGTGATGTGTGTCCTATCCTGTCGCGGACGTAATGCCCTGGCTGGTAGGGTGTCCATCTTGTTCGTTTTCTCATAATAGTTTCTCTTGGTCCAAGTGAGGGCTTTCGCCGTGTCGTCCAGCAGCAGCTCGGTGATGGATCTTCTTGTCTCTATTAGATGGTCCAGGATCTGTGGCGTCGGTGAGGACTTATGTTGTAGTTCCGTCTTTCTTAGCGTATCTAGTAACTGGGTCAGTCTCTGTGTTTTCTGAGCTTTTTTTCGTGTGGCTATTTTAATGCATGTGCCCCTTATCACGGCCTTATGTGCGGCCCATATAACGCCTGGGGACACATCCTCTGTTTCATTCAGGGTAAAGTAGTCTTGAAGTTCTTTTCTGATTGCTTCTTGGTATTCTTTGTCCCTCAGCAGATGGGGGCTCATTCTCCAGTTCCAAGGTGAAGCTGTACTGAGATTTCCCAGCTTTAATGAGATGTCAGCGTGGTCTGACCACGTTATAGACCCCATCGTCGACTCTATCACTCTAGTCATGCCCACTTTGTTCACCAAGAAATGATCGATTCTAGAATACGTCCCATGGGGGGCCGAGTAGAAAGTGTAATCTAGCGAACTCGGTAGTTGCGCCCGCCATGCGTCTATCAGTTCGGTATTGTCACGACTAGTAATGTGGTCCAGCACGCAGAAACTATGTAAATATATACATAAGAAAGAAAAGGAAAAATAACAGGATAGAGCGTAAACCGGACCTTAGAATGGCCGGACTAATACACTAGAGACAGAGAATGGTCAAAGGGAAAGCCGAGGTCAAGGAAGCCAGAAAATACTCAATACCGATAAGACAAGCCAAGTCAGGGAAACCAGAGATCAGAATAACCAGGGAAACGCCAAGGATCAGGATACCAGGAAATCAGAAACACGAGAATAGCACTTTCAGAGAACCAGGAAACTGAAACCACGACATGGCAAAGTACTAGGGTGAATTAGGGGTTTAAATACCCCTCTCTAAGCTATGATTGGTCAGAGGGCGACCTCTGACCCCAGAACGTGCGTGTGCGTTGACGTCGTGACGTCACGCACACGTTAGTATAATTCTCGGGGGCGGGGCTATCCATAGACGCGACCACGTGGTCGGCGCCATATTGGATTCGGGCGTGATGCCCGGAAGAACTACGTGCGCGGTTCCCGGCTCGCCGACGAGCAGGTAAGCTCGTGTAGTCGGAGCGGTCGTGCCAGTCGGGCACGACCGTGAGGCTCGGCGGGCCGGTGACCGCAACAGTACCCCCCACTCGAAGACCGCGCACCGGGTGGGAAGGACCCGGCTTAAGAGGAAAGCGGTTGTGAAATGACCGGATAAGACGGGGCGCATGGACCCGGTCAGCAGGAACCCAACAACGTTCCTCGGGACCATAACCCTTCCAGTCAACGAGATAGGACAAGACACCTCTGGATAATTTGGAGTCCATGATAGAACGGACTTCGTATTCTTCTTGATCACCCACTACCAAGGGCGGAGGAGGAGTGGATACCCTGGTGTAGCGATTGCAAGTAAGGGGCTTGAGCAGAGACACATGGAAAGTATTCGCTATTCTCATATGAGCCGGTAGTGCTAAAGTATAGGTCACTGGATTAATACGTTGGGTAACTCGAAAGGGACCAATGTACCGAGGGGCAAATTTCATGGACGGGACCTTAAGCTTGATATGTCTTGTGGAGAGCCACACCCTGTCACCTGGAAGATAGACAGGATTAGCGCCCCGTTTCTTGTCAGCTTGGACCTTTGCTCGTAATGAGGCTTTTTGCAGAGCTGAATGGACGGAATCCCAGGTATCATGAATCGATTCTAAACGGGTGTTCAAATCGGGGATTTCTGTGTCTGAGAATGCAGAAGGTAAAACAGTGGGGTGATAACCCTGATTAACAAA